>NC_086196.1:74473095-74790384 GCF_035770615.1 Melospiza melodia melodia | reverse complement strand
GGCCACAGACCCCAATCAAAAACAACGGCCGGTTCACAGGCAAAAGAACTCAGCTGCCCCGTTTCTGGATGGGAGACTGCATGAGGCACTTGACACTGTCAAACCAGCCCCACTTGGCACTGGTGCCATCTTGGGTCTGGGAACCATGCTGCGTATCATGGATTTTCAGGAGCCAACTGGCCACTGCCAGCCACAGGCCCCCAAACACAAACCTCGGCCCGTTTCCCTGGAAAACAAAAGTAAGCTACCCCGCTTCTGGATGGCAGATTGCAGGAACCACTTGGTACTATCAAACCAGCCCGACTTGGCACTGGTGCCATCTTGGGTCTGGGAACCATCCTGCGTATCGTGGATTCTAAGGAGCCAGCCGGCCACTCCCAGCCTCAGGCCCGCAAACACAAACAACGGCGCTTTTCCCTGGAAAACAAAACTCGCCTGCCAACGTTTTGATGGCAGATTGCAGGAGCCACTTGGTACTATCAAATCAGCCCAACTTGGCACTGGTGCCACCATGGGTCTGGTCACCATCCTGCCTATCGTAGCTTTTCACGAGCCAGCCGGTCACTCCCAGCCATAGGCCTCTAGACAAAAACCTCGGCCCGTTTCCCTGGCAAAAAAAAGTAAGCTACCCCGCTACTGGATGGCAGATTGCAGGAGCCACTTTGCACCATCAAACTAGCCCGACTTGGCACTGGTGCCACCTCTGGTCTGGGAACAATGCTGCGTATCGTGGATTCTAAGGAGCCAGCCGGCCACTCCCAGCCACAGGCCCCCAAACACAAACAACGGCGCTTTTTCCTGGAAAACAAAACTCGCCTGCCAACTTTTTGATGGCAGATTGCAGGAGCCACTTGGTACTATCAAACCAGCCCAACTTGGCACTGGTGCCACCATGGGTCTGGTCACCATCCTGCCTATCGTAGCTTTTCAGGACCTAGCAGGTCACTCCCAGCCATAGGCCCCCAGACAAAAAGCTCGGCCCATTTCCCTGGCAAACAAAAGTAAGCTGCCCCGCTTCTGGATGGCAGATTGCAGGATCCACTTGTTATAATCAAACCAGCCCAACTTGGCACTGGTGCCACCTTGGGTCTGGGAACCATCCTGCGTATCGTGGATTCTAAGGAGCCAGCTGGCCACTCCCAGCCACAGGCCCCCAAACACAAACAACGGCGCTTTTCCCTGGAAAACAAAACTCGCCTGCCAACTTTTTGATGGCAGATTGCAGGAGCTACTTGGTACTATCAAACCAGCCCAACTTGGCACTGGTGCCACCTCTGGTCGGGTCACCATCCTGCCTATCGTAGCTTTTCAGGAGCCAGCCGGTCACTCCCAGCCATAGGCCCCCAGACAAAAACCTCGGCCCGTTTCCCTGGCAAACAAAAGTAAGCTGCCCCGCTTCTGGATGGCAGATTGCAGGACGCAATTGGTACTATCACACCAGCCCAACTTGGAAATGGTGCCACCTTGGGTCTGGGAACCATCCTGCGTATCGTGGATTCTAAGGAGCCAGCCGGTCACTCCCAGCCACAGGCCCCCAAATACAAACCACAGCGCTTTTCCCTGGAAAACAAAACTCGCCTGCCAACTTTTTGATGACAGATTGCAGGAGCCACTTGGTACTATCAAATCAGCCCAACTTGGCACTGGTGCCACCATGGGTCTGGTCACCATCCTGCCTATCGTAGCTTTTCAGGAGCCAGCCGGTCACTCCCAGCCATAGGCCCCCAGACACAAACCTCGGCCCGTTTCCCTGGCAAACAAAAGTAAGCTGCCCCGCTTCTGGATGGCAGATTGCAGGAGCCACTTTGCACCATCAAACTGGCCCGACTTGTCACTGGTGCCACCTCAGGTCTGGGAACCATCCTGAGTATCGTGGATTCCAATTAGCAAGACGACCACTCCCAGCCACAGGCCCCCAAACACAAAGAACGGCGCTTTTCCCTGGAAAACAAAACTCGCCTGCCAACTTTTTGATGGCAGATTGCAGGAGCCACTTGGTACTATCAAACCAGCCCAACTTGGCACTGGTGCCACCATGGGTCTGGTCACCATCCTGCCTATCGTAGCTTTTCAGGAGCCAGCCGGTCACTCCCAGCCATAGGCCCCCAGACACAAAGCTCGGCCCGTTTCCCTGGCAAACAAAAGTAAGCTGCCCCGCTTCTGGATGGCAGATTGCAGGATCCACTTGTTATTATCAAACCAGCCCGACTTGGTACTGGTGCCACCTCTGGTCTGGGAACCATCCTGCGTATCGTGGATTCTAAGGAGCCAGCCGGCCACTCCCAGCCACAGGCCCCCAAAAAAAAACAACGGCGCTTTTCCCTGGAAAACAAAACTCGCCTTCCAACATTTTGATGGCAGATTGCAGGAACCACTTGGTACTATCAAACCAGCCCAACTTGGCACTGGTGCCACCTTGGGTCTGGGAACAATCCGGCGTATCGTGTGTTGAAAGGAGCCAGCCGGCCACTCCAGCCACAGGCCCGCAGACAAAAACAACGGCGCTTTTCCCTGGAAAACAAAACTCGCCTGCTGACTTTTTGATGGAAGATTGCAGGAGCCACTTTGTACTCTGAAATCAGCCGAACATGGCTCTGGTGCCACCATGGGTCTGGTCACCATCCTGCCTATCGTAGCTTTTCACGAGCCAGCCGGTCACTCCCAGCCATAGGCCCCCAGACACAAAGCTCGGCCCGTTTCCCTGGCAAACAAAAGTAAGCTGCCCCGCTTCTGGATGGCAGATTGCAGGACGCACTTGGTACTATCAAACCAGCCCAACTTGGCACTGGTGCCACCTCAGGTCTGGGAACCATCCTGCGTATTGTGGATTCTAAGGAGCCAGCCGGCCACTCCCAGCCACAGGCCCCCAAACACAAACAACGGCGCTTTTCCCTAGAAAACAAAACTCGCCTGCCAAATTTTGATGGCAGATTACAGGAGCCACTTGGCACTATCAAACCAGCCCAACTTGGCACTGGTGCCACCATGGGTCTGGTCACCATCCTGCCTATCGTACCTTTTCAGGAGCCAGCCGGTCACTCCCAGCCATAGACCCCAGACAGAAAGCTCGGCCCGTTTCCCTGGCAAACAAAAGTAAGCTGCCCCGCTTCTGGATGGCAGATTGCAGGAGCCACTTTGCACCATCAAACTAGCCGGACTTGGCACTGGTGCCACCTCAGGTCTGGGAACCATCCTGCGTATCGTGGATTCTAAGGAGCCAGCCGGCCACTCCCAGCCACAGGCCCTCAAACACAAACAACGGCGCTTTTCCCTGGAAAACAAAACTCGCCTGCCAACTTTTTGATGGCAGATTGCAGGAGCCACTTGGTACTATCAAACCAGCCCAACTTGGCACTGGTGCCACCATGGGTCTGGTCACCATCCTGCCTATCGTAGCTTTTCAGGAGCCAGCCGGTCACTCCCAGCCATAGGCCCCCAGACAAATACCTCGGCCCGTTTCCCTGGAAAACAAAAGTAAGCTGCCCCACTTCTGGATGGCAGATTGCAGGACGCACTTGGTACTATCAAAGCAGCCCAACTTGGCATTGGTGCCACGTCAAGTCTGGGAACCATCCTGCGTATCGTGGATTCTAAGGAGCCAGCCGGCCACTCCCAGCCACAGGCCCTCAAACACAAACAACGACGCTTTTCCCTGGAAAAGAAAACTCGCCTGCCAACGTTTTGATGGCAGATTGCAGGAGCCACTTGGTACTATCAAATCAGCCCAACTTGGCACTGGTGCCACCATGGGTCTGGTCACCATCCTGCCTATCGTAGCTTTTCAGGAGCCAGCCGGTCACTCCCAGCCATAGGCCCCAAGACACAAAGCTCGGCCCGTTTCCCTGGCAAAAAAAAGAAAGCTGCCCCGCTTCTGGATGGCAGATTGCCGGACGCACTTGGTACTATCAAACCAGCCCAATGTGGCACTGGTGCCACCTCTGGTCTGGGAACCATCCTGCGTATCGTGGATTCTAATTAGCCATCCGGCCACTCCCAGCCACAGGCCCCCAAACACAAACAACGACGCATTTCCCTGGAAAACAAAACTCGCCTGCAAAATTTTGATGACAGATTGCAGGAGCCACTTGGTGCTATCAAACCAGCCCAACTTGGCACTGGTGCCACCATGGGTCTGGTCACCATCCTGCACATCGTAGCTCTTCAGGAACCAGCCGGTCATTCCCAGCCATAGGCCCCCAGACACAAAGCTCGACCCGTTTCCGTGGCAAAAAAAAGTAAGCTGCCCCGCTTCTGGATGGCAGATTGCAGGAGCCACTTGGTATAATCAAACCAGCCCGACTTGGCACTGGTGCCACCTCTGGTCTGGGAACCATCCTGCGTATCGTGGATTCTAAGGAGCCAGCCGGCCACTCCCAGCCGCAGGCCCTCAAACCCAAAACACGGCGCTTTTCCCTGGAAAACAAAACTCGCCTGCCAAATTTTGATGGCAGATTGCAGGAGCCACTTGGTACTATCAAACCAGCCCAACTTGGCACTGGTGCCACCATGGGTCTGGTCACCATCCTGCCTATGGTAGCTTTTCAGGAGCCATCCGGTCACTCCCAGCCATAGGGCCCCAGACACAAACCTCGGCCCGTTTCCCTGGAAAACAAAAGTAAGCTGCCCCGCTTCTGGATGGCAGATTGCAGGAGCCACTTTGCACCATCAAACTGGCCCGACTTGTCACTGGTGCCACCTCAGGTCTGGGAACCATCCTGCGTATCGTGGATTCCAATTAGCAAGACGGCCACTCCCAGCCACAGGCCCCCAAACACAAAGAACGGCGCTTTTCCCTGGAAAACAAAACTCGCCTGCCAACATTTTGATGGCAGATTGCAGGAAGCACTTGGTACTATCAAACCAGCCCAACCTGGCACTGGTGCCACCTTGGGTCTGGGAACCATCCGGCGTATCGTGTGTTGAAAGGAGCCAGCCGGCCACTCCAGCCACAGGCCCGCAGACACAAACAACGGCGCTTTTCCCTGGAAAACAAAACTCAGCTGCCCTGCTTCTGGATGGCAGATTGCAGGAACCACTTGGTACTATCAAACCAGCCCAACTTGGCACTGGTGCCACCATGGGTCTGGTCACCATCCTGCCTATTGTAGCTTTTCATGAGCCAGCCGGTCACTCTCAGCCATAGGCCCCGAGACACAAAACTCGGCCCGTTTCCCTGGCAAACAAAAGTAAGCTGCCCCGCTTCTGCATGGCAGATTGCAGGAGCTACTTAGTACTATCAAATCAGCCCGACTTGGCACAGGTGCCACCTTGGATCTGGGAACCATCCTGTGTATCGTGGATTTTCAGGGGCCAGCCAGCCACTCTCAGCCATATGCCCCCAAAAACAAACCACGGACCTTTTCTCTGGCAAACAAAAATCAACTGCCCCACTTCTGGATGGCAGATTGCAGGAGCCACTTGGTACTATCACACCAGCACAACATGGCACTGCTGCCAACTTGGATCTCGGAACAATCCTACGTATCGTACATATTCAGGAACCAGCCGAACACTCCCAGCCACAGGCCCCCAAACACAAACAAAGGCCCATTTCCCTGGAAAACAAAACTCAGCTGCCCCGCTTCTGGATGGCAGTTTGCAGGAGCCACTTGGGACTATCAAACCAGCCCGACTTGGTAATGGTACCACCTTGGATCTGGGAACCATCCGGCGTATCGTGGATTTTCAGGGGCCAGCCGGTCATTCCCAGCCATATGCCCCCAAACACAAACCTCGGCCCTTTTCTCTGGCAAACAAAACTCAACTGCCCCTCTTCTGGATGGCAAATTGCAGGACGCACTTGGTACTACAAAAAGAGCCCGACTTGGCAGTGGTGCCACCTTGGCTCTGGGAACCATCCTGCGTATCGAGCATTTTAAGGAGCCAGCCGGCAATTCCCAGCCGTATGCCCCAAAAAGAAACCATGGACATTTTCTCTGGCAAAAAAAACTCAGCTGTCCCGCTTCTGGATGGCAGATTGCAGGAGTCACTTTGAACCCTACAACCAGCCTTACTTGGCACTGGTGCCACCTTGGATCTGGGAACCATCCTGCCTATCGTTGATTTTCAGGGGCCAGCCGGCCACTCTCAGCCATAGGCCCCCAAACACAAACCACAGCCCTTTTCTCTAGCAAACAAAATTCAACTGCCCCGCTTCTGGATGGCAAATTGCAGGAGCCACTGGGTACTACAAAAACAGCCTGACTTGGCACTGGTGCCACCTTGCGTCTGGTTACCATGCGGCGTATCGTGCATTTTAAGGAGCCAGGTGGCCACTCCCAGCCATATGCCCCCAAACACAACCCACGGGCCTTTTCTCTGGCAAACAAAACTCAGCTGCCCCGCTTCTGGATGGCAGATTGCAGGAGCCACTTGGTACTATCAAACCAGCCCAATTTGGCACTGGTGCCACCATGGGTCTGGTCACCATCCTGCCTATCGTAGCTTTTCAGGAGCCAGCCGGTCACTCCCAGCCGTAGGCCCACAGACACAAAACTCGGCCCGTTTCCCTGACAAACAAAAGTAAGCTGTCCCGCTTCTGGATGGCAGATTGCAGGAGCCACTTGCTACTATCAAACCACCCGACTTGGCACTGGTGCCACCTCTGGTCTGGGAACCATCCTGCGTATCGTAGATTCTAATTAGCCATCCGTCCACTCCCAGGCACAGGCCCCCAAACACAAACAACGGCGCTTTTCCCTGGAAAACAAAACTCGTCTGCCATCTTTTTGATGGCAGATTGCCGGAGCCACTTGGTACTATCAAACCAGCCCAACTTGGCACTGGTGCCACCATGGGTCTGGTCACCATCCTGCCTATCGTAGCTTTTCAGGAGCCAGCCGGCCACTCCCTGCCACAGGCCCCCAAACACAAACAACGGCGCTTTTCCCTGGAAAACAAAATTCGCCTGCCAACTTTTTGATGGCAGATTGCAGGAGCCACTTGGTACTATCAAATCAGCCCAACTTGGCACTGGTGCCACCATGGGTCTGGTCAACATCCTGCCTATCGTAGCTTTTCAGGAGCCAGCCGGTCACTCCCAGCCATAGGCCCTCAGACCCAAACCTCGGCCCGTTTCCCTGGCAAACAAAAGTAAGCTGCCCCGCTTCTGGATGGCAGATTGCAGGAGCCACTTGGTAGTATCAAACCAGCCCTACTTGGTACTGGTGCCAACTTGGGTCTGGGAAACATCCTGCGTATCGTGGATTCTAAGGAGCCAGCCGGCCACTCCCAGCCACAGGCCCCCAAACACAAACAACGGCGCTTTTCCCTGGAAAACAAAACTCGCCTACCAACATTTTGATGGCAGATTGCAGGAGCCACTTGGTACTATCAAATCAGCCGAACTTGGCACTGGTGCCACCATGGGTCTGGTAACCATCCTGCCTATCGTACCTTTTCAGGAGCCAGCTGGTCACTCCCAGCCATAGGCCCCCAGACAAAAACCTCGGCTCCTTTCCCTGGCAAACAAAAGTAAGCAGCCCTGCTTCTGGATGGCAGATTGCAGGAGCCACTTTGCACCATCCAACTGGCCCGACTTGTCACTGTTGCCACCTCTGGTCTGGGAACCATCCTGCGTATCGTGGATTCTAATTAGCCAGCCGGCCACTCCCAGCCACAGGCCCCCAAACACAAACAACGGCGCTTTTCCCTGGAAAACAAAACTCGCCTGACAACTTTTTGATGGCAGATTGCAGGAGCCACTTGGTACTATCAAACCAGCCCAACTTGGCACTGGTGCCACCATGGGTCTGGTCACCATCCTGCCTATCGTAGCTTTTCAGGAGCCAGCCGGTCACTCCCAGCCATAGGCCCCCAGACACAAAGCTCGGCCCGTTTCCCTGGCAAACAAAAGTAAGCTGCCCCGCTTCTGGATGGCAGATAGTAGGACGCACTTGTTACTATCAAACCAGCCCGACTTGGCACTGGTGCCACCACTGGTCTGGGAACCATCCTGCGTATCGTGGATTCTAAGGAGCCAGCCGGCCAATCCCAGCCACAGGCACCCAAACACAAACAACGGCGCTTTTCCCTGGAAAACAAAACTCGCCTGACAACTTTTTGATGGCAGATTGCAGGAGCCACTTGGTACTATCAAACCAGCCCAACTTGGCACTGGTGCCACCATGGGTCTGGTCACCATCCTGCCTATCGTAGCTTTTCAGGAGCCAGCCGGTCACTCCCAGCCATAGGCCCCCAGACAAATACCTCGGCCCGTTTCCCTGGAAAACAAAAGTAAGCTGCCCCGCTTCTGGATGGCAGATTCCAGGACGCACTTGGTAGTATCAAACCAGCCCAACTTGGCACTGGTGCCACCTTGGGTCTGGGAACCATCCTGCGTATCGTGGATTCTAAGGAGCCAGCCGGCCACTCCCTGCCACAGGCCCCCAAACACAAACAACGGCGCTTTTCCCTGGAAAACAAACTCGCCTGCCAACTTTTTGATGGCAGATTGCAGGAGCCACTTGGTACTATCAAACCAGCCCAACTTGGCACTGGTGCCACCATGGGTCTGGTCACCATCCTGCCTATCGTAACTTTTCAGGAGCCAGCCGGTCACTCCCAGCCATAGGCCCCCAGACAAAAACCTCGGCCCGTTTCCCTGGCAAACAAAAGTAAGCTGCCCCGCTTCTGGATGGCAGATTCCCGGACGCACTTGGTACTATCAAACCAGCCCAACTTGGCACTGGTGCCACCTCTGATCTGGGAACCATGCTGAGTATCGTGGATTCTAAGGAGCCAGCCGGCCACTCCCAGCCACAGGCCCCCAAACACAAACAACGGCGCTTTTCCCTGGAAAACAAAACTCGCCTGCCAAGTTTTTGATGGCAGATTGCAGGAGCCACTTGGTACTATCAAACCAGCCCAACTTGGCACTGGTGCCGTCATGGGTCTGGTCACCATCCTGCCTATCGTAGCTTTTCACGAGCCAGCCGGTCACTCCCAGCCATAGGCCCGCAGACAAAAACCTCGGCCCGTTTCCCTGGAAAACAAAAGTAAGCTGCCCCGCTTCTGGATGGCAGATGGCAGGAACCACTTGGTACTATCAAACCAGCCCAACTTGGCACTGGTGCCACCTTGGGTCTGGGAACCATCCTGCGTATCGTGGATTCTAAGGGGCCAGCCGGTCGCTCCCAGCCACAGGCCCCCAAACAAAACCACAGGGCTATTTCCTGGAAAACAAAACTCGCCTGCCAAGTTTTTGATGGTAGATTGCAGGAGCCACTTGGTACTATCAAACCAGCCCAACTTGGCACTGGTGCCACCATGGGTCTGGTCACCATCCTGCCTATCGTAGCTTTTCAGGAGCCAGCCGGTCACTCCCAGCCATAGGCCCCGAGACACAAACCTCGGCCCGTTTCCCTGGCAAACAAAAGTAAGCTACCCCGCTTCTGGATGGCAGATTGCAGGAGCCACTTGATACTATCAAACCAGCCCGACTTGGCACTGGTGCCACCTCAGGTCTGGGAACCATCCTGCGTATCGTGGATTCTAAGGAGCCAGCCGGCCACTCCCAGCCACAGGCCCCCAAACAAAAACAACGGCGCTTTTCCCTGGAAAACAAAACTTGCCTGCTAACTTTTTGATGGCAGATTGCAGGAGCCACTTGGTACTATCAAACCAGCCCAACTTGGCACTGGTGCCACCATGGGTCTGGTCACCATCCTGCCTATCGTAGCTTTTCAGGAGCCAGCCGGTCACTCCCAGCCATAGGCCCCCAGACACAAAGCTCGACCCGTTTCCCTGGCAAACAAAAGCAAGCTGCCCCGCTTCTGGATGGCAGATTGCAGGAGCCACTTGGTACTATCAAACCAGCCCATCTTGGCATTGGTGCCACCTCTAGTCTGGGAACCATCCTGCGTATCGTGGATTCTAAGGAGCCAGCCGGTCACTCCCAGCCACAGGCCCCCAAACACAAACCACAGCGCTTTTCCCTGGAAAACAAAACTCGCCTGCCAACATTTTGATGGCAGATTGCAGGAGCCACTTGCTACTATCAAATCAGCCCAACTTGGCACTGGTGCCACCATGGGTCTGGTCACCATCCTGCCTATCGTAGCTTTTCAGGAGACAGCCGGTCCCTCCCTGCCATAGGCCCCCAGAGAAAAACCTCGGCCCATTTCCCTGGCAAACAAAAGTAAGCTGCCCCGCTTCTGGATGGCAGATTCCAGGACGCACTTGGTAGTATCAAACCAGCCCAACTTGGCACTGGTGCCACCTTGGGTCTGGGAACCATCCTGCGTATCGTGGATTCTAAAGAGCCAGCCGGTCACTCCCAGCCACAGGCCCCCAGACACAAACAACGGCGCTTTTCCCTGGACAACAAAACTCGCCTGCCAAATTTTGATGGCAGATTCCCGGAGCCACTTGGTACTATCAAACCAGCCCAACTTGACACTGGTGCCGTCATGGGTCTGGTCACCATCCTGCCTATCGTAGCTTTTCAGGAGCCAGCCGGTCACTCCCAGCCATAGGCCCCCAGACACAAAGCTCGGCCCGTTTCCCTGGCAAACAAAAGTAAGTTATCCCGCTTCTGGATGGCAGATTGCAGGAGCCACTTTTCACCATCAAACCAGCCCGACTTGGCATTGCTGCCACCTCTGGTCTGGGAACCATCCTGCGTATCGTGGATTCTAAGGAGCCAGCCGGCCACTCCCAGCCACAGGCACCCAAACACAAACAACGGCGCTTTTCCCTGGAAAACAAAACTCGCCTGACAACTTTTTGATGGCAGATTGCAGGAGCCACTTGGTACTATCAAACCAGCCCAACTTGGCACTGGTGCCACCATGGGTCTGGGAACCATCCTGCCTATCGTAGCTTTTCAGGAGCCAGCCGGTCACTCCCAGCCATAGGCCCCCAGACACAAACCTCGGCCCGTTTCCCTGGCAAACAAAAGTAAGCTACCCCGCTTCTGGATGGCAGATTGCAGGACGCACTTGGTACTATCAAACCAGCCCAACTTGGCACTGGTGCCACCTCAGGTCTGGGAACCATCCTGCGTATCGTGGATTCTAAGGAGCCAGCCGGCCACTCCCAGCCATAGGCCCCCAAACAAAAACAACGGCGCTTTTCCCTGGAAAACAAAACTTGCCTGCCAACTTTTTGATGGCAGATTGCAGGAGCCACTTGGTACTATCAAACCAGCCCAACTTGGCACTGGTGCCACCATGGGTCTGGTCACCATCCTGCCTATCGTAGCTTTTCAGGAGCCAGCCGGTCACTCCCAGCCGTAGGCCCACAGACACAAAACTCGGCCGGTTTCCCTGACAAACAAAAGTAAGCTGTCCCGCTTCTGGATGGCAGATTGCAGGAGCCACTTGCTACTATCAAACCACCCGACTTGGCACTGGTGCCACCTCTGGTCTGGGCACCATCCTGCGTATCGTAGATTCTAATTAGCCATCCGTCCACTCCCAGGCACAGGCCCCCAAACACAAACAACGGCGCTTTTCCCTGGAAAACAAAACTCGTCTGCCATCTTTTTGATGGCAGATTGCCGGAGCCACTTGGTAGTATCAAACCAGCCCTAATTGGTACTGGTGCCAACTTGGGTCTGGGAAACATCCTGCGTATCGTGGATTCTAAGGAGCCAGCCGGCCACTCCCAGCCACAGGCCCCCAAACACAAACAAGGGCGCTTTTCCCTGGAAAACAAAACTCTCCTGCCAACTTTTTGATGGCAGATTGCAGGAGCCACTTGGTACTATCAAACCAGCCCAACTTGGCACTGGTGCCACCATGGGTCTGGTCACCATCCTGCCTATCGTAGCTTTTCAGGAGCCAGCCGGCCACTCCCAGCCATAGGCCCCCAGACACAAAGCTCGGCCCGTTTCCCTGGCAAACAAAAGTAAGCTGCCCCGCTTCTGGATGGCAGATTCCCGGACGCACTTGTTACAATCAAACCAGCCCAACTTGGCACTGGTGCCACCTCTGGTCTGGGAACCATGCTGAGTATCGTGGATTCTAAGGAGCCAGCCGGCCACTCCCAGCCACAGGCCCCCAAACACAAACAACGGCGCTTTTCCCTGGAAAACAAAACTCGCCTGCCAAGTTTTTGATGGCAGATTGCAGGAGCCACTTGGTACTATCAAACCCGCCCAACTTGGCACTGGTGCCACCATGGGTCTGGTCACCATCCTGCCTATCGTAGCTTTTCAGGAGCCAGCCGGTCACTCCCCGCCATAGGCCCCCAGACACAAACCTCGGCCCGTTTCCCTGGCAAACAAAAGTAAGCTACCCCGCTTCTGGATGGCAGATTGCAGGAGCCACTTGGTACTATCAAACCAGCCCAACTTGGCACTGGTGCCACCTCAGGTCTGTGAACCATCCTGCGTCTCGTGGATTCTAAGGAGCCAGCCGGCCACTCCCACCCATAGGCCCCCAAACAAAAACAACGGCGCTTTTCCCTGGAAAACAAAACTCGCCTGCCAACTTTTTGATGGCAGATTGCAGGAACCACTTGGTATTATCAAGCCAGCCCGACTTGGCACTGGTGCCACCTTGGGTCTGGGAACCATGCTGCGTATCGTGGATTCTAAGGAGCCAGCCGGCCACTCCCTGCCACAGGCCCCCAAACACAAACAACGGCGCTTTTCCCTGGAAATCAACACTCGCTTGCCGACTTTTTGATGGCAGATTGCAGGAGCCACTTGGTACTATCAAACCAGCCCAACTTGGCACTGGTGCCACCATGGGTCTGGTCACCATCATGCCTCTCGTAGCTTTTCAGGACCTAGCCGGTCACTCACAGCCATAGGCCCCCAGACACAAACCTTGGCCCGTTTCCCTCGCAAACAAAAGTAAGCTGCCCCGTTTCTGGATGGCAGATTTCAGTAGCAACTTTGCACCATCAAACTGGCCCGACTTGTCACTGGTGCCACTTTAGGTCTGGGAAACATCCTGCGTATCGTGGATTCTAATTAGCCATCCGGCCACTCCCACCCACAGGCCCCCAAACACAAACAACGGCGCTTTTCCCTGGAAAACAAAACTCGCCTGCCAACTTTTTGATGGCAGATTGCAGGAGCCACTTGGTACTATCAAATCAGCCGAACTTGGCACTGGTGCCACCATGGGTCTGGTAACCATCCTGCCTATCGTACCTTTTCAGGAGCCAGCTGGTCACTCCCAGCCATAGGCCCCCAGACAAAAACCTCGGCTCCTTTCCCTGGCAAACAAAAGTAAGCAGCCCTGCTTCTGGATGGCAGATTGCAGGAGCCACTTTGCACCATCAAACTGGCCCGACTTGTCACTGTTGCCACCTCTGGTCTGGGAACCATCCTGCGTATCGTGGATTCTAATTAGCCAGCCGGCCACTCCCAGCCACAGGCCCCCAAACACAAACAACGGCGCTTTTCCCTGGAAAACAAAACTCGCCTGCCAACTTTTTGATGGCAGATTGCAGGAGCCACTTGGTACTATCAAACCAGCCCAACTTGGCACTGGTGCCACCATGGGTCTGGTCACCATCCTGCCTATCGTAGCTTTTCAGGAGCCAGCCGGTCACTCCCAGCCATAGGCCCCCAGACACAAAGCTCGGCCCGTTTCCCTGGCAAACAAAAGTAAGCTGCCCCGCTTCTGGATGGCAGATAGTAGGACGCACTTGTTACTATCAAACCAGCCCGACTTGGCACTGGTGCCACCACTGGTCTGGGAACCATCCTGCGTATCGTGGATTCTAAGGAGCCAGCCGGCCACTCCCACCCACAGGCCCCCAAACACAAACAACGGCGCTTTTCCCTGGAAAACAAAACTCGCCTGCCAACTTTTTGATGGCAGATTGCAGGAGCCACTTGGTACTATCAAACCAGCCCAACTTGGCACTGGTGCCACCATGGGTCTGGTCACCATCCTGACTATCGTAGCTTTTCAGGAGCCAGCCGGTCACTCCCAGCCATAGGCCCCCAGACAAATACCTCGGCCCGTTTCCCTGGCAAACAAAAGTAAGCTGCCCCGCTTCTGGATGGCAGATTGCAGGACGCACTTGGTACTATCAAACCAGCCCGACTTGGCACTGGTGCCACCACTGGTCTGGGAACCATCCTGCGTCTCGTGGATTCTAAGGAGCCAGCCGGCCACTCCCTGCCACAGGCCCCCAAACACAAACAACGGCGCTTTTCCCTGGAAAACAAAACTCGCCTGCCAACTTTTTGATGGCAGATTGCAGGAGCCACTTGGTACTATCAAACCAGCCCAACTTGGCACTGGTGCCACCATGGGTCTGGTCACCATCCTGCCTATCGTAGCTTTTCAGGAGCCAGCTGGTCACTCCCAGCCATAGGCCCTCAGACAAAAACCTCGGCCCGTTTCCCTGGCAAACAAAAGTAAGCTGCCCCGCTTCTGGATGGCAGATTGCAGGAACCACTTGGTACTATCAAACCAGCCCAACTTGGCACTGGTGCCACCATGGGTCTGGGAACCATCCTGTGTATCGTGGATTCTAATTAGCCATCCGTCCACTCCAGGCCATAGGGCCCCAGGCACAAACAACGGCGCTTTTACCTGGAAAACAAAACTCGCCTGCCAACTTTTTGATGGCCGATTGCAGGAACCACTTGGTATTATCTAGCCAGCCCAACTTGGCACTGGTGCCACCATGGGTCTGGTCACCATCCTGCCTATCGTAGCTTTTCAGGAGCCAGCCGGTCACTCCCTGCCATAGGCCCCCAGTCACAAACCTCGGACCGTTTCCCTGGCAAACAAAAGTAAGCTGCCCCGCTTCTGGATGGCAGATTGCAGGAACCACTTGTTACTATCAAACCAGCCCAACTTGGCACTGGTGCCACCATGGGTCTGGGAACCATCCTGTGTATCGTGGATTCTAATTAGCCATCCGTCCACTCCAGGCCATAGGGCCCCAGGCACAAACAACGGCGCTTTTCCCTGGAAAACAAAACTCGCCAGCCAACTTTTTGATGGCCGATTGCAGGAACCACTTGGTATTATCAAGCCAGCCCGACTTGGCACTGGTGCCACCTTGGGTCTGGGAACCATGCTGCGTATCGTGGATTCTAAGGAGCCAGCCGGCCACTCCCTGCCACTGGCCCCCAAACACAAACAACGGCGCTTTTCCCTGGAAAACAAAACTCGCCTGCCAAGTTTTTGATGGCAGATTGCAGGAGCCACTTGGTACTATCAAACCAGCCCAACTTGGCACTGGTGCCACCATGGGTCTGGTCACCATCCTGCCTATCGTAGCTTTTCAGGAGCCAGCCAGCCACCCCCAGCCAGAGGCCCCCAGACAAATATTTCGGCCCGTTTCCCTGGCAAACAAAAGTAAGCTGCCCCGCTTCTGCATGGCAGATTGCAGGAGCCACTTTGCACCGTCAAACCAGCCCAACTTGGCACTGGTGCCACCTCAGGTCTGGGAAACATCCTGCGTATCGTGGGTTCTAATTAGCCATCCGTCCACTCCAGGCCATAGGGCCCCAGGCACAAACAACGGCGCTTTTCCCTGGAAAACAAAACTCGCCTGCCAACTTTTTGATGGCCGATCGCAGGAACCACTTGGTATTATCTAGCCAGCCCAACTTGGCACTGGTGCCACCATGGGTCTGGTCACCATCCTGCCTATCGTAGCTTTTCAGGAGCCAGCCGGTCACTCCCAGCCATAGGCCCCCAGACACAAACCTCGGACCGTTTCCCTGGCAAACAAAAGTAAGCTGCCCCGCTTCTGGATGGCAGATTCCCGGACGCACTTGTTACTATCAAACCAGCCCAACTTGGCACTGGTGCCACCATGGGTCTGGGAACCATCCTGTGTATCGTGGATTCTAATTAGCCATCCGTCCACTCCAGGCCATAGGGCCCCAGGCACAAACAACGGCGCTTTTCCCTGGAAAACAAAACTCGCCTGCGAACATTTTGATGGCCGATTGCAGGAACCACTTGGTATTATCAAGCCAGCCCGACTTGGCACTGGTGCCACCTTGGGTCTGGGAACCATGCTGCGTATCGTGGATTCTAAGGAGCCAGCTGGCCACTCCCTGCCACAGGCCCCCAAACACAAACAACGACGCTTTTCCCTGGAAATCAACACTCGCTTGCCGACTTTTTGATGGCAGATTGCAGGAGCCACTTGGTACTATCAAACCAGCCCAACTTGGCACTGGTGCCACCATGGGTCTGGTCACCATCCTGCCTATCGTAGCTTTTCATGAGCCAGCCGGCCACTCCCAGCCATAGGCCCCCAGACACAAACCTCGGCCCGTTTCCCTGGCAAACAAAAGTAAGCTGCCCCGCTTCTGGATGGCAGATTGCAGGACGCACTTGTTACAAACAAACCAGCCCAACTTGGCACTGGTGCTACCTCTGGTCTGGGAACCATGCTGAGTATCGTGGATTCTAAGGAGCCAGCTGGCCACTCCCAGCCACAGGCCCCCAAACACAAACAACGGCGCTTTTCCCTGGAAAACAAAACTCGCCTGCCAAGTTTTTGATGGCAGATTGCAGGAGCCACTTGGTACTATCAAACCAGCCCAACTTGGCACTGGTGCCGTCATGGGTCTGGTCACCATCATGCCTATCGTAGCTTTTCAGGAGCCAGCCGGTCACTTCCAGGCTTAGGCCCCCAGACACAATCCTCGGACCGTTTCCCTGGCAAACAAAAGTAAGCTGCCCCGCTTCTGGATGGCAGATTGCAGGAACCACTTGTTACTATCAAACCAGCCCAAGTTGGCACTGGTGCCACCATGGGTCTGGGAACCATCCTGTGTATCGTGGATTCTAATTAGCCATCCGTCCACTCCAGGCCATAGGGCCCCAGGCGCAAACAACGGCGCTTTTCCCTGGAAAACAAACTCGCCTGCCAAATTTTTGATGGCAGATTGCAGGAGCCACTTGGTACTATCAAACCAGCCCAACTTGGCACTGGTGCCACCATGGGTCTGGTCACCATCCTGCCTATCGTAGCTTTTCAGGAGCCAGCCGGTCACTCCCAGCCATAGGCCCCGAGACACAAACCTCGGCCCGTTTCCCTGGCAAACAAAAGTAAGCTACCCCGCTTCTGGATGGCAGATTGCAGGACGCACTTGGTACTATCAAACCAGCCCAACTTGGCACTGGTGCCACCTCAGGTCTGGGAACCATCCTGCGTCTCGTGGATTCTAAGGAGCCAGCCGGCCACTCCCACCCATAGGCCCCCAAACAAAAACAACGGCGCTTTTCCCTGGAAAACAAAACTCGCCTGCCAACTTTTTGATGGCCGATTGCAGGAACCACTTGGTATTATCAAGCCAGCCCGACTTGGCACTGGTGCTACCTTGGGTCTGGGAACCATGCTGCGTATCGTGGATTCTAAGGAGCCAGCCGGCCACTCCCTGCCACAGGCCCCCAAACACAAACAACGGCGCTTTTCCCTGGAAATCAACACTCGCTTGCCGACTTTTTGATGGCAGATTGCAGGAGCCACTTGGTACTATCAAACCAGCCCAACTTGGCACTGGTGCCACCATGGGTCTGGTCACCATCATGCCTCTCGTAGCTTTTCAGGACCTAGCCGGTCACTCACAGCCATAGGCCCCCAGACACAAACCTTGGCCCGTTTCCCTGGCAAACAAAAGTAAGCTGCCCCGTTTCTGGATGGCAGATTTCAGTAGCAACTTTGCACCATCAAACTGGCCCGACTTGTCACTGGTGCCACTTTAGGTCTGGGAACCACCCTGCGTATCGTGGATTGTAATTAGCCATCCGGCCACTCCCACCCACAGGCCCCCAAACACAAACAACGGCGCTTTTCCCTGGAAAACAAAACTCGCCTACCAACATTTTGATGGCAGATTGCAGGAGCCACTTGGTACTATCAAATCAGCCGAACTTGGCACTGGTGCCACCATGGGTCTTGTAACCATCCTGCCTATCGTACCTTTTCAGGAGCCAGCTGGTCACTCCCAGCCATAGGCCCCCAGACAAAAACCTCGGCTCCTTTCCCTGGCAAACAAAAGTAAGCAGCCCTGCTTCTGGATGGCAGATTGCAGGAGCCACTTTGCACCATCAAACTGGCCCGACTTGTCATTGTTGCCACCTCTGGTCTGGGAACCATCCTGCGTATCGTGGATTCTAATTAGCCAGCCGGCCACTCCCAGCCACAGGCCCCCAAACACAAACAACGGCGCTTTTCCCTGGAAAACAAAACTCGCCTGACAACTTTTTGATGGCAGATTGCAGGAGCCACTTGGTACTATCAAACCAGCCCAACTTGGCACTGGTGCCACCATGGGTCTGGTCACCATCCTGCCTATCGTAGCTTTTCAGGAGCCAGCCGGTCACTCCCAGCCATAGGCCCCCAGACAAAAACCTCGGCCCGTTTCCCTGGAAAACAAAAGTAAGCTGCCCCGCTTCTGGATGGCAGATTGCAGGACGCACTTGGTACTATCAAACCAGCCCGACTTGGCACTGGTGCCACGTCAAGTCTGGGAACCATCCTGCGTATCGTGGATTCTAAGGAGCCAGCCGGCCACTCCCTGCCACAGGCCCCCAAACACAAACAACGGCGCTTTTCCCTGGAAAACAAAACTCGCCTGCCAACTTTTTGATGGCAGATTGCAGGAGCCACTTGGTACTATCAAACCAGCCCAACTTGGCACTGGTGCCACCATGGGTCTGGGAACCATCCTGCCTATCGTAACTTTTCAGGAGCCAGCCAGTCACTCCCAGCCATAGGCCCCCAGACAAAAACCTCGGCCCGTTTCCCTGGCAAACAAAAGTAAGCTGCCCCGCTTCTGGATGGCAGATTCCCGGACGCACTTGGTACTATCAAACCAGCCCAACTTGGCACTGGTGCCACCTCTGATCTGGGAACCATGCTGAGTATCGTGGATTCTAAGGAGCCAGCCGGCCACTCCCAGCCACAGGCCCCCAAACACAAACAACGGCGCTTTTCCCTGGAAAACAAAAGTCGCCTGCCAAGTTTTTGATGGCAGATTGCAGGAACCACTTGGTACTATCAAACCAGCCCAACTTGGCACTGGTGCCACCTCAGGTCTGGGAACCATCCTGCGTCTCGTGGATTCTAAGGAGCCAGCCGGCCACTCCCACCCATAGGCCCCCAAACAAAAACAACGGCGCTTTTCCCTGGAAAACAAAACTCGCCTGCCAACTTTTTGATGGCCGATTGCAGGAACCACTTGGTATTATCAAGCCAGCCCGACTTGGCACTGGTGCCACCTTGGGTCTGGGAACCCTGCTGCGTATCGTGGATTCTAAGGAGCCAGCCGGCCACTCCCAGCCACAGGCCCCCAAACACAAACAACGGCGCTTTTCCCTGGAAATCAACACTCGCTTGCCGACTTTTTGATGGCAGATTGCAGGAGCCACTTGGTACTATCAAACCAGCCCAACTTGGCACTGGTGCCACCATAGGTCTGGTCACCATCATGCCTCTCGTAGCTTTTCAGGACCTAGCCGGTCACTCACAGCCATAGGCCCCCAGACACAAACCTTGGCCCGTTTCCCTGGCAAACAAAAGTAAGCTGCCCCGTTTCTGGATGGCAGATTTCAGTAGCAACTTTGCACCATCAAACTGGCCCGACTTGTCACTGGTGCCACTTTAGGTCTGGGAACCATCCTGCGTATCGTGGATTCTAATTAGCCATCCGGCCACTCCCACCCACAGGCCCCCAAACACAAACAACGGCGCTTTTCCCTGGAAAACAAAACTCGCCTACCAACATTTTGATGGCAGATTGCAGGAGCCACTTGGTACTATCAAATCAGCCGAACTTGGCACTGGTGCCACCATGGGTCTGGTAACCATCCTGCCTATCGTACCTTTTCAGGAGCCAGCTGGTCACTCCCAGCCATAGGCCCCCAGACAAAAACCTCGGCTCCTTTCCCTGGCAAACAAAAGTAAGCAGCCCTGCTTCTGGATGGCAGATTGCAGGAGCCACTTTGCACCATCAAACTGGCCCGACTTGTCACTGTTGCCACCTCTGGTCTGGGAACCATCCTGCGTATCGTGGATTCTAATTAGCCAGCCGGCCACTCCCAGCCACAGGCCCCCAAACACAAACAACGGCGCTTTTCCCTGGAAAACTAAACTCGCCTGCCAAGTTTTTGATGGCAGATTGCAGGAGCCACTTGGTACTATCAAACCAGCCCAACTTGGCACTGGTGCCACCATGGGTCTGGTCACCATCCTGCCTATCGTAGCTTTTCAGGAGCCAGCCAGCCACCCCCAGCCAGAGGCCCCCAGACAAATATTTCGGCCCGTTTCCCTGGCAAACAAAAGTAAGCTGCCCCGCTTCTGCATGGCACATTGCAGGAGCCACTTTGCACCGTCAAACCAGCCCAACTTGGCACTGGTGCCACCTCAGGTCTGGGAACCATCCTGCGTATCGTGGGTTCTAATTAGCCATCCGTCCACTCCAGGCCATAGGGCCCCAGGCACAAAAAACGGCGCTTTTCCCTGGAAAACAAAACTCGCCTGCCAACTTTTTGATGGCCGATTGCAGGAACCACTTGGTATTATCAAGCCAGCCCAACGTGGCACTGGTGCCACCATGGGTCTGGTCACCATCCTGCCTATCGTAGCTTTTCAGGAGCCAGCCGGTCACTCCCAGCCATAGGCCCCCAGACACAAACCTCGGACCGTTTCCCTGGCAAACAAAAGTAAGCTGCCCCGCTTCTGGATGGCAGATTGCAGGAACCACTTGGTACTATCAAACCAGCCCAACTTGGCACTGGTGCCACCATGGGTCTGGGAACCATCCTGTGTATCGTGGATTCTAATTAGCCATCCGTCCACTCCAGGCCATAGGGCCCCAGGCACAAACAACGGCGCTTTTCCCTGGAAAACAAAACTCGCCTGCCAACTTTTTGATGGCCGATTGCAGGAACCACTTGGTATTATCAAGCCAGCCCGACTTGGCACTGGTGCCACCTTGGGTCTGGGAACCATGCTGCGTATCGTGGATTCTAAGGAGCCAGCCGGCCACTCCCAGCCACAGGCCCCCAAACACAAACAACGACGCTTTTCCCTGGAAATCAACACTCGCTTGCCGACTTTTTGATGGCAGATTGCAGGAGCCACTTGGTACTATCAAACCAGCCCAACTTGGCACTGGTGCCACCATGGGTCTGGTCACCATCCTGCCTATCGTAACGTTTCAGAAGCCAGCCGGCCACTCCCAGCCATAGGCCCCCAGACACAAACCTCGGCCCGTTTCCCTGGCAAACAAAAGTAAGCTGCCCCGCTTCTGGATGGCATATTCCCGGACGCACTTGTTACAATCAAACCAGCCCAACTTGGCACTGGTGCCACCTCTGGTCTGGGAACCATGCTGAGTATCGTGGATTCTAAGGAGCCAGCCGGCCACTCCCAGCCACAGGCCCCCAAACACAAACAATGGCGCTTTTCCCTGGAAAACAAAACTCGCCTGCCAAGTTTTTGATGGCAGATTGCAGGAGCCACTTGGTACTATCAAACCAGCCCAACTTGGCACTGGTGCCGTCATGGGTCTGGTCCACATCCTGCCTATCGTAGCTTTTCACGAGCCAGCCGGTCACTTCCAGGCTTAGGCCCCCAGACACAATCCTCGGACCGTTTCCCTGGCAAACAAAAGTAAGCTGCCCCGCTTCTGGATGGCAGATTGCAGGAACCACTTGGTACTATCAAACCAGCCCAAGTTGGCACTGGTGCCACCATGGGTCTGGGAACCATCCTGTGTATCGTGGATTCTAATTAGCCATCCGTCCACTCCAGGCCATAGGGCCCCAGGCGCAAACAACGGCGCTTTTCCCTGGATAACAAACTCGCCTGCCAAATTTTTGATGGCAGATTGCAGGACGCACTTGGTACTATCAAACCAGCCCAACTTGGCACTGGTGCCACCTCAGGTCTGGGAACCATCCTGCGTCTCGTGGATTCTAAGGAGCCAGCCGGCCACTCCCACCCATAGGCCCCCAAACAAAAACAACGGCGCTTTTCCCTGGAAAACAAAACTCGCCTGCCAACTTTTTGATGGCCGATTGCAGGAACCACTTGGTATTATCAAGCCAGCCCGACTTGGCACTGGTGCCACCTTGGGTCTGGGAACCATGCTGCGTATCGTGGATTCTAAGGAGCCAGCCGGCCACTCCCTGCCACAGGCCCCCAAACACAAACAACGGCGCTTTTCCCTGGAAATCAACACTCGCTTGCCGACTTTTTGATGGCAGATTGCAGGAGCCACTTGGTACTATCAAACCAGCCCAACTTGGCACTGGTGCCACCATGGGTCTGGTCACCATCATGCCTCTCGTAGCTTTTCAGGACCTAGCCGGTCACTCACAGCCATAGGCCCCCAGACACAAACCTTGGCCCGTTTCCCTGGCAAACAAAAGTAAGCTGCCCCGTTTCTGGATGGCAGATTTCAGTAGCAACTTTGCACCATCAAACTGGCCCGACTTGTCACTGGTGCCACTTTAGGTCTGGGAACCATCCTGCGTATCGTGGATTCTAATTAGCCATCCGGCCACTCCCACCCACAGGCCCCCAAACACAAACAACGGCGCTTTTCCCTGGAAAACAAAACTCGCCTACCAACATTTTGATGGCAGATTGCAGGAGCCACTTGGTACTATCAAATCAGCCGAACTTGGCACTGGTGCCACCATGGGTCTGGTAACCATCCTGCCTATCGTACCTTTTCAGGAGCCAGCTGGTCACTCCCAGCCATAGGCCCCCAGACAAAAACCTCGGCTCCTTTCCCTGGCAAACAAAAGTAAGCAGCCCTGCTTCTGGATGGCAGATTGCAGGAGCCACTTTGCACCATCAAACTGGCCCGACTTGTCACTGTTGCCACCTCTGGTCTGGGAACCATCCTGCGTATCGTGGATTCCAATTAGCCAGCCGGCCACTCCCAGCCACAGGCCCCCAAACACAAACAACGGCGCTTTTCCCTGGAAAACTAAACTCGCCTGACAACTTTTTGATGGCAGATTGCAGGAGCCACTTGGTACTATCAAACCAGCCCAACTTGGCACTGGTGCCACCATGGGTCTGGTCACCATCCTGCCTATCGTAGCTTTTCAGGAGCCAGCCGGTCACTCCCTGCCACAGGCCCCCAGACACAAAGCTCGGCCCGTTTCCCTGGCAAACAAAAGTAAGCTGCCCCGCTTCTGGATGGCAGATAGTAGGACGCACTTGTTACTATCAAACCAGCCCGACTTGGCACTGGTGCCACCACTGGTCTGGGAACCATCCTGCGTATCGTGGATTCTAAGGAGCCAGCCGGCCACTCCCAGCCTCAGGCACCCAAACACAAACAACGGCGCTTTTCCCTGGAAAACAAAACTCGCCTGACAACTTTTTGATGGCAGATTGCAGGAGCCACTTGGTACTATCAAACCAGCCCAACTTGGCACTGGTGCCACCATGGGTCTGGTCACCATCCTGCCTATCGTAGCTTTTCAGGAGCCAGCCGGCCACTCTCAGCCATATGCCCCCAAAAACAAACCACGGACCTTTTCTCTGGCAAACAAAAATCAGCTGCCCCACTTCTGGATGGCAGATTGCAGGAGCCACTTGGGACTATCACACCAGCACAACATGGCACTGCTGCCACCTTGGATCTGGGAACAATCCTGCGTATCGTACATATTCAGGAACCAGCCGAACACTCCCAGCCACAGGCCCCCAAACACAAACAACGGCCCTTTTCTCTGGCAAACAAAACTCAACTGCCCCTCTTCTGGATGGCAAATTGCAGGACGCACTTGGTACTACAAAAAGAGCCCGACTTGGCAGTGGTGCCACCTTGGCTCTGGGAACCATCCTGCATATCGAGCATTTTCAGGAGCCAGCCGGCAATTCCCAGCCGTATGCCCCAAAAAGAAACCATGGACCTTTTCTCTGGCAAAAAAAACTCAGCTGTCCCGCTTCTGGATGGCAGATTGCAGGAGTTACTTTGAACCATACAACCAGCCTTACTTGGCACTGGCGCCACCTTGGATCTGGGAACCATCCTGCCTATCGTTGATTTTCAGGGGCCAGCCGGCCACTCTCAGCCATAGGCCCCCAAACACAAACCACAGCCCTTTTCTCTAGCAAACAAAATTCAACTGCCCCGCTTCTGGATGGCAAATTGCAGGAGCCACTGGGTACTACAAAAACAGCCTGACTTGGCACTGGTGCCACCTTGCGTCTGGTTACCATGCGGCGTATCGTGCATTTTAAGGAGCCAGGTGGCCACTCCCAGCCATATGCCCCCAAACACAACCCACGGCCCTTTTCTCTGGCAAACAAAACTCAGCTGCCCCGCTTCTGGATGGCAGATTGCAGGAGACACTTGGTACTATCAAACCAGCCCGACTTGGCACTGGTGCCACCTTGGGTCTGGGAACCATCCTGCGTATTGTGGATTGTCAGGAGACAGCCGACCACTCTCGGCCACAGAGCCCAATCAAAAACAAAGGTCCGTTTCCCTGGCAAAAAAAACTCAGCTGCCCCGCTTCTGGATGGGAGATTGCAGGAGGCACTTGACACTGTCAAACGAGCCCCACTTGGCACTGGTGCCACCTTGGGTCTGGGAACCATGCTGCGTATCGTGGATTTTCAGGAGCCAGCCGGCCACTCCCAGCCACAGGCCCCCAAACACAAACCAGAGCCTTTTTCTCTGGCAAACAAAACTCAGCTGCCCCGCTTCTGGATGGCAGATTGCAGGAGCCACTTGGTACTATCAAACCAGCCCGACTTGGCACTGGTGCCACCTTGGGTCTGGGAACCATCCTGCCTATCGTGGATTTTAAGGAGCCAGCCGGCTACTCCCAGCCACAGGCCCCCAACAAAAACCACGGCCCTTTTTTCTCGCAAACAAAACTTAGCTGCCTCACTTCTGGATGGCAGATTGCAGGAGCCACTTGGTGTAATCAAACCAGCCCGACTTGGCACTGGTGCCACCTTGGGTCTGGGAACCATCCTGCGTATCGTGGATTCTAAGGAGCCAGCCGGCCACTCCCAGCCACAGGCCCCCAAACAAAATCAACGGCGCTGTTCCCTGGAAAACAAAACACGCCTGCCAACTTTTTGATGGAGTTTGCAGGAGCCACTTGGTACTATCAAACCAGCCCGACTTGGCACTGGTGCCACCTTGGGTCTGGGAAACATCCTGCGTATCGTGGATTCTTAGGAGCCAGCCAGCCACTCCTAGCCACAGGCCCCCAAACAAAAACCTAGGCCTATTTCTCTGGCAAACAAAAGTAAGCTGCCCTGCTTCTGGATGGCAGATTGCAGGAGACACTTGGTACTATCAAACCAGCCCGACTTGGCACTGGTGCCACCTTGGATCTGGGAACCATGCTCTGTATCGTGGATATTCAGGGGCCAGCCGGCCACTCTCAGCCATATGTCCCCAAACAGAAACCTCAGCCCGTTTCTCTGGCAAACAAAACTCAACTGCCCCTCTTCTGGATGGCAAATTGCAGGATGAACTTGATACTAAAACCGCAGGCCGACTTGGTAGTGGTGACACCTTGGGCCTGGGAACCATCATGCTTATCGAGCATTTTAAGGAGCCAGCCGGCCACTCCCAGCAATATGCCCCCAAAAACAATCCACGGAATTTTCCTCTGGCAAACAAAAATCAGCTGCCCCGCTTCTGGATGGCAGATTGCAGGAGCCACTTTGCACCATCAAACCAGCCCGACTTGGCACTGGTGCCACATTGCATCTGGGAACCATGCTGCCTAGCGTGGATTTTCAGGAGCCAGCCGGCCACTCTCAGATATATGCCCCCAAACAAAACCCACGGCCCGTTTCCCTGGCAAACAAAATTAAGCTGCCCCGCTTCTGGATGGCAGATTGCAGGACGCACTTGGTAGTATCAAACCAGCAAAACTTGGCACTGGTGCCACCTTGGGTCTGGGAACCATCCTGCATATCGTGGGTTCAAAGGAGCCAGCCGGCCACTCCCAGCCACAGGCCCCCAAATAAAAACAATGTCGCTTTTCCCTGGAAAACAAAACTCGCCTGCCAACTTTTTGATGGCAGATTGCCGGAGCCACTTGGTACTATCAAACCAGCCCAACTTGGCACTGGTGCCACCATGGGTCTGGTAACCATCCTGCCTATTGTAGCTTTCCAGGAGCCAGCCGGTCTCTCCCAGCCATAGGTCCCCAGTCACAAACCTCGGCCCGTTTCCCTGGCAAACAAAAGTAAGCTACCCCGCTTCTGGATGGCAGATTGCAGGAGCCACTTGGTACTATCAAACCAGCCCAACTTGGCACTGGTGCCACCTTGGGTCTGGGAACCATGCTGCGTAACACAGATTCTAAGGCGCCAGTCGGCCACTACGAGCCACAAGCCCCCAAACACAAACAACGGCGCTATTCTCTGGCAAACAAAACTCAACTGCCCCTCTTCTGGATGGCAAATTGCAGGACGCACTTGGTACTACAAAAACAGCCCGACTTGGCACTGGTGCCCCCTTGGGTCTGGGAACCATCCTGCGTATCGATCTTTTTAATGAGACAGCCGGCCACTCCCAGCCATATGCCCCCAAACACAACCCACGGCCCTTTTCTCTGGCAAACAAAACTCAACTGCACCGCTTCTGGATGGCAGATTGCAGGAGCCACTTGGTACTATCAAACCAGCCCGACTTGGCACTGGTGCCACCTTGGGTCTGGGAACCATCCTGCGTATTGTGGGTTGTCAGGAGCCAGCCGAACACTCTCGGCCACAGACCCCAATTAAAAACAACGGCCCGTTTCACAGGCAAACAAAACTCAGCTGCCCCGCTTCTGGATGGGAGATTGCAGGAGGCACTTGACACTGTGAAACCAGCCCCACTTGGCACTGGTGCCACCTTGGGTCTGGGAACCATACTGCGTATCATGGATTTTCAGGAGCCAGCCGGCCACTCCCAGCCACAGGCCCCCAAACACAAACCACAGCCTTTTTGTCTGGCAAACAAAATTCAGCTGCCCCGCTTCTGGATGGCAGATTGCAGGAGCCACTTGGGACTATCACACCAGCACAACATGGCACTGCTGCCACCTTGGATCTGGGAACCATCCTTCCTATCGTGGATTTTCAGGGGCCAGCCGGTCACTCTCAGCCATAGGCCCCAAACACAAACCACGGCCCTTTTCTCTGGAAAACAAAACTCAACTGCCCCTCTTCTGGATGGCAGATTGCAGGAGCCACTGGGTACTATGAAACCAGCCCTACTTGGCACTGATGCCACCTTGGGTCTGGGAACCATGCTGCGTATCATGGATTTTCAGGAGCCAGCCGGCCACTGCCAGCCACAGGCACCGAAACACAAACAACAGCCTTTTTCTCTGGCAAACAAAATTCAGCTGCCCCGCTTCTGGATGGCAGATTGCAGGAACCACTTGGTACTAACAAACCAGCCCGACTTGGCACTGATGCCACCTTGGGTCTGGGAACCATCCTGCGTATCGTGGATTCTAAGGAGCCAGCTGGCCACTCCCAGCCACAGGCCCCAAAACACACACAACGGTGCTTTTCCCTGGAAAACAAAACTCGCCTGCCAAACATTTGATGGCAGATTGCAGGAGCCACTTGGTATTATCAAACCAGCCCAACTTGGCACTGGTGCCACCATGGGTCTGGTCACCATCCTGCCTATCGTAGCTTTTCAGGAGCCAGCCAGCCACCCCCAGCCAGAGGCCCCCAGACAAATATTTCGGCCCGTTTCCCTGGCAAACAAAAGTAAGCTGCCCCGCTTCTGGATGGCAGATTGCAGGAGCCACTTTGCACCATCAAACCAGCCCAACTTGGCACTGGTGCCAACTCAGGTCTGGGAACCATCCTGCGTATCGTGGGTTCTAAGGAGCCAGCTGGCCACTCCCAGCCACAGGCCCCCAAACACAAACAACGGCGCTTTTCCCTGGAAAACAAAACTCGCCTGCCAACTTTTTGATGGCAGATTGCAGGAGCCACTTGGTACTATCAAACCAGCCCAACTTGGCACTGGTGCCACCATGGGTCTGGTCACCATCCTGCCTATCGTAGCTTTTCAGGAGCCAGCCGGTCACTCCCAGCCATAGGCCCCCAGACACAAACCTCGGCCCGTTTCCCTGGCAAACAAAAGTAAGCTGCCCCGCTTCTGCATGGCAGATTGCAGGAGCTACTTAGTACTATCAAACCAGCCCGACTTGGCACTGGTGACACCTCTGGTCTGGGAACCATCCTGCCTATCGTGGATTTTCAGGGGCCAGCCGGCCACTCTCAGCCATATGCCCCAAAAACAAACCACGGCCCTTTTCTCTGGCAAACAAAACTCAACTGCCCCTCTTCTGGATGGCAAATTTTAGGACGCACTTTGTACTACGAAAACCGCCCGACGTGGCACTGGTGCCACCTTGTGTCAGGGAACCATCCTGCATATCGAGCTTTTTAAGGAGCCAGCCGGCCACGCCCAGCCATATACCCCCAAAAACAAACCACGGACCATTTCTCTTGGAAACAAAAATCCGCTGCCCCGCGTCTGGATGGCAGATTGCAGGAGCCACTTTGCACCATCAAACCAGCCCGACTTGGCACTGGTGCCACCTTGGGTCTGGGAACAATCCTGCATATCGTGGATTCTAAGGAGCCAGCCGGCCACTCCCTGCCACAGGCCCCCAAACACAAACAACGGCGCTTTTCCCTGGAAAATAAAATTCGCCTGCCAGCTTTTTGATGGCAGATTGCAGGAGCCACTTGGTACTATCAAATCATCCCAACTTGGCACTGGTGCCACTATGGGTCTGGGAACCATCCTGCCTATTGTAGCATTTCAGGAGCCAGCCGGTCACTCCCAGCCATAGGCCCCCAGACACAAACCTCGGACCGTTTCCCTGGCAAACAAAATTAAGCTGCCCCGATTCTGGATGGCAGATTGCAGGAGCCACTTGGTTGTGTCAAACCAGCCCGACTTGGCACTGGTGCCACCTTGGGTCTGGGAACCATCCTGCGTAACGTGGATTCTAAGCAGCCACCCGGCCACTCTGAGCCACAGGCCCCCAAACACAAACAACGGCGCTTTTCCCTGGAAAACAAAACTCGCCTGCCAACTTTTTGATGGTAGATTGCAGGAGCCACTTGGTACTATCAAACCAGCCCAACTTGGCACTGGTGCCACCTCTGGTCTGGGAACCATCCTGCCTATCGTAGCTTTTCAGGAGCCAGCCGGTCACTCCCAGCCATAGACCCCCAGACACAAACCTCGGCCCGTTTCCCTGGAAAACAAAAGTAAGTTACCCCGATTCTGGATGGCAGATTGCAGGAGCCACTTGGTACTATCAAATCAGCCCAACTTGGCACTGGTGCCACCATGGGTCTGGTAAACATCCTGCCTATCGTAGCTTTTCAGGAGCCAGCCGGTCACTCCCTGCCATAGGCCCCCGGACACAAACCTCGGCCCGTTTCCCTGGCAAACAAAAGTAAGCTGCCCCGCTTTTGGTGGCAGATTGCAGGATGCACTTGGTACTTACAAACCAGCCCGACTTGGCCCTGGTGCCACCTTGGCTCTGGGAACCATGCTGCGTAACGTAGATTCTACGAGGACAGGCGGCCACTCCCAGCCACAGGCCTCTAAACAAAAACAACGGCGCTTTTCCCTGGAAAACAAAACTCGCCTGCCAACTTCTTGATGGCAGATTGCAGGAGCCACTTGGTACTATCAAACCAGCCCAACTTGGCACTGGTGCCACCATGGGTCTGGTCACCATCCTGCCTATCGTAGCTTTTCAGGAGCCAGCCGCTCACTCCCAGCCATAGGCCCCCAGACAAATACCTCGGCACGTTGCCCTGGCAAACAAAAGTAGGCTGCCCCGCTTCTGGATGGCAAATTGCAGGACGCACTTGGTACTACGAAAACAGCCCGACTTGGCACTGATGCCACCTTGGGTCAGGGAACAATCCTGCGTATAGAGCTTTTTAAGGAGCCAGCCGGCCACGTCCAGTCATATACCCCCAAAAAAAAAACCACGGAACTTTTCTCCAGCAAACAAAAATCCGCTGCCCCGCGTCTGGATGGCAGATTGCAGGAGCTATTTAGTATTATCAAACCAGCCCGACTTGGCACTGGTGGCACCATGAGTCTGGTAACCATCCTGCCTATCGTAGCTTTTCAGTAGTCAGCCGGTCACTCCCAGCCATAGGCCCCCAGACAAATACCTCGGCCCGTTTCCCTGGGAAACAAAAGTAAGCTGTCCCGCTTCTGGATGGCAGATTGCAGGAGGCACTTGGTACTATCAAACCAGCCCAACTTGTTCCCAGACCCAAGGTGGCACCAGTGCCAAGTGGGGCTGGTTTGATGGTGCAACGTGGCTCCTGCAATCTGCCATCCAAAAGCGGGGCAGGTTACTTTTGTTTGCCAGGGAAACGGGCCGAGGTTTGTGTCTGGGGGTCTATGGCTGGGAGTGACCGGCTGGCTCCTGAAAAGCTACGATAGGCAGGATGGTTCCCAGACCAGAGGTGGCACCAGTGCCAAGTTGGGCTGGTTTGATAGTACCAAGTGGCTCCTGCAATCTGCCATCAAAAAGTTGGCAGGCGAGTTTTGTTTTCCAGGGAAAAGCGCCGTAGATTTTGTTTGGGGGCCTGTGGCTCAGAGTGGCCGGGTGGCTGCTTAGAATCCACGATACGCAGGATGGTTCCCAGACCCAAGGTGGCACCAGTGCCAAGTCGGGCTGGTTTGACACAACCAAGTGGCTCCTGCAATCTGCCATCCAGAATCGGGGCAGCTTAATTTTGTTTGGCAGGGAAACGGTCCGAGGTTTGTGTCTGGGGGCCTATGGCTGGGAGTGACCGGCTGGCTCCTGAAAAGCTACGATAGGCAGGATGGTTCCCAGACCCATAGTGGCACCAGTGCCAAGTTGGGATGATTTGATAGTACCAAGTGTCTCCTGCAATCTGCCATCAAAAAGTTGGCAGGCGAGTTTTGTTTTCCAGGGAAAAGCGCCGTTGTTTGTGTTTGGGGGCCTGTGGCTGGGAGTGGCCGGCTGGCTCCTTAGAATCCACGATATGCAGGATTGTTCCCACACCCAAGGTGGCACCAGTGCCAAGTCGGGCTGGTTTGATGGTGCAAAGTGGCTCCTGCAATCTGCCATACAGACGCGGGGCAGCGGATTTTTGTTTCCAAGAGAAATGGTCCGTGGTTTTTTTTCGGGGGTTTATGGCTGGGCGTGGCCGGCTGGCTCCTTAAAAAGCTCGATATGCAGGATGGTTCCCTGACACAAGGTGGCACCAGTGCCACGTCGGGCGGTTTTCGTAGTACAAAGTGCGTCCTAAAATTTGCCATCCAGAAGAGGGGCAGTTGAGTTTTGTTTGCCAGAGAAAAGGGCCGTGGTTTGTTTTTGGGGGCATATGGCTGAGAGTGGCCGGCTGGCTCCTGAAAAGCTACGATAGGCAGGATGTTTACCAGACCCATTGTGGCACCAGTGCCAAGTTGGGCTGATTTGATAGTACCAAGTGGCTCCTGCAATCTGCCATCCAGAATCGGGGTAGCTTACTTTTGTTTTCCAGGGAAACGGGCCGAGGTTTGTGTCTGGGGGTCTATGGTTGGGAGTGGCCGGCTGGCTCCTTAGAAACCACGATACGCAGCATGGTTCCCAGACGTGAGGTGGCGCCAGTGCCAAGTCGGGCTGGTTTGATAGTACCAAGTGCGTCCTGCAATCTGCCATCCAGAAGCGGGGCAGCTTACTTTTGTTTGCCAGGGAAACGGGCCGAGGTTTGTGTCTCGGGGCCTATGGCAGGGAGTGACCGGCGGGCTCCTGAAAGCTACGATAGGCAGGATGGTGACCAGACCCATGGTGGCACCAGTGCCAAGTTGGGCTGGTTTGATAGTACCAAGTGGCTCCTGCAATCTGACATCAAAAAGTTGGCAGGCGAGTTTTGTTTTCCAGGGAAAAGCGCCGTTGTTTGTGTTTGGGGGCCTGTGGTTGGGAGTGGCCGGCTGGCTCCTTAGACACCACGATACGCAGGATGGTTCCCAGACCAGAGGTGGCACCAGTGCCAAGTCCGGCTGGTTTGATAGTACCAAGTGGCTCCTGCAATCTGCCATCCAGAAGCGGGGCAGCTTACTTTTGTTTGCCACGGAAACGGGCCGTTGTTTGTGTTTGGGGGCCTGTGGCTGGGAGTGGCCGACTGGCTCCTTAGAATCCACGATACGCAGGATGGTTCCCAGACCAGAGGTGGCACCAGTGCCAAGTCGGGCTGGTTTGATAGTACCAAGTGGTTCCTGCAATCTGCCATCCAGAAGCAGGGCAGCTTACTTTTGTTTGCCAGGGAAACGGGCCGAGGTTTTTGTCTGGGGGCCTATGGCTGCGAGTGACCGGCTGGCTCCTGAAAAGCTACGATAGGCAGGATGGTGACCAGACCCATGGTGGCACCAGTCCCAAGTTGGGCTGGTTTGATAGTACCAAGTGGCTCCTGCAATCTGCCATCAAAATTTGGCAGGCGAGTTTTTTTTTCCAGGGAAAAGCGCCGTTGTTGTGTTTAGGGGCCTGTGGCTGGGAGTGGCCGGCTGGCTCCTTAGAATCCACCATACGCAGGATGGTTCCCAGACCCAAGGTGGCACCAGTGCCTAGTCGGGATAGTTTGATGGTGCAAAGTGGCTCCTGCAATCTGCCATCCAGAAGCGGGGCAGCTTACTTTTGTTTGCCAGGGAAAAGGGCCGAGCTTTGTGTCTCGGGGCCTATGGCTGGGAGTGACCGGCTGGCTCCTGAAAAGCTACGATAGGCAGGATGGTGACCAGACCCAAGGTGGCACCAGTGCCAAGTTGGGCTGGTTTGATAGTACCAAGTGGCTCCTGCAATCTGCCATCAAAAAGTTGGCAGGCGAGTTTTGTTTTCCAGGGAAAAGCGCCGTTGTTTGTGTTTGGGGGCCTGTGGCTGGGAGTGGCCGGCTGGCTCATTAGAATCCACGATACGCAGGATGGTTCCCAGACCCATGGTGGCACCAGTGCCAAGTCGGGCTGGTTTGATAGTACCAAGTGGATCCTGCAATCTGCCATCCAGAAGCGGGGCAGCTTACTTTTGTTTGCCAGGGAAACGGGCCGAGGATTTGTCTGGGGGCCTATGGCTGGGAGTGACCGGCAGGCTCGTGAAAACCTACGATAGGCAGGATGGTGACCAGACCCATGGTGGCAGCAGTGCCAAGTTGGGCTGGTTTGATAGTACCAAGTGGCTCCTGCAATCTGCCATCAAAAAGTTGGCAGGCGAGTTTTGTTTTCCAGGGAAAAGCGCCGTTGTTTGTGTTTGGGAGCCTGTGGCTGGGAGTGGCCGGCTGGCTCTTTAGAATCCACGATACGCAGGATGGTTCCCAGACCAGTGGTGGCACCAGTGCCAAGTCGGGCTGGTTTGATAGTAACAAGTGCGTCCTCCAATCTGCCATCCAGAAGCGGGGCAGCTTACTTTTGTTTTCCAGGGAAACGGGCCGAGGTTTTTGTCTGGGGGCCTATGGCTGGGAGTGACCGGCTGGCTCGTGAAAAGCTACGATAGGCAGGATGGTGACCAGACCCATGGCGGCACCAGTGCCAAGTTGGGCTGGTTTGATAGTACCAAGTGGCTCCTGCAATCTGCCATCAAAAAGTTGGCAGGCGAGTTTTGTTTTCCAGGGAAAAGCGCCGTTGTTTGTGTTTGGGGGCCTGTGGCTGGGAGTGGCCGGCTGGCTCCTTAGAATCCACGATACGCAGGATGGTTCCCAGACCAGAGGTGGCACCAGTGCCAAGTCGGGCTGGTTTGATAGTACCAAGTGGCTCCTGCAATCTGCCATCCAGAAGCGGGGCAGCTTACTTTTGTTTGCCAGGGAAACGGGCCGAGGTTTGTGTCTGGGGGCCTATGGCTGGGAGTGACCGGCTGGCTCCTGAAAAGCTACGATAGGCAGGATGGTGACCAGACCCATGGTGGCACCAGTGCCAAGTTGGGCTGGTTTGATAGTACCAAGTGGCTCCTGCAATCTGCCATCAAAAAGTTGGCAGGCAAGTTTTCTTTACCAGGGAAAAGCGCCGTTGTTTTTGTTTGGGGGCCTATGGCTGGGAGTGGCCGGCTGGCTCCTTAGAATCCACGATACGCAGGATGGTTCCTAGACTTGACGTGGCACCAGTGCCAAGTTGGGCTGGTTTGATAGTACCAAGTGCGTCCTGCAATCTGCCATCCAGAAGTGGGGTAGCTTACTTTTGTTTGCCAGGGAAACGGGCCGAGGTTTGTGTCTCGGGGCATATGGCCGGGAGTGACTGGCTGGCTCCTGAAAAGCTACGATAGGCAGGATGGTGACCAGACCCATGGTGGCAGCAGTGCCAAGTTGGGCTGGTTTGATAGTACCAAGTGGCTCCTGCAATCTGCCATCAAAAAGTTGGCAGGCGAGTTTGTTATCCAGGGAAAAGCGCCGTTGTTTGTGCCTGGGGCCCTATGGCCTGGAGGGGACGGATGGCTAATTAGAACCCACGATACACAGGATGGTTCCCAGACCCATGGTGACACCAGTGCCAAGTTGGGCTGGTTTGATAGTACCAAGTGGATCCTGCAATCTGCCATCCAGAAGCGGGGCAGCTTACTTTTGTTTGCCAGGGAAACGGTCCGAGGATTGTGTCTGGGGGCCTAAGCCTGGAAGTGACCGGCTGGCTCGTGAAAAGCTACGATAGGCAGGATGGTGACCAGACCCATGACGGCACCAGTGCCAAGTTGGGCTGGTTTGATAGTACCAAGTGGCTCCTGCAATCTGCCATCAAAAACTTGGCAGGCGAGTTTTGTTTTCCAGGGAAAAGCGCCGTTGTTTGTGTTTGGGGGCCTGTGGCTGGGAGTGGCCGGCTGGCTCCTTAGAATCCATGATACTCAGCATGGTTCCCAGACCAGAGGTGGCACCAGTGCCAAGTTGGGCTGGTTTGATAGTACCAAGTGGTTGCTGCAATCTGCCATCCAGAAGCGGGGCTGCTTACTTTTGTTTGCCAGGGAAACGGGCCGAGGTTTGTGTCTGGGGGCCTATGGCTGGGAGTGACCGGCTGGCTCCTGAAAAGCTACGATAGGCAGGATGGTGACCAGACCCATGGTGGCACCAGTGCCAAGTTGGGCTGGTTTGATAGTACCAAGTGGCTCCTGCAATCTGCCATCAAAAAGTTGGCAGGCAAGTTTTCTTTACCAGGGAAAAGCGCCGTTGATTTTGTTTGGGGGCCTATGGCTGGGAGTGGCCGGCTGGCTCCTTAGAATCCACGATACGCAGGATGGTTCCTAGACTTGACGTGGCACCAGTGCCAAGTTGGGCTGGTTTGATAGTACCAAGTGCGTCCTGCAATCTGCCATCCAGAAGTGGGGTAGCTTACTTTTGTTTGCCAGGGAAACGGGCCGAGGTTTGTGTCTCGGGGCATATGGCTGGGAGTGACCGGCTGGCTCCTGAAAAGCTACGATAGGCAGGATGGTGACCAGACCCATGGTGGCAGCAGTGCCAAGTTGGGCTGGTTTGATAGTACCAAGTGGCTCCTGCAATCTGCCATCAAAAAGTTGGCAGGCGAGTTTGTTATCCAGGGAAAAGCGCCGTTGTTTGTGCCTGGGGCCCTATGGCCTGGAGTGGACGGATGGCTAATTAGAACCCACGATACACAGGATGGTTCCCAGACCCATGGTGACACCAGTGCCAAGTTGGGCTGGTTTGATAGTACCAAGTGGATCCTGCAATCTGCCATCCAGAAGCGGGGCAGCTTACTTTTGTTTGCCAGGGAAACGGTCCGAGGATTGTGTCTGGGGGCCTAAGCCTGGAAGTGACCGGCTGGCTCGTGAAAAGCTACGATAGGCAGGATGGTGACCAGACCCATGACGGCACCAGTGCCAAGTTGGGCTGGTTTGATAGTACCAAGTGGCTCCTGCAATCTGCCATCAAAAACTTGGCAGGCGAGTTTTGTTTTCCAGGGAAAAGCGCCGTTGTTTGTGTTTGGGGGCCTGTGGCTGGGAGTGGCCGGCTGGCTCCTTAGAATCCATGATACTCAGCATGGTTCCCAGACCAGAGGTGGCACCAGTGCCAAGTTGGGCTGGTTTGATAGTACCAAGTGGTTGCTGCAATCTGCCATCCAGAAGCGGGGCTGCTTACTTTTGTTTGCCAGGGAAACGGGCCGAGTATTGTGTCTGGGGGCCTATGGCTGGGAGTGACCGGCTGGCTCCTGAAAAGCTACGATAGGCAGGATGGTGACCAGACCCATGGTGGCACCAGTGCCAAGTTGGGCTGATTTGATAGTACCAAGTGGCTCCTGCAATCTGCCATCAAAATGTTGGCAGGCGAATTTTGTTTTCCAGGGAAAAGCGCCGTTGTTTGTGTTTGGGGGCCTGTGGCAGGGAGTGGCCGGCTGGCTCCTGAAAAGCTACGATAGGCAGGATGTTGACCAGACCCATGGTGGCACCAGTGCCAAGTTGGGCTGGTTTGATAGTAGCAAGTGGCTCCGGCAATCTGCCATCAAAAAGTTGGCAGACGAGTTTTGTTTTCCAGGGAAAAGCGCCGTTGTTTGTGTTTGGGGGCCTGTGGCTGGGAGTGGCCGGCTGGCTGCTTAGAATCTACCATACGCAGGATAGTTCCCAGACCAGAGGTGGCACCAGTGCCAAGTCGGGCTGGTTTGATAGTACCAAGTGCGTCCTGCAATCTGCCATCCAGAAGCGGGACAGCTTACTTTTGTTTGTCAGGGAAACGGGCCGAGGTTTGTGTCTCTGGGCCTACGGCTGGGAGTGACTGGGTGGCTCCTGAAAAGCTACGATAGGCAGGATGGTGACCAGACCCATGGTGGCACCAGTGCCAAGTTGGGCTGGTTTGATAGTACCAAGTGGCTCCTGCAATCTGCCATCAAAATGTTGGCAGGCACGTTTTGTTTTCCAGGGAAAAGCGCCGTTGTTTTTGTTTGGGGGCCTATGGCTGGGAGTGGCCGGCTGGCTCCTTAGAATCCACGATACGCAGGATGGTTCCCAGACCTGAGGTGGCACCAGTGCCAAGTTGGGCTGGTTTGATAGTACCAAGTGCATCCTGCAATCTGCCATCCAGAAGCGGGGTAGCTTACTTTTGTTTGCCAGGGAAACGGGCCGAGGTTTGTGTCTCGGGGCCTATGGCTGGGAGTGACCGGCTGGCTCCTGAAAAGCTACGATAGGCAGGATGGTGACCAGACCCATGGTGGCACCAGTGCCAAGTTGGGCTGGTTTGATAGTACCAAGTGGCTCCTGCAATCTGCCATCAAAAACTTGGCAGGCGAGTTTGTTATCCAGGGAAAAGCGCCGTTGTTTGTGTTTGGGGGCCTGTGGCTGGGAGTGGCCGGCTGGCTCCTTAGAATCCATGATACGCAGGATGGTTCCCAGACCAGAGGTGGCACCAGTGCCAAGTCGGGCTGGTTTGATGGTGAAAAGTGGCTCCTGCAATCTGCCATCCAGAAGCGGGATAACTTACTTTTGTTTGCCAGGGAAACGGGCCGAGCTTTGTGTCTGGGGGCCTATGGCTGGGAGTGACCGGCTGGCTCCTGAAAAGCTACGATAGGCAGGATGGTGACCAGACCCATGGTGGCACCAGTGTCAAGGTGGGCTGGTTTGATAGTACCAAGTGGCTCCGGCAATCTGCCATCAAAATTTGGCAGGCGAGTTTTGTTTTCCAGGGAAAAGCGCCGTTGTTTGTGTTTGGGGGCCTGTGGGTGGGAGTGGCCGGATGGCTAATTAGAATCCACGATACGCAGCATGGTTCCCAGACCTGAGGTGGCACCAGTGCCAAGTCGGGCTAGTTTGATGGTGCAAAGTAGCTCCTGCAATCTGCCATCCAGTAGCGGGGCAGCTTGCTTTTGTTTGCCAGGGAAACGGGCCGAGGTTTGTGTCTGGGGGCCTATGGCTGGGAGTGACCGGCTGGCTCCTGAAAAGCTACGATAGGCAGGATGGTGACCAGACCCATGGTGGCACCAGTGCCAAGTTGGGCTGGTTTGATAGTACCAAGTGGCTCCTGCAATCTGCCATCAAAAAGTTGGCAGGCGAGTTTTGTTTTCCAGGGAAAAGCACCGTTGTTTGTGTTTGGGGGCCTGTGGCTGGGAGTGGCCGGCTGGCTGCTTAGAATCCACGATACGCAGGATGGTTCCCAGACGTGAGGTGGCGCCAGTGCCAAGTCGGGCTGGTTTGATACTACCAAGTGCGTCCTGCAATCTGCCATCCAGAAGCGGGACAGCTTACTTTTGCTTGCCAGGGAAACGGGCCGAGCTTTGTGTCTGGGGGCCTATGGCTGGGAGTGACCGGCTGGCTCCTGAAAAGCTACGATAGGCAGGATGGTGACCAGACCCATGGTGGCACCAGTGCCAAGTTGGGCTGGTTTGATAGTACCAAGTGGCTCCTGCAATCTGCCATCAAAAATTGGCAGGCGAGTTTTGTTTTCCAGGGAAAAGCGCCGTTGTTGTGTTTAGGGGCCTGTGGCTGGGAGTGGCCGGCTGGCTCCTTAGAATCCACCATACGCAGGATGGTTCCCAGACCCAAGGTGGCACCAGTGCCTAGTCGGGATAGTTTGATGGTGCAAAGTGGCTCCTGCAATCTGCCATCCAGAAGCGGGGCAGCTTACTTTTGTTTGCCAGGGAAAAGGGCCGAGCTTTGTGTCTCGGGGCCTATGGCTGGGAGTGACCGGCTGGCTCCTGAAAAGCTACGATAGGCAGGATGGTGACCAGACCCAAGGTGGCACCAGTGCCAAGTTGGGCTGGTTTGATAGTACCAAGTGGCTCCTGCAATCTGCCATCAAAAAGTTGGCAGGCGAGTTTTGTTTTCCAGGGAAAAGCTCCGTTGTTTGTGTTTGGGGGCCTGTGGCTGGGAGTGGCCGACTGGCTCATTAGAATCCACGATACGCAGGATGGTTCCCAGACTTGTCGTGGCACCAGTGCCAAGTCGGGCTGGTTTGATAGTACCAAGTGGATCCTGCAATCTGCCATCCAGAAGCGGGGCAGCTTACTTTTGTTTGCCAGGGAAACGGGTCGAGGATTTGTCTGGGGGCCTATGGCTGGGAGTGACCGGCTGGCTCCTGAAAAGCTACGATAGGCAGGATGGTGACCAGACCCATGGTGGCAGCAGTGCCAAGTTGGGCTGGTTTGATAGTACCAAGTGGCTCCTGCAATCTGCCAACAAAATGTCGGCAGGCGAGTTTTGTGTTCCAGGGAAAAGCGCCGTTGTTTGTGTTTGGGAGCCTGTGGCTGGGAGTGGCCGGCTGGCTCTTTAGAATCCACGATACGCAGGATGGTTCCCAGACCAGTGGTGGCACCAGTGCCAAGTCGGGCTGGTTTGATAGTAACAAGTGCGTCCTGCAATCTGCCATCCAGAAGCGGGGCAGCTTACTTTTGTTTTCCAGGGAAACGGTCCGAGGTTTTTGTCTGGGGGCCTATGGCTGGGAGTGACCGGCTGGCTCGTGAAAAGCTACGATAGGCAGGATGGTGACCAGACCCATGGCGGCACCAGTGCCAAGTTGGGCTGGTTTGATAGTACCAAGGGGCTCCTGCAATCTGCCATCAAAAAGTTGGCAGGCGAGTTTTGTTTTCCAGGGAAAAGCGCCGTTGTTTGTGTTTGGGGGCCTGTGGCTGGGAGTGGCCGGCTGGCTCCTTAGAATCCACGATACGCAGGATGGTTCCCAGACCAGAGGTGGCACCAGTGCCAAGTCGGGCTGGTTTGATAGTACCAAGTGGCTCCTGCAATCTGCCATCCAGAAGCGGGGCAGCTTACTTTTGTTTGCCAGGGAAACGGGCCGAGCTTTGTGTCTGGGGGCCTATGGCTGGGAGTGACCGGCTGGCTCCTGAAAAGCTACGATAGGCAGGATGGTGACCAGACCCATGGTGGCACCAGTGCCAAGTTGGGCTGGTTTGATAGTACCAAGTGGCTCCTGCAATCTGCCATCAAAAAGTTGGCAGGCGAGTTTGTTATCCAGGGAAAAGCGCCGTTGTTTGTGCCTGGGGCCCTATGGCCTGGAGTGGACGGATGGCTAATTAGAATCCACGATACACAGGATGGTTCCCAGACCCATGGTGACACCAGTGCCAAGTTGGGCTGGTTTGATAGTACCAAGTGGTTCCTGCAATCTGCCATCCAGAAGCGGGGCAGCTTACTTTTGTTTGCCAGGGAAACGGTCCGAGGATTGTGTCTGGGGGCCTAAGCCTGGAAGTGACCGGCTGGCTCGTGAAAAGCTACGATAGGCAGGATGGTGACCAGACCCATGACGGCACCAGTGCCAAGTTGGGCTGGTTTGATAGTACCAAGTGGCTCCTGCAATCTGCCATCAAAACATGGCAGGCGAGTTTTGTTTTCCAGGGAAAAGCGCCGTTGTTTGTGTTTGGGGGCCTGTGGCTGGGAGTGGCCGGCTGGCTCCTTAGAATCCACGATACTCAGCATGGTTCCCAGACCAGAGGTGGCACCAGTGCCAAGTTGGGCTGGTTTGATAGTACCAAGTGGTTGCTGCAATCTGCCATCCAGAAGCGGGGCAGCTTACTTTTGTTTGCCAGGGAAACGGGCCGAGGTTTATGTCTGGGGGCCTATGGCTGGGAGTGACCGGCTGGCTCCTGAAAAGCTACGATAGGCAGGATGGTGACCAGACCCATGGTGGCACCAGTGCCAAGTTGGGCTGATTTGGTAGTACCAAGTGGCTCCTGCAATCTGCCATCAAAAAGTTGGCAGGCGAATTTTTTTTTCCAGGGAAAAGCGCCGTTGTTTGTGTTTGGGGGCCTGTGGCAGGGAGTGGCCGGCTGGCTCCTGAAAAGCTACGATAGGCAGGATGGTGACCAGACCCATGGTGGCACCAGTGCCAAGTTGGGCTGGTTTGATAGTACCAAGTGGCTCCGGCAATCTGCCATCAAAAAGTTGGCAGACGAGTTTTGTTTTCCAGGGAAAAGCGCCGTTGTTTGTGTTTGGGGGCCTGTGGCTGGGAGTGGCCGGCTGGCTGCTTAGAATCTACCATACGCAGGATGGTTCCCAGACCAGAGGTGGCACCAGTGCCAAGTCGGGCTAGTTTGATGGTGCAAAGTGGCTCCTGCAATCTGCCATCCAGAAGCGGGGCAGCTTGCTTTTGTTTGCCAGGGAAACGGGCCGAGGTTTTTGTCTGGGGGCCTATGGCTGGGAGTGACCGGCTGGCTCCTGAAAAGCTACGATAGGCAGGATGGTGACCAGACCCATGGTGGCACCAGTGCCAAGTTGGGCTGGTTTGATAGTACCAAGTGGCTCCTGCAATCTGCCATCAAAAACTTGGCAGGCGAGTTTTGTTTTCCAGGGAAAAGCGCCGTTGTTTGTGTTTGGGGGCCTGTGGCTGGGAGTGGCCGGCTGGCTGCTTAGAATCCACGATATGCAGGATGGTTCCCAGACGTGAGGTGGCGCCAGTGCCAAGTCGCCTGGTTTGATACTACCAAGTGCGTCCTGCAATCTGCCATCCAGAAGCGGGACAGCTTACTTTTGCTTGCCAGGGAAACGGGCCGAGCTTTGTGTCTGGGGGCCTATGGCTGGGAGTGACCGGCTGGCTCCTGAAAAGCTACGATAGGCAGGATGGTGACCAGACCCATGGTGGCACCAGTGCCAAGTTGGGCTGGTTTGATAGTACCAAGTGGCTCCTGCAATCTGCCATCAAAAATTGGCAGGCGAGTTTTGTTTTCCAGGGAAAAGCGCAGTTGTTTGTGTTTGGGGGCCTGTGGGTGGGAGTGGCCGGATGGCTAATTAGAATCCACGATACGCAGGATGGTTCCCAGACCTGAGGTGGCACCAGTGCCAAGTCGGGCTAGTTGGATGGTGCAAAGTGGCTCCTGCAATCTGCCATCCAGAAGCGGGGCAGCTTACTTTTGTTTTCCAGGGAAACGGGCCGAGGTTTGTGTCTGGGGGCCTATGGCTGGGAGTGACCGGCTGGCTCCTGAAAAGCTACGATAGGCAGGATGGTGACCAGACCCATGGTGGCACCAGTGCCAAGTTGGGCTGATTTGATAGTAGCAAGTGGCTCCTGCAATCTGCCATCAAAAAGTCGGCAGGCGAGTTTTGTTTTCCAGGGAAAAGCGCCGTTGTTTGTGTCTGGGGGCCTGTGGCAGGGAGTGACCGGCTGGCTCCTTAGAATCCACGATACGCAGGATGGTTCCCAGACCAGTGGTGGCACCAGTGCCAAGTCGGGCTGGTTTGATAGTAACAAGTGCGTCCTGCAATCTGCCATCCAGAAGCGGGGCAGCTTACTTTTGTTTTCCAGGGAAACGGTCCGAGGTTTTTGTCTGGGGGCCTATGGCTGGGAGTGACCGGCTGGCTCGTGAAAAGCTACGATAGGCAGGATGGTGACCAGACCCATGGCGGCACCAGTGCCAAGTTGGGCTGGTTTGATAGTACCAAGGGGCTCCTGCAATCTGCCATCAAAATTTGGCAGGCGAGTTTTGTTTTCCAGGGAAAAGCGCCGTTGTTTGTGTTTGGGGGCCTGTGGCTGGGAGTGGCCGGCTGGCTCCTTAGAATCCACGATACGCAGGATGGTTCCCAGACCAGAGGTGGCACCAGTGCCAAGTCGGGCTGGTTTGATAGTACCAAGTGGCTCCTGCAATCTGCCATCCAGAAGCGGGGCAGCTTACTTTTGTTTGCCAGGGAAACGGGCCGAGCTTTGTGTCTGGGGGCCTATGGCTGGGAGTGACCGGCTGGCTCCTGAAAAGCTACGATAGGCAGGATGGTGACCAGACCCATGGTGGCACCAGTGCCAAGTTGGGCTGGTTTGATAGTACCAAGTGGCTCCTGCAATCTGCCATCAAAAAGTTGGCAGGCGAGTTTGTTATCCAGGGAAAAGCGCCGTTGTTTGTGCCTGGGGCCCTATGGCCTGGAGTGGACGGATGGCTAATTAGAATCCACGATACACAGGATGGTTCCCAGACCCATGGTGACACCAGTGCCAAGTTGGGCTGGTTTGATAGTACCAAGTGGTTCCTGCAATCTGCCATCCAGAAGCGGGGCAGCTTACTTTTGTTTGCCAGGGAAACGGTCCGAGGATTGTGTCTGGGGGCCTAAGCCTGGAAGTGACCGGCTGGCTCGTGAAAAGCTACGATAGGCAGGATGGTGACCAGACCCATGACGGCACCAGTGCCAAGTTGGGCTGGTTTGATAGTACCAAGTGGCTCCTGCAATCTGCCATCAAAACTTGGCAGGCGAGTTTTGTTTTCCAGGGAAAAGCGCCGTTGTTTGTGTTTGGGGGCCTGTGGCTGGGAGTGGCCGGCTGGCTCCTTAGAATCCACGATACTCAGCATGGTTCCCAGACCAGAGGTGGCACCAGTGCCAAGTTGGGCTGGTTTGATAGTACCAAGTGGTTGCTGCAATCTGCCATCCAGAAGCGGGGCAGCTTACTTTTGTTTGCCAGGGAAACGGGCCGAGGTTTATGTCTGGGGGCCTATGGCTGGGAGTGACCGGCTGGCTCCTGAAAAGCTACGATAGGCAGGATGGTGACCAGACCCATGGTGGCACCAGTGCCAAGTTGGGCTGATTTGGTAGTACCAAGTGGCTCCTGCAATCTGCCATCAAAAAGTGGGCAGGCGAATTTTTTTTTCCAGGGAAAAGCGCCGTTGTTTGTGTTTGGGGGCCTGTGGCAGGGAGTGGCCGGCTGGCTCCTGAAAAGCTACGATAGGCAGGATGGTGACCAGACCCATGGTGGCACCAGTGCCAAGTTGGGCTGGTTTGATAGTACCAAGTGGCTCCGGCAATCTGCCATCAAAAAGTTGGCAGACGAGTTTTGTTTTCCAGGGAAAAGCGCCGTTGTTTGTGTTTGGGGGCCTGTGGCTGGGAGTGGCCGGCTGGCTGCTTAGAATCTACCATACGCAGGATGGTTCCCAGACCAGAGGTGGCACCAGTGCCAAGTCGGGCTAGTTTGATGGTGCAAAGTGGCTCCTGCAATCTGCCATCCAGAAGCGGGGCAGCTTGCTTTTGTTTGCCAGGGAAACGGGCCGAGGTTTGTGTCTGGGGGCCTATGGCTGGGAGTGACCGGCTGGCTCCTGAAAAGCTACGATAGGCAGGATGGTGACCAGACCCATGGTGGCACCAGTGCCAAGTTGGGCTGGTTTGATAGTACCAAGTGGCTCCTGCAATCTGCCATCAAAAACTTGGCAGGCGAGTTTTGTTTTCCAGGGAAAAGCGCCGTTGTTTGTGTTTGGGGGCCTGTGGCTGGGAGTGGCCGGCTGGCTGCTTAGAATCCACGATATGCAGGATGGTTCCCAGACGTGAGGTGGCGCCAGTGCCAAGTCGCCTGGTTTGATACTACCAAGTGCGTCCTGCAATCTGCCATCCAGAAGCGGGACAGCTTACTTTTGCTTGCCAGGGAAACGGGCCGAGCTTTGTGTCTGGGGGCCTATGGCTGGGAGTGACCGGCTGGCTCCTGAAAAGCTACGATAGGCAGGATGGTGACCAGACCCATGGTGGCACCAGTGCCAAGTTGGGCTGGTTTGATAGTACCAAGTGGCTCCTGCAATCTGCCATCAAAAATTGGCAGGCGAGTTTTGTTTTCCAGGGAAAAGCGCCGTTGTTTGTGTTTGGGGGCCTGTGGGTGGGAGTGGCCGGATGGCTAATTAGAATCCACGATACGCAGGATGGTTCCCAGACCTGAGGTGGCACCAGTGCCAAGTCGGGCTAGTTGGATGGTGCAAAGTGGCTCCTGCAATCTGCCATCCAGAAGCGGGGCAGCTTACTTTTGTTTTCCAGGGAAACGGGCCGAGGTTTTTGTCTGGGGGCCTATGGCTGGGAGTGACCGGCTGGCTCCTGAAAAGCTACGATAGGCAGGATGGTGACCAGACCCATGGTGGCACCAGTGCCAAGTTGGGCTGATTTGATAGTAGCAAGTGGCTCCTGCAATCTGCCATCAAAAAGTCGGCAGGCGAGTTTTGTTTTCCAGGGAAAAGCGCCGTTGTTTGTGTCTGGGGGCCTGTGGCAGGGAGTGACCGGCTGGCTCCTTAGAATCCACGATACGCAGGATGGTTCCCAGACCCAAGGTGGCACCAGTGCCAAGTTGGGCTGGTTTGATAGTACCAAGTGCGTCCTGCAATCTGCCATCCAGAAGCGGGGCAGCTTACTTTTGTTTGCCAGGGAAACGGGTCGAGCTTTGTGTCTGGGGGCCTATGGCTGGGAGTGACCGGCTGGCTCCTGAAAAGCTACGATAGGCAGGATGGTGACCGGACCCATGGTGGCAACAGTGCCAAGTAGGGCTGGTTTGATAGTACCAAGTGGCTCCGGCAATCTGCCATCAAAAAGTTGGCAGGCAAGTTTTGTTTTCCAGGGAAAAGCGCCGTTGTTTTTTTTGGGGGGCCAATGGCTGGGAGTGGCCGGCTGGCTCCTTAGAATCTACGATACGCAGGATGGTTCCCAGACCAGAGGTGGCACCAGTGCCAAGTCGGGCTGGTTTGATAGTACCAAGTGCGTCCTGCAATCTGCCATCCAGAAGCGGGGTAGCTTACTTTTGTTTGCCCGGGAAACGGGCCGAGGTTTTTGTCTCGGGGCCTATGGCTGGGAGTGACCGGCTGGCTCCTGAAAAGCTACGATAGGCAGGATGTTGACCAGACCCATGGTGGCACAAGTGCCAAGTTCGGCTTGTTTGATAGTACCAAGTGGCTCCTGCAATCTGCCATCAAAATGTTGGCAGGCGAATTTTGCTTTCCAGGGAAAAGCGCCGTTGTTTGTGTTTGGGGGCCTGTGGCAGGGAGTGGCCGGCTGGCTCCTGAAAAGCTACGATAGGCAGGATGGTGACCAGATCCAAGGTGGCACCTGTGCCAAGTCGGGCTGATTTGATAGTACTAAGTAGCTCCTGCAATCTGCCATGCAGAAGCGGGGCAGCTTACTTTTGTTTGCCAGGGAAACGGGACGAGGTTTGTGTTTGGGGGCCTATGGCTGAGAGTGACCGGCTGGCTCCTGAAAATCCATGATACGCAGCATGGTTCCCAGACCCAAGGTGGCACCAGTGCCAAGTGGGGCTGGTTTCACAGTGTCAAGTGCCTCCTGCAATCTCCCATCCAGAAGCGGGGCAGCTGAGTTTTGTTTGCCTGTGAAACGGGCCGTTGTTTTTAATTGGGGTCTGTGGCCGAGAGTGTTCGGCTGGCTCCTGACAACCCACAATACGCAGGATGGTTCCCAGACCCAAGGTGGCACCAGTGCCAAGTCGGGCTGTTTTTATAGTACCAAGTGCGTCCTGCAATTTGCCATCCAGAAGAGGGGCAGTTGAGTTTTGTTTGCCAGAGAATAGCGCCGTTGTTTGTGTTTGGGGGCTTGTGGCTGGGAGTGGCCGACTGCCTCCTTAGAATCTGTGTTACGCAGCATGGTTCCCAGACCCAAGGTGGCACCAGTGCCAAGTTGGGCTGGTTTGATAGTACCAAGTGGCTCCTGCAATCTGCCATCCAGAAGCGGGGCAGCTTACTTTAGTTTGCCAGGGAAACGGGCCGAGGTTTGTGACTGGGGACCTATGGCTGGGAGTGACCGGCTGGCTCCTGAAAAGCTACAATAGGCAGGATGGTTACCAGACCCATGGTGGCACCAGTGCCAAGTTGGGCTGGTTTGATAGTACCAAGTGGCTCCTGCAATCTGCCATCAAAAAGTTTGCAGACGAGTTTTGTTTTCCAGGGAAAAGCGCCATTGTTTGTATTTGGGGGCCTGTGGCTGGGAGTGGCCGGCTGGCTCCTTTGAACCCACGATACGCAGGATGGTTCCCAGACCCAAGGTGGCACCAGTGCCAAGTCGGGCTGGTTTGATACTACCAAGTGCGTCCTGCAATCTGCCATCCAGAAGCGGGGCAGCTTAATTTTGTTTGCCAGGGAAACGGGCCGTGGGTTTTGTTTGGGGGCATATAGCTGAGAGTGGCCGGCTGGCTCCTGAAAATCCACGCTAGGCAGCATGGTTCCCAGATGCAAGGTGGCACCAGTGCCAAGTCGGGCTGGTTTGATGGTGCAAAGTGGCTCCTGCAATCTGCCATCCAGAAGCGGGGCAGCTGATTTTTGTTTGCCAGAGAAAAATTCCGTGGATTGTTTTTGGGGGCATATTGCTGGGAGTGGCCGGCTGGCTCCTTAAAATGCTCGATACGCATGATGGTTCCCAGGCCCAAGGTGTCACCACTACCAAGTCGGCCTGCGGTTTTAGTATCAAGTTCATCCTGCAATTTGCCATCCAGAAGAGGGGCAGTTGAGTTTTGTTTGCCAGAGAAACGGGCCGAGGTTTCTGTTTGGGGACATATGGCTGAGAGTGGCCAGCTGGCCCCTGAATATCCACGATACACAGCATGGTTCCCAGATCCAAGGTGGCACCAGTGCCAAGTCGGGCTGGTTTGATAGTACCAAGTGTCTCCTGCAATCTGCCATCCAGAAGCAGGGCAGCTTACTTTTGTTTGCCAGAGAAATAGGCCTAGGTTTTTGTTTGGGGGCCTGTGGCTAGGAGTGGCCGGCAGGCTCCTAAGAATCCACGATACGCAGGATGTTTCCCAGACCCAAGGTGGCACCAGTGCCAAGTCGGGCTGGTTTGATAGTACCAAGTGGCTCCTGCAAACTCCATCAAAAAGTTGGCAGGCGTGTTTTGTTTTCCAGGGAACAGCGCCGTTGATTTTGTTTGGGGGCCTGTGGCTGGGAGTGGCCGGCTGGCTCCTTAGAATCCACGATACGCAGGATGGTTCCCAGACCCAAGGTGGCACCAGTGCCAAGTCGGGCTGGTTTGATTACACCAAGTGGCTCCTGCAATCTGCCATCCAGAAGTGAGGCAGCTAAGTTTTGTTTGCGAGAAAAAAGGGCCGTGGTTTTTGTTGGGGGCCTGTGGCTGGGAGTAGCCGGCTGGCTCCTTAAAATCCACGATAGGCAGGATGGTTCCCAGACCAGAGGTGGCACCAGTGCCAAGTCGGGCTGGTTTGATAGTACCAAGTGGCTCCTGCAATCTGCCATCCAGAAGCGGGGCAGCTGAGTTTTGTTTGCCAGAGGAAAAGGCTGTGGTTTGTGTTTGGGGGCCTGTGGCTGGCAGTGGCCGGCTGGCTCCTGAAAATCCACGATACGCAGCATGGTTCCCAGACCCAAGGTGGCACCAGTGCCAAGTGGGGCTCGTTTGACAGTGTCAAGTGCGTCCTGCAATCTCCCATCCAGAAGCGGGGCAGCTGAGTTTTTTTTGCCAGGGAAACGGACCTTTGTTTTTGATTGGGCTCTGTGGCCGAGAGTGGTCGGCTGTCTCCGGACAATCCACAATACGCAGGATGGTTCCCAGACCCAAGGTGGCACCAGTGCCAAGTCGGGCTGGTTTGATAGTACCAAGTGTCTCCTGCAATCTGCCATCCAGAAGCGGGGCAGCTGAGTTTTGTTTGCCAGAGAAAAGGGCCGTGGGTTGTGTTTGGGGGCATATGGCTGGGAGTGGCCACCTGGCTCCTTAAAATGCACGATACGCCGCATGGTAACCAGACGCAAGGTGGCACCAGTGCCAAGTCAGGCTGTTTTTGTAGTACCCAGTGGCTCCTGCAATTTGCCATCCAGAAGCGGGGCAGCTTAATTTTGTTTGCTAGAGAAAAGGGCTGTGGTTTGTGTTTGGGGGCCTATGGCTGAGAGTGGCCGGCTGGCCCCTGAAAATCAACGATAGGCAGGATGGTTCCCAGATCCAAGGTGGCACCAGTGCCAAGTAAGGCTGGTTGTATGGTTCAAAGTGACTCCTGCAATCTGCCATCCAGAAGCGGGACAGCTGAGTTTTTTTTGCCAGAGAAAATGTCCATGGTTTCTTTTTGGGGCATACGGCTGGGAATTGCCGGCTGGCTCCTTAAAATGCTCGATACGCAGGATGGTTCCCAGAGCCAAGGTGGCACCACTGCCAAGTCGGGCTCTTTTTGTAGTACCAAGTGCGTCCTGCAATTTGCCATCCAGAAGAGGGGCAGTTGAGTTTTGTTTGCCAGAGAAAAGGGCCGAGGTTTGTGTTTGGGGGCATATGGCTGGGAATGACCGGCTGGCCCCTGAAAATCCACGATACGCCGGATGGTTCCCAGATCCAAGGTGGTACCATTACCAAGTCGGGCTGGTTTGATAGTCCCAAGTGGCTCCTGCAAACTGCCATCCAGAAGCGGGGCAGCTTACTTTTGTTTGCCAGGGAAATGGGCCGTTGTTTGTGTTTGGGGGCCTGTGGCTGGGAGTGTTCGGCTGGTTCCTGAATATGTACGATACGCAGGATTGTTCCCAGATCCAAGGTGGCAGCAGTGCCATGTTGTGCTGGTGTGATAGTCCCAAGTGGCTCCTGCAATCTGCCATCCAGAAGTGGGGCAGCTGATTTTTGTTTGCCAGAGAAAAGGTCCGTGGTTTGTTTTTGGGGGCATATGGCTGAGAGTGGCCGGCTGGCCCCTGAAAATCCACGATACACAGGATGGTTCCCAGATCCAAGGTGGCACCTGTGCCAAGTCGGGCTGATTTGATAGTACTAAGTAGCTCCTGCAATCTGCCATGCAGAAGCGGGGCAGCTTACTTTTGTTTGCCAGGGAAACGGGCCGAGGTTTGTGTTTGGGGGCCTATGGCTGAGAGTGACCGGCTGGCTCCTGAAAAGCTACAATAGGCAGGATGGTGACCAGACCCATGGTGGCACCAGTGCCAAGTTCGGCTGGTTTGATAGTACCAAGTGGTTCCTGCAATCTGCCATCCAGAAGCAGGGCAGCTGAGTTTTGTTTGCCAGAGAAAAGGGCCTTGGTTTGTGTTTGGGGGCATATGGCTGGGTGTGGCCAGCTGGCTCCTTAAAATGCACGATATGCAACATGGCTCCCAGACCCAAGGTGGCACCAGTGCCAAGTTGGGCTGGTTTGATAGTACCAAGTGGCTCCTGCAATCTTCCATGATCACGTGGAGAAATACTTTCTGGTTTCAGCCTCATGCTCTTTCTTCTCTCCCTCAACTTCTCTATCACCTCTCATCTGGTTCACATGCGCTGTCTTCAAGGTCCACAGGCTACTTTTCACAGAATCTTCTGGCCTGATGAAGTAAGAATGATGAATAGAACAGAGCTGGGATCTATTTTCCAGTTTGGATAAAATGCATTCTGCACACAAATCCAAGGAGAACGGGCTGCCCCGATGCCCAGAAAATCTTTCACTCCTGCTAGTGTTCTACGTCAACCGCAACTTAGTCTGAAAGAAAAGCTTTTTCTCTGAGAGCATCTGAGAGGTTTGCATGAAGCACTGATATCTGACATATGCAATTTTGAATAGGAGAGGAAAAAGAAAATGGCAAGGAGTTTTTAATTTTAGTGGTTTCAATTTTAATTTCCGTGCACTTTTTCAAAACTTGTCAGCTCAAATGCCCATCAACATCTTTTAGTCATCTGTAAGTCAGTATTCATATAAAATGTGCTTCAAATCCAAAGAATTTCAAATTTGCACTCCAAGCTTCTATGCCTAGATTTATGATTTCCTACACATATTAGATGAAAGGAAGGCCTTTTTTACTGTGGGAGTGCTGGAACACTGGAACAGGTTGCCCAGAGAAGTTGTGGGTGTCCCATCCCTGAAAGTATTCAAGGTCACCTTGGACAGGGCTTGGAGCAGCAACAAAGGAGAAGCTTGATGGTAGAGAAACAAAGTTGGACTATAGAAGAAACTCGGATTGAAGTATAGGATCAAGTTTTCTCTCAGCTCTTGGGGTAAATTCAAAGTTGTACAAAATGACATTTATCTGTGCTATTCACTACTGTAACAGAAAGTTTCATGAAAACTGTACAGAAGATAGTAAATTTTAAAAGAGATAAGAATTACAGCATAAAATCCATGGGATAGGTTACAACATGAGACACTCTCTAAGAGAAAATCTCTGTGTTTCAGCACTTCATCAGGGTAAGATTTCATGAAGTGCCAAAGAAGGCGGCAAAATATCATTCGGGACATTATTTACTGGAATTCAGCCTGGCCATTAGTAGGAACTGCCTTTGAACATATCATGTAGATATACCACACACACTTTCCCTTCACTGAAAAATTACTGTTTACAACAAATAAGCAATTGACGATCAAAATTGATTGAAAGCATCTTAAACATGTCAAGTATTTCATTGTAGATGATCTGTGATCCAAATGCTTCTTCCACCTTCGAGAGGGACAGAAGAATTCTTCCATATCATGATGGTTTAAAATTGTATCAACCAATGTTTTCTGCTGAAAAGATATCATCTATTTTTTTCTATTTTTGGAAGAAAATATTCCTAGACATACAACAGGTGAGAACTAAGTAATTTTAAAGAAACAAATGAAATGAAAATATTCTGTAAATAGAATGAAATGAAAAGCTGTGTTTTAAATAGGAGCTAAATATTAAACAGAATTTTTGTACCAGGCATTTGAATTACTGCACCAGCTCTTTTGCCCATCAAGAGAGGCATTTAGCATTTCAGTCTTTTCCAAGGTGTTCATGATCTGCTATGCTGATCTCTGTGTGTGCCTAGGTGTGTGTGGAGGGGGGGGCATATGAAGGGGAGTGTGTATGTTTGCTTTACAATTGTTGTGGCAGATTCATGCCTCAGCTCCACATTTTGTTTTAAAAAGGTCACACCGAGTGGATATGAAGTTTACTATCAACAAGAGATCGATTCCCAAATCATCCATTTGACTCTCCCTTATAAATCATGTGCTTTGTTGCATATTTTATCAAATATACTTTCAAGCCAGATGGAGGAAGGAGGATGTGGGAATCCCTCCACCATCTTGCAACTTTTATGTAAGTAGGTTTTCAAGAAAATCATCATTTCTCTTTTAAATATGTCTGGAACAGGCATGATGGTAGTGTCAACCTGTTGGAGTTTTTGTTGCTGGAAGAAGTTGTACAAAAGGATTGGTTTTTACATTGACCAGTTACTGAATCAAGCGCAGGAATACATTGGAAATTTAGCTGGGGGTTCCTTTTCCCAGCAGACTACTTCTAGAACGAGCTTGTACACTGAAGCTGACTCTTTTGCTCTCTTTTTGTTTCTTTCCTATTTTCTTGGCTTCTTTGCCACTATCTAGACAATTTTGGAACTTTGTTCCCAACTAAAATGGTTTCAATAGTCTGATTGTGATCATACATTTTTACAAGGAATTTTTAAAATCTTTCCTCGAGTCCAGAAAGTCAAGGACTTAGATCTTTTTCTTCCCTTATCAATATTGCCATGAAATTGATAAATAAAGACCAACTCTTTATTTTTGTTTTTAACCCACGTAGATAATTCCCATCCATTAATCCATTTTGTGGACCAATAGCTGCCATTCTGATGGAAGCTGTCACTTCTTAACAATAGGCATTCTGTGACTATGTTGACAGCACTTTGGGTGAAGATCCTAACTGGTCTTAGATATACATAGGGAGAAATTTGCTCAGCCAGTGTCAGTCTTAAGCATGCGTATCAGAAGATCTTTCTAGAGCTGGGAATTTTCCCATGAAAGGGATTCAGTTAGGGAAGAGACACTTGTGCCAGAGTTTTACATTCTTCTTGAACACTGCTTAAGGAACTTAGATGCCATGTCCATTTGGATCTCTGTCTGCACAGAACTTTGTCATGCCAGTGCTTTGAAATGCATCTTGAAGAGAATTCACTAGCACAGAATGAAAGAGAGTGGAAGGGGTTGGTGGGGCTAACCAGGCCCAACCCCCCTGCCTAAACCAGGATACCTAGAGCCTCTTGCCCAGGATTCTATCTGGGTGTACTTTTAATGTCTTCAAAGATCCAGGCTCCACAATCTTTCTGGGCAGTCTGTGCCGTGGTTCAGTCACCCTGACAGTAAAGAAACATTTACTGATGTTCAAAGGCAATCTCCTGTATTTCAGTGTGTGCCCACTGCCTCTTGTCTTTTCCCTCAGCATCACTGAAAAGACACTGATTCCCTCCCCTTTGCACTATTGCTTCCATATGTATGTGTGATGCCATGTAGAGGTATGTCAAAAACCTCCCTGAAGCCCAGGCAGATAATATTCCCTTCATCTACCAGTCAAGTTGATTCATCAGAGGAGTTTAAAGTGATGTTCAGCATGAAATTCCCCTGAAAAATCATGCTAACTACATTATTTGGTCATCTGTCATGTGCCTGGCAAGGATTTCCAGGAAGAGCTGCTTCATCAACTTCCTGGGGATAAAAAAGAGGCTGGCTGGTTTGTACTATGGCGAGTCCTCTTAATTGCCTTTTTTGAAGATGGGTGTCATTTGCTAACATCCACTCTTTAGCCTCTCTTGTCGTCTACATCTTAGCAAAACGCTTTTCCACTATGTCTGGCTAGGAAAAACTGTGCCAGCACAGAAAACATCTCCCATCGTGTTCTAGAAGTTGCACGGATGTCTGCCAAGTGTTTGGCAGGAAGAAAAGAAAAGTTGTCCAAAACAGCTTCCAATCGAATGTTCCTGTGATTGGAAAAGTCAGGAGAGTGCAAAGGTACTGTTTTCTATCAGTTGGCAAGGTGCGCACACAATCCCAGTGTTGTACAGCTTGCTTCTTCACCTTCCCGAAGCTGCCGCTCTCGCCGGCTGCCGGAGCCCAAGAAGCGGCTTCTTCGCGCAAAGACGATTGTGCCGCTCACAGTGCTCTCCTTAGCGCGGCTTCTGCCGAAAGACGCCCGGCAGCGGCTCTTACCTCCGGAGAGCATCCTACCTTCGTCTTTAGCTCCTCTTCTCATCTACACCTCGGCAAAAAGCTTCTCCACTATGTCTGGCTAGGAAAAACTGTGCCAGCACAGAAAACATCTCCCATCGTGTTCTAGAAGTTGCACGGATGTCTGCCAAGTGTTTGGCAGGAAGAAAAGAAAAGTTGTCCAAAACAGCTTCCAATCGAATGTTCCTGTGATTGGAAAAGTCAGGAGAGTGCAAAGGTACTGTTTTCTATCAGTTGGCAAGGTGCGCACACAATCCCAGTGTTGTACAGCTTGCTTCTTCACCTTCCCGAAGCTGCCGCTCTCGCCGGCTGCCGGAGCCCAAGAAGCGGCTTCTTCGCGCAAAGACGATTGTGCCGCTCACAGGGCTCTCCTTAGCGCGGCTTCTGCCGAAAGACGCCCGGCAGCGGCTCTTACCTCCGGAGAGCATCCTACCTTCGTCTTTCGCGTCTTTTGTAGTCTACATCTTAGCAAAACGCTTTTCCACTATGTCTGGCTAGGAAAAACTGTGCCAGCACAGAAAACATCTCCCATCGTGTTCTAGAAGTTGCACGGATGTCTGCCAAGTGTTTGGCAGGAAGAAAAGAAAAGTTGTCCAAAACAGCTTCCAATCGAATGTTCCTGTGATTGGAAAAGTCAGGAGAGTGCAAAGGTACTGTTTTCTATCAGTTGGCAAGGTGCGCACACAATCCCAGTGTTGTACAGCTTGCTTCTTCACCTTCCCGAAGCTGCCGCTCTCGCCGGCTGCCGGAGCCCAAGAAGCGGCTTCTTCGCGCAAAGACGATTGTGCCGCTCACAGTGCTCTCCTTAGCGCAGCTTCTGCCGAAAGACGCCCGGCAGCGGCTCTTACCTCCTGAAAGTGGCAGCTTCGGGAAGGTGAAGAAGCAAGCTGTACAACACTGGGATTGTGTGCGCACCTTGCCAACTGATAGAAAACAGTACCTTTGCACTCTCCTGACTTTTCCAATCACAGGAACATTCGATTGGAAGCTGTTTTGGACAACTTTTCTTTTCTTCCTGCCAAACACTTGGCAGACATCCGTGCAACTTCTAGAACATGATGGGAGATGTTTTCTGTGCTGGCACAGTTTTTCCTAGCCAGACATAGTGGAGAAGCTTTTTGCCGAGGTGTAGATGAGAAGAGGAGCTAAAGACGAAGGTAGGATGCTCTCCGGAGGTAAGAGCCGCTGCCGGGCGTCTTTCGGCAGAAGCCGCGCTAAGGAGAGCCCTGTGAGCGGCACAATCGTCTTTGCGCGAAGAAGCCGCTTCTTGGGCTCCGGCAGCCGGCGAGAGCGGCAGCTTCGGGAAGGTGAAGAAGCAAGCTGTACAACACTGGGATTGTGTGCGCACCTTGCCAACTGATAGAAAACAGTACCTTTGCACTCTCCTGACTTTTCCAATCACAGGAACATTCGATTGGAAGCTGTTTTGGACAACTTTTCTTTTCTTCCTGCCAAACACTTGGCAGACATCCGTGCAACTTCTAGAACACGATGGGAGATGTTTTCTGTGCTGGCACAGTTTTTCCTAGCCAGACATAGTGGAGAAGCTTTTTGCCGAGGTGTAGATGAGAAGAGGAGCTAAAGACGAAGGTAGGATGCTCTCCGGAGGTAAGAGCCGCTGCCGGGCGTCTTTCGGCAGAAGCCGCGCTAAGGAGAGCCCTGTGAGCGGCACAATCGTCTTTGCGCGAAGAAGCCGCTTCTTGGGCTCCGGCAGCCGGCGAGAGCGGCAGCTTCGGGAAGGTGAAGAAGCAAGCTGTACAACACTGGGATTGTGTGCGCACCTTGCCAACTGATAGAAAACAGTACCTTTGCACTCTCCTGACTTTTCCAATCACAGGAACATTCGATTGGAAGCTGTTTTGGACAACTTTTCTTTTCTTCCTGCCAAACACTTGGCAGACATCCGTGCAACTTCTAGAACACGATGGGAGATGTTTTCTGTGCTGGCACAGTTTTTCCTAGCCAGACATAGTGGAAAAGCGTTTTGCTAAGATGTAGACGACAAGAGAGGCTAAAGAGTGGATGTTAGCAAATGACACCCATCTTCAAAAAAGGCAATTAAGAGGACTCGCCATAGTACAAACCAGCCAGCCTCTTTTTTATCCCCAGGAAGTTGATGAAGCAGCTCTTCCTGGAAATCCTTGCCAGGCACATGACAGATGACCAAATAATGTAGTTAGCATGATTTTTCAGGGGAATTTCATGCTGAACATCACTTTAAACTCCTCTGATGAATCAACTTGACTGGTAGATGAAGGGAATATTATCTGCCTGGGCTTCAGGGAGGTTTTTGACATACCTCTACATGGCATCACACATACATATGGAAGCAATAGTGCAAAGGGGAGGGAATCAGTGTCTTTTCAGTGATGCTGAGGGAAAAGACAAGAGGCAGTGGGCACACACTGAAATACAGGAGATTGCCTTTGAACATCAGTAAATGTTTCTTTACTGTCAGGGTGACTGAACCACGGCACAGACTGCCCAGAAAGATTGTGGAGCCTGGATCTTTGAAGACATTAAAAGTACACCCAGATAGAATCCTGGGCAAGAGGCTCTAGGTATCCTGGTTTAGGCAGGGGGGTTGGGCCTGGTTAGCCCCACCAACCCCTTCCACTCTCTTTCATTCTGTGCTAGTGAATTCTCTTCAAGATGCATTTCAAAGCACTGGCATGACAAAGTTCTGTGCAGACAGAGATCCAAATGGACATGGCATCTAAGTTCCTTAAGCAGTGTTCAAGAAGAATGTAAAACTCTGACACAAGTGTCTCTTCCCTAACTGAATCCCTTTCATGGGAAAATTCCCAGCTCTAGAAAGATCTTCTGATACGCATGCTTAAGACTGACACTGGCTGAGCAAATTTCTCCCTATGTATATCTAAGACCAGTTAGGATCTTCACCCAAAGTGCTGTCAACATAGTCACAGAATGCCTATTGTTAAGAAGTGACAGCTTCCATCAGAATGGCAGCTATTGGTCCACAAAATGGATTAATGGATGGGAATTATCTACGTGGGTTAAAAACAAAAATAAAGAGTTGGTCTTTATTTATCAATTTCATGGCAATATTGATAAGGGAAGAAAAAGATCTAAGTCCTTGACTTTCTGGACTCGAGGAAAGATTTTAAAAATTCCTTGTAAAAATGTATGATCACAATCAGACTATTGAAACCATTTTAGTTGGGAACAAAGTTCCAAAATTGTCTAGATAGTGGCAAAGAAGCCAAGAAAATAGGAAAGAAACAAAAAGAGAGCAAAAGAGTCAGCTTCAGTGTACAAGCTCGTTCTAGAAGTAGTCTGCTGGGAAAAGGAACCCCCAGCTAAATTTCCAATGTATTCCTGCGCTTGATTCAGTAACTGGTCAATGTAAAAACCAATCCTTTTGTACAACTTCTTCCAGCAACAAAAACTCCAACAGGTTGACACTACCATCATGCCTGTTCCAGACATATTTAAAAGAGAAATGATGATTTTCTTGAAAACCTACTTACATAAAAGTTGCAAGATGGTGGAGGGATTCCCACATCCTCCTTCCTCCATCTGGCTTGAAAGTATATTTGATAAAATATGCAACAAAGCACATGATTTATAAGGGAGAGTCAAATGGATGATTTGGGAATCGATCTCTTGTTGATAGTAAACTTCATATCCACTCGGTGTGACCTTTTTAAAACAAAATGTGGAGCTGAGGCATGAATCTGCCACAACAATTGTAAAGCAAACATACACACTCCCCTTCATATGCCCCCCCCTCCACACACACCTAGGCACACACAGAGATCAGCATAGCAGATCATGAACACCTTGGAAAAGACTGAAATGCTAAATGCCTCTCTTGATGGGCAAAAGAGCTGGTGCAGTAATTCAAATGCCTGGTACAAAAATTCTGTTTAATATTTAGCTCCTATTTAAAACACAGCTTTTCATTTCATTCTATTTACAGAATATTTTCATTTCATTTGTTTCTTTAAAATTACTTAGTTCTCACCTGTTGTATGTCTAGGAATATTTTCTTCCAAAAATAGAAAAAAATAGATGATATCTTTTCAGCAGAAAACATTGGTTGATACAATTTTAAACCATCATGATATGGAAGAATTCTTCTGTCCCTCTCGAAGGTGGAAGAAGCATTTGGATCACAGATCATCTACAATGAAATACTTGACATGTTTAAGATGCTTTCAATCAATTTTGATCGTCAATTGCTTATTTGTTGTAAACAGTAATTTTTCAGTGAAGGGAAAGTGTGTGTGGTATATCTACATGATATGTTCAAAGGCAGTTCCTACTAATGGCCAGGCTGAATTCCAGTAAATAATGTCCCGAATGATATTTTGCCGCCTTCTTTGGCACTTCATGAAATCTTACCCTGATGAAGTGCTGAAACACAGAGATTTTCTCTTAGAGAGTGTCTCATGTTGTAACCTATCCCATGGATTTTATGCTGTAATTCTTATCTCTTTTAAAATTTACTATCTTCTGTACAGTTTTCATGAAACTTTCTGTTACAGTAGTGAATAGCACAGATAAATGTCATTTTGTACAACTTTGAATTTACCCCAAGAGCTGAGAGAAAACTTGATCCTATACTTCAATCCGAGTTTCTTCTATAGTCCAACTTTGTTTCTCTACCATCAAGCTTCTCCTTTGTTGCTGCTCCAAGCCCTGTCCAAGGTGACCTTGAATACTTTCAGGGATGGGACACCCACAACTTCTCTGGGCAACCTGTTCCAGTGTTCCGGCACTCCCACAGTAAAAAAGGCCTTCCTTTCATCTAATATGTGTAGGAAATCATAAATCTAGGCATAGAAGCTTGGAGTGCAAATTTGAAATTCTTTGGATTTGAAGCACATTTTATATGAATACTGACTTACAGATGACTAAAAGATGTTGATGGGCATTTGAGCTGACAAGTTTTGAAAAAGTGCACGGAAATTAAAATTGAAACCACTAAAATTAAAAACTCCTTGCCATTTTCTTTTTCCTCTCCTATTCAAAATTGCATATGTCAGATATCAGTGCTTCATGCAAACCTCTCAGATGCTCTCAGAGAAAAAGCTTTTCTTTCAGACTAAGTTGCGGTTGACGTAGAACACTAGCAGGAGTGAAAGATTTTCTGGGCATCGGGGCAGCCCGTTCTCCTTGGATTTGTGTGCAGAATGCATTTTATCCAAACTGGAAAATAGATCCCAGCTCTGTTCTATTCATCATTCTTACTTCATCAGGCCAGAAGATTCTGTGAAAAGTAGCCTGTGGACCTTGAAGACAGCGCATGTGAACCAGATGAGAGGTGATAGAGAAGTTGAGGGAGAGAAGAAAGAGCATGAGGCTGAAACCAGAAAGTATTTCTCCACGTGATCATGGAAGATTGCAGGAGCCACTTGGTACTATCAAACCAGCCCAACTTGGCACTGGTGCCACCTTGGGTCTGGGAGCCATGTTGCATATCGTGCATTTTAAGGAGCCAGCTGGCCACACCCAGCCATATGCCCCCAAACACAAACCAAGGCCCTTTTCTCCGGCAAACAAAACTCAGCTGCCCTGCTTCTGGATGGCAGATTGCAGGAACCACTTGGTACTATCAAACCAGCCCAACTTGGCACTGGTGCCACCATGGGTCTGGTCACCATCCTGCCTATTGTAGCTTTTCAGGAGCCAGCCGGTCACTCTCAGCCATAGGCCCCCAAACACAAACCTCGGCCCGTTTCCCTGGCAAACAAAAGTAAGCTGCCCCGCTTCTGCATGGCAGATTGCAGGAGCTACTTAGTACTATCAAATCAGCCCGACTTGGCACAGGTGCCACCTTGGATCTGGGAACCATCCTGTGTATCGTGGATTTTCAGGGGCCAGCCGGCCACTCTCAGCCATATGCCCCCAAAAACAAACCACGGACCTTTTCTCTGGCAAACAAAAATCAGCTGCCCCACTTCTGGATGGCAGATTGCAGGAGCCACTTGGGACTATCACACCAGCACAACATGGCACTGCTGCCACCTTGGATCTGGGAACAATCCTGCGTATCGTACATATTCAGGAACCAGCCGAACACTCCCAGCCACAGGCCCCCAAACACAAACAACGGCCCATTTCCCTGGCAAACAAAAGTAAGCTGCCCCGCTTCTGGATGGCAGTTTGCAGGAGCCACTTGGGACTATCAAACCAGCCCGACTTGGTAATGGTACCACCTTGGATCTGGGAACCATCCGGCGTATCGTGGATTTTCAGGGGCCAGCCGGTCATTCCCAGCCATATGCCCCCAAACACAAACCTCGGCCCTTTTCTCTGGCAAACAAAACTCAACTGCCCCTCTTCTGGATGGCAAATTGCAGGACGCACTTGGTACTACAAAAAGAGCCCGACTTGGCAGTGGTGCCACCTTGGCTCTGGGAACCATCCTGCGTATCGAGCATTTTAAGGAGCCAGCCGGCAATTCCCAGCCGTATGCCCCAAAAAGAAACCATGGACATTTTCTCTGGCAAAAAAAACTCAGCTGTCCCGCTTCTGGATGGCAGATTGCAGGAGTCACTTTGAACCATACAACCAGCCTTACTTGGCACTGGTGCCACCTTGGATCTGGGAACCATCCTGCCTATCGTTGATTTTCAGGGGCCAGCCGGCCACTCTCAGCCATAGGCCCCCAAACACAAACCACAGCCCTTTTCTCTAGCAAACAAAATTCAACTGCCCCGCTTCTGGATGGCAAATTGCAGGAGCCACTGGGTACTACAAAAACAGCCTGACTTGGCACTGGTGCCACCTTGCGTCTGGTTACCATGCGGCGTATCGTGCATTTTAAGGAGCCAGGTGGCCACTCCCAGCCATATGCCCCCAAACACAACCCACGGCCCTTTTCTCTGGCAAACAAAACTCAGCTGCCCCGCTTCTGGATGGCAGATTGCAGGAGCCACTTGGTACTATCAAACCAGCCCGACTTGGCACTGGTGCCACCTCTGGTCTGGGAACCATCCTGCCTATCGTGGATTTTAAGGAGCCAGCCGGCTACTCCCAGCCACAGGCCCCCAACAAAAACCACGGCCCTTTTTTCTCGCAAACAAAACTTAGCTGCCTCACTTCTGGATGGCAGATTGCAGGAGCCACTTGGTGTAATCAAACCAGCCCGACTTGGCACTGGTGCCACCTTGGGTCTGGGAACCATCCTGCGTATCGTGGATTCTAAGGAGCCAGCCGGCCACTCCCAGCCACAGGCCCCCAAACAAAATCAACGGCGCTGTTCCCTGGAAAACAAAACACGCCTGCCAACTTTTTGATGGAGTTTGCAGGAGCCACTTGGTACTATCAAACCAGCCCGACTTGGCACTGGTGCCACCTTGGGTCTGGGAAACATCCTGCGTATCCTGGATTCTTAGGAGCCTGCCGGCCACTCCTAGCCACAGGCCCCCAAACAAAAACCTAGGCCTATTTCTCTGGCAAACAAAAGTAAGCTGCCCTGCTTCTGGATGGCAGATTGCAGGAGACACTTGGTACTATCAAACCAGCCCGACTTGGCACTGGTGCCACCTTGGATCTGGGAACCATGCTGTGTATCGTGGATATTCAGGGGCCAGCTGGCCACTCTCAGCCATATGTCCCCAAACAGAAACCTCGGCCCGTTTCTCTGGCAAACAAAACTCAACTGCCCCTCTTCTGGATGGCAAATTGCAGGATGAACTTGATACTAAAACCGCAGGCCGACTTGGTAGTGGTGACACCTTGGGCCTGGGAACCATCATGCGTATCGAGCATTTTAAGGAGCCAGCCGGCCACTCCCAGCAATATGCCCCCAAAAACAATCCACGGAATTTTTCTCTGGCAAACAAAAATCAGCTGCCCCGCTTCTGGATGGCAGATTGCAGGAGCCACTTTGCACCATCAAACCAGCCCGACTTGGCACTGGTGCCACCTTGCATCTGGGAACCATGCTGCCTAGCGTGGATTTTCAGGAGCCAGCCGGCCACTCTCAGCTATATGCCCCCAAACAAAACCCACGGCCCGTTTCCCTGGCAAACAAAATTAAGCTGCCCCGCTTCTGGATGGCAGATTGCAGGACGCACTTGGTAGTATCAAACCAGCAAAACTTGGCACTGGTGCCACCTTGGGTCTGGGAACCATCCTGCGTATCGTGGGTTCAAAGGAGCCAGCCGGCCACTCCCAGCCACAGGCCCCCAAATACAAACAATGGCGCTTTTCCCTGGAAAACAAAACTCGCCTGCCAACTTTTTGATGGCAGATTACAGGAGCCACTTGGTACTATCAAACCAGCCCAACTTGGCACTGGTGCCACCATGGGTCTGGTAACCATCCTGCCTATTGTAGCTTTTCAGGAGCCAGCCGGTCACTCCCAGCCATAGGTCCCCAGTCACAAACCTCGGCCCGTTTCCCTGGCAAACTAAAGTAAGCTGCCCCGCTTCTGGATGGCAGATTGCAGGAGCCACTTGGTACTATCAAACCAGCCCAACTTGGCACTGGTGCCACCTTGGGTCTGGGAACCATGCTGCGTAACACAGATTCTAAGGAGGCAGTCGGCCACTCCCAGCCACAAGCCCCCAAACACAAACAACGGCGCTATTCTCTGGCAAACAAAACTCAACTGCCCCTCTTCTGGATGGCAAATTGCAGGACGCACTTGGTACTATAAAAACAGCCCGACTTGGCACTGGTGCCACCTTGGGTCTGGGAACCATCCTGCGTATTGTGGGTTGTCAGGAGCCAGCCGAACACTCTCGGCCACAGACCCCAATTAAAAACAACGGCCCGTTTCACAGGCAAACAAAAGTAAGCTGCCCCGCTTCTGGATGGGAGATTGCAGGAGGCACTTGACACTGTGAAACCAGCCCCACTTGGCACTGGTGCCACCTTGGGTCTGGGAACCATGCTGCGTATCATGGATTTTCAGGAGCCAGCCGGTCACTCTCAGCCATAGGCCCCCAAACACAAACCTCGTCCCGTTTCCCTGGCAAACAAAAGTAAGCTGCCCCGCTTCTGCATGGCAGATTGCAGGAGCTACTTAGTACTATCAAATCAGCCCGACTTGGCACAGGTGCCACCTTGGATCTGGTCACCATCCTGCCTATCGTAGCTTTTCAGGAGCCAGCCGGCCACTCCCTGCCACAGGCCCCCAAACACAAACAACGGCGCTTTTCCCTGGAAAGCAAAATTCGCCTGCCAACATTTTGATGGCAGATTGCAGGAGCCACTTGGTACTATCAAACAAGCCGAACTTGGCACTTGTGCCACCATGGGTCTGGTCAACATCCTGCCTATCGTAGCTTTTCAGGAGCCAGCCGGTCACTCCCAGCCATAGGCCCCGAGACAAAAACCTCGGCCCGTTTCCCGGGCAAACAAAAGTAAGCTACCCCGCTTCTGGATGGCAGATTGCAGGACGCACTTGGTACTATCAAACCAGCCCGACTTGGCACTGGTGCCACCTCTGGTCTGGGAACCATCCTGCGTATCGTAGATTCTAAGGAGCCAGCCGGCCACTCCCAGCCATTGGCCCCCCAAAAAAAACAACGGCGCTTTTCCCTGGAAAACAAAACTTGCCTGCCAACTTTTTGATGGCAGATTGCCGGAGCCACTTGGTACTATCAAACCAGCCCTACTTGGCACTGGTGCCACCATGGGTCCGGTCACCATCCTGCCTATCGTAGCTTTTCAGGAGCCAGCCGGTCACTCCCAGCCATAGGCCCCCAGACACAAAGCTCGACCCGTTTCCCTGGCAAACAAAAGTAAGCTGCCCCGCTTCTGGATGGCAGATTGCAGGACGCACTTGGTACTATCAAACCAGCCCAACTTGGCACTGGTGCCACCTTGGGTCTGGGAACCATCCTGCGTATCGTGGATTCTAAGGAGCCAGCCGGTCACTCCCTGCCACAGGCCCCCAGACACAAACAACTGCGCTTTTCCCTGGAAAACAAAACTCGCCTGCCGACTTTTTGATGGCAGATTGCAGGAGCCACTTGCTACTATCAAATCAGCCCAACTTGGCACTGGTGCCACCATGGGTCTGGTCACCATCCTGCCTATCGTAGCTTTTCAGGAGCCAGCCGGTCACTCCCAGCCATAGGCCCCCAGACACAAACCTCGGACCGTTTCCCTGGAAAACAAAAGTAAGCTGCCCCGCTTCTGGATGGCAGATTGCAGGAGCCACTTTGCACCATCCAACTAGCCCGACTTGGCACTGGTGCCACCTCAGGTCTGGGAACCATCCTGCGTATCGTGGATTCTAATTAGCCATCCGGCCACTCCCACCCACAGGCCCCCAAACACAAACAACGGCGCTTTTCCCTGGAAAGCAAAACTCGCCTGCCAACTTTTTGATGGCAGATTGCAGGAGCCACTTGGTACTATCAAACCAGCCCAACTTGGCACTGGTGCCACCATGGGTCTGGTCACCATCCTGCCTATCGTAGCTTTTCAGGAGCCAGCCGGTCACTCCCAGCCATAGGCCCCCAGACACAAAGCTCGGCCCGTTTCCCTGGCAAGCAAAAGTAAGCTGTCCCGCTTCTGGATGGCAGATTGCAGGACGCACTTGGTAGTATCAAACCAGGCGACTTGGCACTGGCGCCACCTCACGTCTGGGAACCATCCTGCATATCGTGGATTCTAAGCAGCCAGCCGGCCACTCCCAGCCACAGGCCCCCAAACACAAACAACGGCGCTTTTCCCTGGAAAACAAAACTCACCTGCCAACTTTTTGATGGCAGATTGCAGGAGCCACTTGGTACTATCAAACCAGCCCAACTTGGCACTGGTGCCACCATGGGTCTGGTCACCATCCTGCCTATCGTAGCTTTTCAGGAGCCAGCCGGTCACTCCCAGCCATAGGCCCCCAGACACAAACCTCGGCCCGTTTCCCTGGCAAACAAAAGCAAGCTGCCCCGCTTCTGGATGGCAGATTGCAGGAGCCACTTTGCACCATCAAACTAGCCCGACTTGGCACTGGTGCCACCTCTGGTCTGGGAACCATCCTGCGTATGGTAGATTCTAAGCAGCCAGCCGGCCACTCCCAGCCACAGGCCCCCAAACACAAACAACGGCGCTTTTCCCTGGAAAACAAAACTCGTCTGCCAACTTTTTGATGGCAGATTGCCGGAGCCACTTGGTACTATCAAACCAGCCCAACTTGGCACTGGTGCCACCATGGGTCTGGTCACCATCCTGCCTATCGTAGCTTTTCAGGAGCCAGCCGGCCACTCCCTGCCACAGGCCCCCAAACACAAACAACGGCGCTTTTCCCTGGAAAAAAAAATTCGCCTGCCAACTTTTTGATGGCAGATTGCAGGAGCCACTTGGTACTATCAAATCAGCCCAACTTGGCACTGGTGCCACCATGGGTCTGGTCACCATCCTGCCTATCGTAGCTTTTCAGGAGCCAGCCGGTCACTCCCAGCCATAGGCCCCCAGACATAAACCTCGGCCCGTTTCCCTGGCAAACAAAAGTAAGCTGCCCCGCTTCTGGATGGCAGATTGCAGGAGCCACTTGGTACTATCAAACCAGCCCAACTTGGCACTGGTGCCACCTCTGGTCTGGGAACCATGCTGAGTATCGTGGATTCTAAGGAGCCAGCCGGCCACTCCCAGCCACAGGCCCCCAAACACAAACAACGGCGCTTTTCCCTGGAAAACAAAACTCGCCTGCCAAGTTTTGATGGCAGATTGCAGGAGCCACTTGGTACTATCAAACCAGCCCAACTTGGCACTGGTGCCGTCATGGGTCTGGTCACCATCCTGCCTATCGTAGCTTTTCACGAGCCAGCCGGTCACTTCCAGGCTTAGGCCCCCAGACACAATCCTCGGACCGTTTCCCTGGCAAACAAAAGTAAGCTGCCCCGCTTCTGGATGGCAGATTGCAGGATCCACTTGGTACTATCAAACCAGCCCGACTTGGCACTGGTGTCACCATGGGTCTGGGAACCATCCTGTGTATCGTGGATTCTAATTAGCCATCCGTCCACTCCAGGCCATAGGGCCCCAGGCACAAACAACGGCGCTTTTCCCTGGATAACAAACTCGCCTGCCAACTTTTTGATGGCAGATTGCAGGAGCCACTTGGTACTATCAAACCAGCCCAACTTGGCACTGCTGCCACCATGGGTCTGGTCACCATCCTGCCTATCGTAGCTTTTCAGGGGCCAGCCGGTCACTCCCAGCCATATGCCCCGAGACACAAACCTCGGCCCGTTTCCCTGGCAAACAAAAGTAAGCTACCCCACTTCTGGATGGCAGATTGCAGGACGCACTTGGTACTATCAAACCAGCCCAACTTGGCACTGGTGCCACGTCAAGTCTAGGAACCATCCTGCGTATCGTGGATTCTAAGGAGCCAGCCGGTCACTCCCAGCCATAGGCCCCCAGACACAAACCTCGGCCCGTTTCCCTGGAAAACAAAAGTAAGCTGCCCCGCTTCTGGATGGCAGATTGCAGGAGCCACTTTGCACCATCCAACTAGCCCGACTTGGCACTGGTGCCACCTCAGGTCTGGGAACCATCCTGCGTATCGTGGATTCTAATTAGCCATCCGGCCACTCCCACCCACAGGCCCCCAAACACAAACAACGGCGCTTTTCCCTGGAAAACAAAACTCGCCTGCCAATTTTTGATGGCAGATTGCAGGAGCCACTTGGTACTATCAAACCAGCCCAACTTGGCACTGGTGCCACCTTGGATCTGGGAACCATGCTGTGTATCGTGGATATTCAGGGGCCAGCTGGCCACTCTCAGCCATATGTCCCCAAACAGAAACCTCGGCCCGTTTCTCTGGCAAACAAAACTCAACTGCCCCTCTTCTGGATGGCCAATTGCAGGATGAACTTGATACTAAAACCGCAGGCCGACTTGGTAGTGGTGACACCTTGGGCCTGGGAACCATCATGCGTATCGAGCATTTTAAGGAGCCAGCCGGCCACTCCCAGCAATATGCCCCCAAAAACAATCCACGGAATTTTTCTCTGGCAAACAAAAATCAGCTGCCTCGCTTCTGGATGGCAGATTGCAGGAGCCACTTTGCACCATCAAACCAGCCCGACTTGGCACTGGTGCCACCTTGCATCTGGGAACCATGCTGCCTAGCGTGGATTTTCAGGAGCCAGCCGGCCACTCTCAGCTATATGCCCCCAAACAAAACCCACGGCCCGTTTCCCTGGCAAACAAAATTAAGCTGCCCCGCTTCTGGATGGCAGATTGCAGGACGCACTTGGTAGTATCAAACCAGCCCGACTTGGCACTGGTGCCACCTTGGGTCTGGGAACCATCCTGCGTATCGTGGGTTCAAAGGAGCCAGCCGGCCACTCCCAGCCACAGGCCCCCAAATACAAACAATGGCGCTTTTCCCTGGAAAACAAAACTCGCCTGCCAACTTTTTGATGGCAGATTACAGGAGCCACTTGGTACTATCAAACCAGCCCAACTTGGCACTGGTGCCACCATGGGTCTGGTAACCATCCTGCCTATTGTAGCTTTTCAGGAGCCAGCCGGTCACTCCCAGCCATAGGTCCCCAGTCACAAACCTCGGCCCGTTTCCCTGGCAAACTAAAGTAAGCTGCCCCGCTTCTGGATGGCAGATTGCAGGAGCCACTTGGTACTATCAAACCAGCCCAACTTGGCACTGGTGCCACCTTGGGTCTGGGAACCATGCTGCGTAACACAGATTCTAAGGAGGCAGTCGGCCACTCCCAGCCACAAGCCCCCAAACACAAACAACGGCGCTATTCTCTGGCAAACAAAACTCAACTGCCCCTCTTCTGGATGGCAAATTGCAGGACGCACTTGGTACTATAAAAACAGCCCGACTTGGCACTGGTGCCACCTTGGGTCTGGGAACCATCCTGCGTATTGTGGGTTGTCAGGAGCCAGCCGAACACTCTCGGCCACAGACCCCAATTAAAAACAACGGCCCGTTTCACAGGCAAACAAAAGTAAGCTGCCCCGCTTCTGGATGGGAGATTGCAGGAGGCACTTGACACTGTGAAACCAGCCCCACTTGGCACTGGTGCCACCTTGGGTCTGGGAACCATGCTGCGTATCATGGATTTTCAGGAGCCAGCCGGTCACTCTCAGCCATAGGCCCCCAAACACAAACCTCGTCCCGTTTCCCTGGCAAACAAAAGTAAGCTGCCCCGCTTCTGCATGGCAGATTGCAGGAGCTACTTAGTACTATCAAATCAGCCCGACTTGGCACAGGTGCCACCTTGGATCTGGTCACCATCCTGCCTATCGTAGCTTTTCAGGAGCCAGCCGGCCACTCCCTGCCACAGGCCCCCAAACACAAACAACGGCGCTTTTCCCTGGAAAGCAAAATTCGCCTGCCAACATTTTGATGGCAGATTGCAGGAGCCACTTGGTACTATCAAACAAGCCGAACTTGGCACTTGTGCCACCATGGGTCTGGTCAACATCCTGCCTATCGTAGCTTTTCAGGAGCCAGCCGGTCACTCCCAGCCATAGGCCCCGAGACAAAAACCTCGGCCCGTTTCCCGGGCAAACAAAAGTAAGCTACCCCGCTTCTGGATGGCAGATTGCAGGACGCACTTGGTACTATCAAACCAGCCCGACTTGGCACTGGTGCCACCTCTGGTCTGGGAACCATCCTGCGTATCGTAGATTCTAAGGAGCCAGCCGGCCACTCCCAGCCATTGGCCCCCCAAAAAAAACAACGGCGCTTTTCCCTGGAAAACAAAACTTGCCTGCCAACTTTTTGATGGCAGATTGCCGGAGCCACTTGGTACTATCAAACCAGCCCTACTTGGCACTGGTGCCACCATGGGTCCGGTCACCATCCTGCCTATCGTAGCTTTTCAGGAGCCAGCCGGTCACTCCCAGCCATAGGCCCCCAGACACAAAGCTCGACCCGTTTCCCTGGCAAACAAAAGTAAGCTGCCCCGCTTCTGGATGGCAGATTGCAGGACGCACTTGGTACTATCAAACCAGCCCAACTTGGCACTGGTGCCACCTTGGGTCTGGGAACCATCCTGCGTATCGTGGATTCTAAGGAGCCAGCCGGTCACTCCCTGCCACAGGCCCCCAGACACAAACAACGGCGCTTTTCCCTGGAAAACAAAACTCGCCTGCCGACTTTTTGATGGCAGATTGCAGGAGCCACTTGCTACTATCAAATCAGCCCAACTTGGCACTGGTGCCACCATGGGTCTGGTCACCATCCTGCCTATCGTAGCTTTTCAGGAGCCAGCCGGTCACTCCCAGCCATAGGCCCCCAGACACAAACCTCGGACCGTTTCCCTGGAAAACAAAAGTAAGCTGCCCCGCTTCTGGATGGCAGATTGCAGGAGCCACTTTGCACCATCCAACTAGCCCGACTTGGCACTGGTGCCACCTCAGGTCTGGGAACCATCCTGCGTATCGTGGATTCTAATTAGCCATCCGGCCACTCCCACCCACAGGCCCCCAAACACAAACAACGGCGCTTTTCCCTGGAAAGCAAAACTCGCCTGCCAACTTTTTGATGGCAGATTGCAGGAGCCACTTGGTACTATCAAACCAGCCCAATTTGGCACTGGTGCCACCATGGGTCTGGTCACCATCCTGCCTATCGTAGCTTTTCAGGAGCCAGCCGGTCACTCCCAGCCATAGGCCCCCAGACACAAAGCTCGGCCCGTTTCCCTGGCAAGCAAAAGTAAGCTGTCCCGCTTCTGGATGGCAGATTGCAGGACGCACTTGGTAGTATCAAACCAGGCGACTTGGCAGTGGCGCCACCTCACGTCTGGGAACCATCCTGCATATCGTGGATTCTAAGCAGCCAGCCGGCCACTCCCAGCCACAGGCCCCCAAACACAAACAACGGCGCTTTTCCCTGGAAAACAAAACTCACCTGCCAACTTTTTGATGGCAGATTGCAGGAGCCACTTGGTACTATCAAACCAGCCCAACTTGGCACTGGTGCCACCATGGGTCTGGTCACCATCCTGCCTATCGTAGCTTTTCAGGAGCCAGCCGGTCACTCCCAGCCATAGGACCCCAGACACAAACCTCGGCCCGTTTCCCTGGCAAACAAAAGCAAGCTGCCCCGCTTCTGGATGGCAGATTGCAGGAGCCACTTTGCACCATCAAACTAGCCCGACTTGGCACTGGTGCCACCTCTGGTCTGGGAACCATCCTGCGTATGGTAGATTCTAAGCAGCCAGCCGGCCACTCCCAGCCACAGGCCCCCAAACACAAACAACGGCGCTTTTCCCTGGAAAACAAAACTCGTCTGCCAACTTTTTGATGGCAGATTGCCGGAGCCACTTGGTACTATCAAACCAGCCCAACTTGGCACTGGTGCCACCATGGGTCTGGTCACCATCCTGCCTATCGTAGCTTTTCAGGAGCCAGCCGGCCACTCCCTGCCACAGGCCCCCAAACACAAACAACGGCGCTTTTCCCTGGAAAAAAAAATTCGCCTGCCAACTTTTTGATGGCAGATTGCAGGAGCCACTTGGTACTATCAAATCAGCCCAACTTGGCACTGGTGCCACCATGGGTCTGGTCACCATCCTGCCTATCGTAGCTTTTCACGAGCCAGCCGGTCACTCCCAGCCATAGGCCCCCAGACATAAACCTCGGCCCGTTTCCCTGGCAAACAAAAGTAAGCTGCCCCGCTTCTGGATGGCAGATTGCAGGAGCCACTTGGTACTATCAAACCAGCCCAACTTGGCACTGGTGCCACCTCTGGTCTGGGAACCATGCTGAGTATCGTGGATTCTAAGGAGCCAGCCGGCCACTCCCAGCCACAGGCCCCCAAACACAAACAACGGCGCTTTTCCCTGGAAAACAAAACTCGCCTGCCAAGTTTTGATGGCAGATTGCAGGAGCCACTTGGTACTATCAAACCAGCCCAACTTGGCACTGGTGCCGTCATGGGTCTGGTCACCATCCTGCCTATCGTAGCTTTTCACGAGCCAGCCGGTCACTTCCAGGCTTAGGCCCCCAGACACAATCCTCGGACCGTTTCCCTGGCAAACAAAAGTAAGCTGCCCCGCTTCTGGATGGCAGATTGCAGGATCCACTTGGTACTATCAAACCAGCCCGACTTGGCACTGGTGTCACCATGGGTCTGGGAACCATCCTGTGTATCGTGGATTCTAATTAGCCATCCGTCCACTCCAGGCCATAGGGCCCCAGGCACAAACAACGGCGCTTTTCCCTGGATAACAAACTCGCCTGCCAACTTTTTGATGGCAGATTGCAGGAGCCACTTGGTACTATCAAACCAGCCCAACTTGGCACTGGTGCCACCATGGGTCTGGTCACCATCCTGCCTATCGTAGCTTTTCAGGAGCCAGCCGGTCACTCCCAGCCATATGCCCCGAGACACAAACCTCGGCCCGTTTCCCTGGCAAACAAAAGTAAGCTACCCCACTTCTGGATGGCAGATTGCAGGACGCACTTGGTACTATCAAACCAGCCCAACTTGGCACTGGTGCCACGTCAAGTCTAGGAACCATCCTGCGTATCGTGGATTCTAAGGAGCCAGCCGGTCACTCCCAGCCATAGGCCCCCAAACAAAAACAACGGCGCTTTTCCCTGGTAAAGAAAACTTGCCTGCCAACTTTTTGATGGCAGATTGCAGGAGCCACTTGGTACTATCAAACCAGCCCAACTTGGCACTGGTGCCACCATGGGTCTGGTCACCATCCTGCCTATCGTAGCTTTTCAGGAGCCAGCCGGTCACTCCCAGCCATAGGCCCCGAGACACAAAGCTCGGCCCGTTTCCCTGGCAAACAAAAGTAAGCTGCCCCGCTTCTGGATGGCAGATTGCAGGAGCCACTTGGTACTATCAAACCAGCCCGACTTGGCACTGGTGCCACCTCTGGTCTGGGAACCATCCTGCGTATCGTGGATTCTAAGGAGCCAGCCGGCCACTCCCAGCCACAGGCCCCCAAACACAAACAACGGCGCTTTTCCCTGGAAAACAAAACTCGCCTGCCAACTTTTTGATGGCAGATTGCAGGAGCCCCTTGGTACTATCAAACCAGCCCAACTTGGCACTGGTGCCGCCATGGGTCTGGTCACCATCCTGCCTATCGTAGCTTTTCACGAGCCAGCCGGTCACTCCCAGCCATAGGCCCCCAGACAAAAACCTCGGCCCGTTTCCCTGGAAAACAAAAGTAAGCTGCCCCGCTTCTGGATGGCAGATTGCAGGACGCACTTGTTACTATCAAACCAGCCCGACTTGGCACTGGTGCCACCACTGGTCTGGGAACCATCCTGCGTATCGTGGATTCTAAAGAGCCAGCCGGCCACTCCCAGCCACAGGCTCCCAAACACAAACAACGGCGCTTTTCCCTGGAAAACAAAACTCGCCTGCCAACTTTTTGATGGCAGATTGCAGGAGCCACTTGGTACTATCAAACCAGCCCAACTTGGCACTGCTGCCACCATGGGTCTGGTCACCATCCTGCCTATCGTAGCTTTTCAGGAGCCAGCCGGTCACTCCCAGCCATAGGCCCCCAGACAAATCCTCGGCCCGTTTCCCTGGCAAACAAAAGTAAGCTGCCCCGCTTCTGGATGGCAGATTGCAGGATCCACTTGGTACTATCAAACCAGCCCGACTTGGCACTGGTGCCACGACAAGTCTGGGAACCATCCTGCGTATCGTGGATTCTAATGAGCCAGCCGGCCACTCCCAGCCACAGGCCCCCAAACACAAACAACGGAGCTTTTCCCTGGAAAACAAAACTCGCCTGCCAACTTTTTGATGGCAGATTGCAGGAGCCACTTGGTACTATCAAACCAGCCCAACTTGGCACTGGTGCCACCTTGGGTCTGGTCACCATCCTGCCTATCGTAGCTTTTCAGGAGCCAGCCGGTCACTCCCAGCCATAGGCCCCGAGACACAAAGCTCGGCCCTTTTCCCTGGCAAACAAAAGTAAGCTGCCCCGCTTCTGGATGGCAGATTGCAGGAGCCACTTTGCACCATCAAACTATCCCGACTAGGCACTGGTGCCACCTTGGGTCTGGGAACCATCCTGCGTATGGTGGATTCTAAGGAGCCAGCCGGCCACTCCCAGCCACAGGCCCCTAAACACAACAACGGCGCTTTTCCCTGGAAAACAAAACTCGCCTGCCAAATTTTGATGGCAGATTGCCGGAGCCACTTGGTACTATCAAACCAGCCCAACTTGGCACTGCTGCCACCATGGGTCTGGTCACCATCCTGCCTATCGTAGCTTTTCAGGAGCCAGCCGGTCACTCCCAGCCATAGGCCCCCAGACACAAATCTCGGCCCGTTTCCCTGGCAAGCAAAAGTAAGCTGTCCCGCTTCTGGATGGCAGATTGCAGGACGCACTTGGTAGTATCAAACCAGCCCGACTTGGCACTGGCGCCACCTCACGTCTGGGAACCATCCTGCGTATCGTGGATTCTAAGCAGCCAGCCGGCCACTCCCAGCCACAGGCCCCCAAACACAAACAACGGTGCTTTTCCCTGGAAAACAAAACTCGCCTGCCAACTTTTTGATGGCAGATTGCAGGAGCCACTTGGTACTATCAAACCAGCCCAACTTGGCACTGGTGCCACCATGGGTCTGGTCACCATCCTGCCTATCGTAGCTTTTCAGGAGCCAGCCGGTCACTCCCAGCCATAGGCCCCCAGACACAAACCTCGGCCCGTTTCCCTGGCAAACAAAAGCAAGCTGCCCCGCTACTGGATGGCAGATTGCAGGAGCCACTTTGCACCATCAAACTAGCCCGACTTGGCACTGGTGCCACCTCAGGTCTGGGAACCATGCTGCGTATCGTGGATTCTAATTAGCCATCCGGCCACTCCCACCCACAGGCCCCCAAACACAAACAACGGCGCTTTTCCCTGGAAAACAAAACTCGCCTGCCAAATTTTGATGGCAGATTGCCGGAGCCACTTGGTACTATCAAACCAGCCCACCTTGACACTGGTGCCACCATGGGTCTGGTCACCATCCTGCCTATCGTAGCTTTTCAGGAGCCAGCCGGTCACTCCCAGCCATAGGCCCCCAGACACAAAGCTCGGCCCGTTTCCCTGGCAAACAAAAGTAAGTTATCCCGCTTCTGGATGGCAGATTGCAGGAGCCACTTTTCACCATCAAACCAGCCCGACTTGGCACTGGTGCCACCTCTGGTCTGGGAACCATCCTGCGTATCATGGATTCTAAGGAGCCAGCCGGCCACTCCCAGCCACAGGCCCCCAAACACAAACAACGGCGCTTTTCCCTGGATAACAAACTCGCCTGCCAAGTTTTTGATGGCAGATTGCAGGAGCCACTTGGTACTATCAAACCAGCCCAACTTGGCACTGGTGCCACCATGGGTCTGGTCACCATCCTGCCTATCGTAGCTTTTCAGGAGCCAGCCGGTCACTCCCAGCCATAGGCCCCGAGACACAAACCTCGGCCCGTTTCCCTGGCAAACAAAAGTAAGCTACCCCGCTTCTGGATGGCAGATTGCAGGATGCACTTTGTACTATCAAACCAGCCCAACTTGGCACTGGTGCCACCTCAGGTCTGGGAACCATCCTGCGTATCGTGGATTCTAAGGAGCCAGCCGGCCACTCCCAGCCATAGGCCCCCAAACAAAAACAACGGCGCTTTTCCCTGGAAAACAAAACGTGCCTGCCAACTTTTTGATGGCAGATTGCAGGAGCCACTTGGTACTATCAAACCAGCCCAACTTGGCACTGGTGCCACCATGGGTCTGGTCACCATCCTGCCTATCGTAGCTTTTCAGGAGCCAGCCAGTCACTCCCAGCCGTAGGCCCAGAGACACAAAGCTCGGCCCGTTTCCCTGACAAACAAAAGTAAGCTGTCCCGCTTCTGGATGGCAGATTGCAGGACGAACTTGGTACTATCAAACCAGCCCGACTTGGCACTGGTGCCACCTCTGGTCTGGGAACTATCCTGCGTATGGTAGATTCTAAGCAGCCAGCCGGCCACTCCCAGCCACAGGGCCCCAAACACAAACAACGGCGCTTTTCCCTGGAAAACAAAACTCGTCTGCCAACTTTTTGATGGCAGATTGCCGGAGCCACTTGCTACTATCAAACCAGCCCAACTTGGCACTGGTGCCACCATGGGTCTGGTCACCATCCTGCCTATCGTAGCTTTTCAGGAGCCAGCCGGCCACTCCCTGCCACAGGCCCCCAAACACAAACAACGGCGCTTTTCCCTGGAAAAAAAAATTCGCCTGCCAACATTTTGATGGCAGATTGCAGGAGCCACTTGGTACTATCAAATCAGCCCAACTTGGCACTGGTGCCACCATGGGTCTGGTCACCATCCTGCCTATCGTAGCTTTTCAGGAGCCAGCCGGTCACTCCCAGCCATAGGCCCCCAGACACAAACCTCGGCCCGTTTCCCTGGCAAACAAAAGTAAGCAGCCCCGCTTCTGGATGGCAGATTGCAGCAACCACTTGGTACTATCAAACCAGCCCAACTTGGCACTGGTGCCACCTCTGGTCTGGGAACCATGCTGAGTATCATGGATTCTAAGGAGCCAGCCGGCCACTCCCAGCCACAGGCCCCCAAACACAAACAACGGCGCTTTTCCCTGGAAAACAAAACTCGCCTGCCAAGTTTTTGATGGCAGATTGCAGGAGCCACTTGGTACTATCAAACCAGCCCAACTTGGCACTGGTGCCGTCATGGGTCTGGTCACCATCCTGCCTATCGTAGCTTTTCACGAGCCAGCCGGTCACTTCCAGGCTTAGGCCCCCAGACACAATCCTCGGACCGTTTCCCTGGCAAACAAAAGTAAGCTGCCCCGCTTCTGGATGGCAGATTGCAGGATCCACTTGGTACTATCAAACCAGCCCAACTTGGCACTGGTGTCACCATGGGTCTGGGAACCATCCTGTGTATCGTGGGTTCTAATTAGCCATCCGTCCACTCCAGGCCATAGGGCCCCAGGCACAAACAATGGCGCTTTTCCCTGGATAACAAACTCGCCTGCCAACTTTTTGATGGCAGATTGCAGGAGCCACTTGGTACTATCAAACCAGCCCAACTTGGCACTGCTGCCACCATGGGTCTGGTCACCATCCTGCCTATCGTAGCTTTTCAGGAGCCAGCCGGTCACTCCCAGCCATATGCCCCGAGACACAAACCTCGGCCCGTTTCCCTGGCAAACAAAAGTAAGCTACCCCACTTCTGGATGGCAGATTGCAGGACGCACTTGGTACTATCAAACCAGCCCAACTTGGCACTGGTGCCACGTCAAGTCTAGGAACCATCCTGCGTATCGTGGATTCTAAGGAGCAAGCCGGCCACTCCCAGCCATAGGCCCCCAAACAAAAACAACGGCGCTTTTCCCTGGTAAAGAAAACTTGCCTGCCAACTTTTTGATGGCAGATTGCAGGAGCCACTTGGTACTATCAAACCAGCCCAACTTGGCACTGGTGCCACCATGGGTCTGGTCACCATCCTGCCTATCGTAGCTTTTCAGGAGCCAGCCGGTCACTCCCAGCCATAGGCCCCCAGACACAAAGCTCGGCCCGTTTCCCTGGCAAACAAAAGTAAGCTGCCCCGCTTCTGGATGGCAGATTGCAGGAGCCACTTGGTACTATCAAACCAGCCCGACTTGGCACTGGTGCCACCTCTGGTCTGGGAACCATCCTGCGTATCGTGGATTCTAAGGAGCCAGCCGGCCACTCCCAGCCACAGGCCCCCAAACACAAACAACGGCGCTTTTCCCTGGAAAACAAAACTCGCCTGCCAACTTTTTGATGGCAGATTGCAGGAGCCACTTGGTACTATCAAACCAGCCCAACTTGGCACTGGTGCCGCCATGGGTCTGGTCACCATCCTGCCTATCGTAGCTTTTCACGAGCCAGCCGGTCACTCCCAGCCATAGGCCCCCAGACAAAAACCTCGGCCCGTTTCCCTGGAAAACAAAAGTAAGCTGCCCCGCTTCTGGATGGCAGATTGCAGGACGCACTTGTTACTATCAAACCAGCCCGACTTGGCACTGGTGCCACCACTGGTCTGGGAACCATCCTGCGTATCGTGGATTCTAAAGAGCCAGCCGGCCACTCCCAGCCACAGGCTCCCAAACACAAACAACGGCGCTTTTCCCTGGAAAACAAAACTCGCCTGCCAACTTTTTGATGGCAGATTGCAGGAGCCACTTGGTACTATCAAACCAGCCCAACTTGGCACTGCTGCCACCATGGGTCTGGTCACCATCCTGCCTATCGTAGGTTTTCACGAGCCTGCCGGTCACTCCCAGCCATAGGCCCCCAGACAAATCCTCGGCCCGTTTCCCTGGCAAACAAAAGTAAGCTGCCCCGCTTCTGGATGGCAGATTGCAGGATCCACTTGGTACTATCAAACCAGCCCGACTTGGCACTGGTGCCACGACAAGTCTGGGAACCATCCTGCGTATCGTGGATTCTAATGAGCCAGCCGGCCACTCCCAGCCACAGGCCCCCAAACACAAACAACGGCGCTTTTCCCTGGAAAACAAAACTCGCCTGCCAACTTTTTGATGGCAGATTGCAGGAGCCACTTGGTACTATCAAACCAGCCCAACTTGGCACTGGTGCCACCTTGGGTCTGGTCACCATCCTGCCTATCGTAGCTTTTCAGGAGCCAGCCGGTCACTCCCAGCCATAGGCCCCGAGACACAAAGCTCGGCCCTTTTCCCTGGCAAACAAAAGTAAGCTGCCCCGCTTCTGGATGGCAGATTGCAGGAGCCACTTTGCACCATCAAACTATCCCGACTAGGCACTGGTGCCACCTTGGGTCTGGGAACCATCCTGCGTATGGTGGATTCTAAGGAGCCAGCCGGCCACTCCCAGCCACAGGCCCCTAAACACAACAACGGCGCTTTTCCCTGGAAAAAAAAACTCGCCTGCCAAATTTTGATGGCAGATTGCAGGAGCCACTTGGTACTATCAAACCAGCCCAACTTGGGACTGGTGCCACCATGGGTCTGGTCACCATCCTGCCTATCGTAGCTTTTCAGGAGCCAGCCGGTCACTCGCAGCCATAGGCCCCCAGACAAAAACCTCGGCCCGTTTCCCTGGCAAACAAAAGTAAGCTGCCCTGCTTCTGGATGGCAGATTGCAGGAACCACTTGGTACTATCAAAACAGCCCGACTTGGCACTGGTGCCACCTCTGGTCTGGGAACCATCCTGCGTATCGTGGATTCTAAGGAGCCAGTCGGCCACTCCCAGCCACAGGCCCCCAAACACAAACAACGGCCCGTTTCCGTGGCAAACAAAAGTAAGCTGCCCCGCTTCTGGATGGCAGATTGCAGGAGCCACTTGGTACTATCAAACCAGCCCGACTTGGCACTGGTGCCACCTCTGGTCTGGGAACCATCCTGCGTATCGTGGTGTCTAAGGAGCCAGCCGGCCACTCCCAACCACAGGCCCCCAAACACAAACAACGGCGCTTTTCCCTGGAAAACAAAACTCGCCTGCCAACTTTTTGATGTCAGATTGCAGGAGCCACTTGGTACTATCAAACCAGCCCAACTTGGCACTGGTGCCACAATGGGTCTGGTAAACATCCTGCCTATCGTAGCTTTTCAGGAGCCAGCCGGCCACTCTCAGCCATATGCCCCCAAAAACAAACCACGGCCCTTTTCTCTGGCAAACAAAACTCAACTGCCCCTCTTCTGGATGGCAAATTTTAGGACGCACTTTGTACTACGAAAACCGCCCGACGTGGCACTGGTGCCACCTTGTGTCAGGGAACCATCCTGCATATCGAGCTTTTTAAGGAGCCAGACGGCCACGCCCAGCCATAAACCCCCGAAAAAAAACCACGGACCATTTCTCTTGGAAACAAAAATCCGCTGCCCCGCGTCTGTATGGCAGATTGCAGGAGCCACTTTGCACCATCAAACCAGCCCGACTTGGCACTGGTGCCACCTTGGGTGTGGGAACAATCCTGCATATCGTGGATTCTAAGGAGCCAGCCGGCCACTCCCAGCCACAGGCCCCCAAACACAAACAACGGCGCTTTTCCCTGGAAAACAAAACTCGCCTGCCAACTTTTTGATGGCAGATTGCAGGAGCCACTTGGTACTATCAAATCATCCCAACTTGGCACTGGTGCCACTATGGGTCTGGGAACCATCCTGCCTATCGTAGCTTTTCAGGAGCCAGCCGGTCACTCCCAGCCATAGGCCCCCAGACACAAACCTCGGACCGTTTCCCTGGCAAACAAAATTAAGCTGCCCCGATTCTGGATGGCAGATTGCAGGAGCCACTTGGTTGTGTCAAACCAGCCCGACTTGGCACTGGTGCCACCTTGGGTCTGGGAACCATCCTGCGTATCGTGGATTCTAAGCAGCCACCCGGCCACTCTGAGCCACAGGCCCCCAAACAAAATCTACGGCGCTTTTCCCTGGAAAACAAAACTCGCCTGCCAACTTTTTGATGGCAGATTGCAGGAGCCACTTGGTACTATCAAACCAGCCCAACTTGGCACTGGTGCCACCTCTGGTCTGGGAACCATCCTGCCTATCGTAGCTTTTCAGGAGCCAGCCGGTCACTCCCAGCCATAGACCCCCAGACACAAACCTCGGCCCGTTTCCCTGGCAAACAAAAGTAAGCTGCCCCGCTTTTGGATGGCAGATTGCAGGAGCCACGTTGCACCATCAAACCAGCCCCACTTGGCACTGGTGCCACCTTGGGTCTGGGAACAAGTTGGGCTGGTTTGATAGTACCAAGTGCCTCCTGCAATCTGCCATCCAGAAGCGGGACAGCTTACTTTTGTTTCCCAGGGAAACGGGCCGAGGTATTTGTCTGGGGGCCTATGGCTGGGAGTGACCGGCTGACTACTGAAAAGCTACGATAGGCAGGATGGTTACCAGACTCATGGTGCCACCAGTGCCAAGTCGGGCTGGTTTGATAATACTAAATAGCTCCTGCAATCTGCCATCCAGACGCGGGGCAGCGGATTTTTGTTTGCTGGAGAAAAGTTCCGTGGTTTTTTTTTTGGGGGTATATGACTGGACGTGGCCGGCTGGCTCCTTAAAAAGCTCTATACGCAGGATTGTTCCCTGACCCAAGGTGGCATAAGTGCCAAGTCGGGCTGTTTTCGTAGTACCAAGTGCGTCCTGCAATTTGCCATCCAGAAGCGGGGCAGCCTACTTTTGTTTGCCAGGGAAACGTGCCGAGGTATTTGTCTGGGGGCCTATGGCTGGGAGTGAGCGGCTGGTTCCTGAAAAGCTACGATAGGCAGGATGGTGACCAGACCCATGGTGGCACCAGTGCCAAGTTGGGCTGGTTTGATAGTACCAAGTGGCTCCTGCAATCTGCCATCAAGAAGTTGGCAGGCGAGTTTTGTTTTCCAGGGAAAAGCGCCGTCGTTTTTGTTTAGAGGCCTGTGGCTGGGAGTGGCCGCCTGTCCTCGTAGAATCTACGTTACGCAGCATGGTTCCCAGAGCCAAGGTGGCACCAGGGCCAAGTCGGGCTGGTTTGTAAGTACCAAGTGCATCCTGCAATCTGCCACCAAAAGCGGGGCAGCTTACTTTTGTTTGCCAGGGAAACGGGCCGAGGTTTGTGTCCGGGGGCCTATGGCAGGGAGTGACCGGCTGGCTCCTGAAAAGCTACAATAGGCAGGATGTTTACCAGACCCATGGTGGCACCAGTGCCAAGTTGGGCTGATTTGATAGTACCAAGTGGCTCCTGCAATCTGCCATCCAGAATCGGGGTAACTTACTTTTGTTTTCCAGGGAAACGGGCCGAGGTTTGTGTCTGGGGGTCTATGGCTGGGAGTGACCGGCTGGCTCCTGAAAAGCTACGATAGGCAGGATGGTTCCCAGACCAGAGGTGGCACCAGTGCCAAGTTGGGCTGGTTTGATAGTACCAAGTGGCTCCTGCAATCTACCATCAAAAAGTTGGCAGGCGAGTTTTGTTTTCCAGGGAAAAGCGCCGTTGTTTGTGTTTGGGGGCCTGTGGCTCAGAGTGGCCGGGTGGCTGCTTAGAATCCACGTTACGCAGGATGGTTCCCAGACCCAAGGTGGCACCAGTGCCAAGTCGGGCTGGTTTGACACAACCAAGTGGCTCCTGCAATCTGCCATCCAGAATCGGGGCAGCTTAATTTTGTTTGCCAGGGAAACGGTCCGAGGTTTGTGTCTGGGGGCCTATGGCTGGGAGTGACCGGCTGGCTCCTGAAATGCTACAATAGGCAGGATGGTTCCCAGACCCATAGTGGCACCAGTGCCAAGTTGGGATGATTTGATAGTACCAAGTGGCTCCTGCAATCTGCCATCAAAAAGCTGGCAGGCGAATTTTATTTTCCAGGGAAAAGCGCCGTTGTTTGTGTTTGGGGGCCTGTGGCAGGGAGTGGCCGGCTGGCTCCTTAGAATCCACGATATGCAGGATTGTTCCCAGACCCAAGGTGGCACCAGTGCCAAGTCGGGCTGGTTTGATGGTGCAAAGTGGCTCCTGCAATCTGCCATCCAGACGCGGGGCAGCGGATTTTTGTTTCCAAGAGAAATGGTCCGTGGTTTGTTTTTGGGGGTATATGGCTGGGCGTGGCCGGCTGGCTCCTTAAAAAGCTCGATATGCAGGATGGTTCCCTGACACAAGGTGGCACCAGTGCCACGTCGGGCGGTTTTCGTAGTACAAAGTGCGTCCTAAAATTTGCCATCCAGAAGAGGGGCAGTTGAGTTTTGTTTGCCAGAGAAAAGGGCCGTGGTTTGTTTTTGGGGCATATGGCTGAGAGTGGCCGGCTGGCCCCTGAAAATCCACGATAGGCAGGATGGTTCCCAGACCAGAGGTGTCACCAGTGCCAAGTCGGGCTGGTTTGATAGTACTAAGTAGCTCCTGCAATCTGCCATGCAGAAGCGGGGCAGCTTACTTTTGTTTGCCAGGGAAACGGGCCGAGGTTTGTGTCTGGGGGCCTATGGCTGGGAGTGACCGGCTGGCTCCTGAAAAGCTACGATAGGCAGGATGGTGACCAGACCCATGGTGGCACCAGTGCCAAGTTGGGCTGGTTTGATAGTACCAAGTGGCTCCTGCAATCTGCCATCAAAAAGTTGGCAGGCGAGTTTTGTTTTCCAGGGAAAAGCGCCGTTCTTTGTGTTTGGGGGCCTGTGGCTGGGAGTGGCCAGCTGGCTCCTTAGAACCCACGATACGCAGGATGGTTCCCAGACCTGAGTTGGCACCAGTGCCAAGTTGGGCTGGTTTGATGGTGCAAAGTGGCTCCTGCAATCTGCCATCCAGAAGCGGGGCAGCTTACTTTTGTTTGCCAGGGAAACGGGCCGAAATATTTGTCTGGGGGCCTCTGGCTGGGGGTGGCTGGCTGGCTCCTGAAAAGCTACGATAGGCAGGATGGTGACCAGACCCATGGTGGCACCAGTGCCAAGTTGGGCTGGTTTGATAATACCAAGTGGCTCCTGCAATCTGCCATCAAATGTTTGGCAGGCGAGTTTTGTTTTCCAGGGAAAAGCACCGTTGTGTGTGTTTTGGGGCCTGTGGCTGGGAGTGGCCAGCTGGCTCCTTAGAATCCACGATACGCAGGATGGTTCCCAGACCCAAGGTGGCATCAGTGCCAAGTCGGGCTGGTTTGTTAGTACCAAGTGGTTCCTGCAATCTGCCATCCAGAAGCGGGGCAGCTGAATTTTGTTTGCCAGAGAAAAAGGCTGTTGTTTGTGTTTCGGTGCCTGTGGCTGGCAGTGGCCGGCTGGCTCCTGAAAATCCATGATACGCAGCATGGTTCCCAGACCCAAGGTGGCATCAGTGCCAAGTAGGGCTGGTTTCATAGTACCCAGTGGCTCCTGCAATCTGCCATCCAGAAGAGGGGCAGTTGAGTTTTGTTTTCCGGAGAAAAGGGCCGTGGTTTGTGTTTGGGGCCTATGGCTGAGAGTGACCGGCTGGCCCCTGAAAATCCACGATAGGAAGGATGGTTCCCAGATCCAAGGTGGCAGCAGTGCCATGTTGTGCTGGTGTGATAGTCCCAAGTGGCTCCTGCAATCTGCCATCCAGAAGCGGGGCAGCTGAATTTTGTTTGCCAGACAAAAAGGCTGTGGTTTTTGTTTGGGGGCCTGTGGCTGGGAGTGGCCGGGTGGCTCCTGAAAATCCATGATACGCAGTATGGTTCCCAGACCCAAGGTGGCACCAGTGCCAAGTGGGGCTGGTTTCACAGTGTCAAGTGCCTCCTGCAATCTCCCATCCAGAAGCGGGGCAACTGAGTTTTGTTTGCCTGTGAAACGGGCCGTTGTTTTTAATTGGGGTCTGTGGCCGAGAGTGTTCGGCTGGCTCCTGACAACCCACAATACGCAGGATGGTTCCCAGACCCAAGGTGGCACCAGTGCCAAGTCGGGCTGGTTTGATAGTACCAAGTGGCTCCTGCAATCTGCCATCCAGAAGCGGTGCAGTTGAGTTTTGTTTGCCAGAGAAAAGGGCCGTGGGTTGTGTTTGGGGGCATATGGCTGGGAGTGGCCGGCTGTCTCATTAAAAAGATCGATACGCAGGATGGTTCCCAGACCCAAGGGGGCACCAGTGCCAAGTCGTGCTGTTTTTGTAGTACCAAGTGCGTCCTGCAATTTGCCATCCAGAAGAGGGGCAGTTGAGTTTTGTTTGCCAGAGAATAGCGCCGTTGTTTGTGTTTGGGGGCTTGTGGCTCGTAGTGGCCGACTGGCGCCTTAGAATCTGTGTTACGCAGCATGGTTCCCAGACCCAAGGTGGCACCAGTGCCAAGTTTTGCTGGTTTGATAGTACCAAGTGGCTCCTGCAATCTGCCATCCAGAAGCGGGGTAGCTTACTTTTGTTTGCCAGGGAAACGGGCCGAGGTTTGTGACTGGGGACCTATGGCTGGGAGAGACCGGCTGGCTCCTGGAAAGCTACAATAGGCAGGATGGTTACCAGACCCATGGTGGCACCAGTGCCAAGTTGGGCTGGTTTGATAGTACCAAGTGGCTCCGGCAATCTGCCATCAAAAAGTTGGCAGGAGAGTTTTGTTTTCCAGGGAAAAGCGACATTGTTTGTATTTGGGGGCCTGTGGCTGGGAGTGGCCGGCTGGCTCCTTTGAACCCACGATATGCAGGATGGTTCCCAGACCCAAGGTGGCACCAGTGCCAAGTTTTGCTGGTTTGATACTACCAAGTGCGTCCTGCAATCTGCCATCCAGAAGCGGGGCAGCTTAATTTTGTTTGCCAGGGAAACGGGCCGTGGGTTTTGTTTGGGGGCATATATCTGAGAGTGGCCGGCTGGCTCCTGAAAATCCACGCTAGGCAGCATGGTTCCCAGATGCAATGTGGCACCAGTGCCAAGTCGGGCTGGTTTGATGGTGCAAAGTGGCTCCTGCAATCTGCCATCCAGAAGCGGGGCAGCTGATTTTTGTTTGCCAGAGGAAAATTCCGTGGATTGTTTTTGGGGGCATATTGCTGGGAGTGGCCGGCTGGCTCCTTAAAATGCTCGATACGCATGATGGTTCCCAGGCCCAAGGTGTCACCACTACCAAGTCGGCCTGCGGTTTTAGTATCAAGTTCATCCTGCAATTTGCCATCCAGAAGAGGGGCAGTTGAGTTTTGTTTGCCAGAGAAACGGGCTGAGGTTTCTGTTTGGGGACATATGGCTGAGAGTGGCCGGCTGGCCCCTGAATATCCACGATACAGAGCATGGTTCCCAGATCCAAGGTGGCACCAGTGCCAAGTCGGGCTGGTTTGATAGTACCAAGTGTCTCCTGCAATCTGCCATCCAGAAGCAGGGCAGCTTACTTTTGTTTGCCAGAGAAATAGGCCTAGGTTTTTGTTTGGGGGCCTGTGGCTAGGAGTGGCCGGCTGGCTCCTAAGAATCCACGATACGCAGGATGTTTCCCAGACCCAAGGTGGCACCAGTGCCAAGTCGGGCTGGTTTGATAGTACCAAGTGGCTCCTGCAAACTCCATCAAAAAGTTGGCAGGCGTGTTTTGTTTTCCAGGGAACAGCGCCGTTGATTTTGTTTGGGGGCCTGTGGCTGGGAGTGGCCGGCTGGCTCCTTAGAATCCACGATACGCAGGATGGTTCCCAGACCCAAGGTGGCACCAGTGCCAAGTCGGGCTGGTTTGATTACACCAAGTGGCTCCTGCAATCTGCCATCCAGAAGTGAGGCAGCTAAGTTTTGTTTGCGAGAAAAAAGGGCCGTGGTTTTTGTTGGGGGCCTGTGGCTGGGAGTAGCCGGCTGGCTCCTTAAAATCCACGATAGGCAGGATGGTTCCCAGACCCAAGGTGGCACCAGTGCCAAGTCGGGCTGGTTTGATAGTACCAAGTGGCTCCTGCAATCTGCCATCCAGAAGCGGGGCAGCTGAGTTTTGTTTTCCAGAGAAAAAGGCTCTGGTTTGTGTTTGGGGGCCTGTGGCTGGGAGTGGCCGGCTGGCTCCTGAAAATCCACGATACGCAGCATGGTTCCCAGACCCAAGGTGGCACCAGTGCCAAGTGGGGCTCGTTTGACAGTGTCAAGTGCCTCCTGCAATCTCCCATCCAGAAGCGGGGCAGCTGAGTTTTTTTTGCCAGGGAAACGGACCTTTGTTTTTGATTGGGCTCTGTGGCCGAGAGTGGTCGGCTGTCTCCTGACAATCCACGATACGCAGGATGGTTCCCAGACCCAAGGTGGCACCAGTGCCAAGTCGGGCTGGTTTGATAGTACCAAGTGTCTCCTGCAATCTGCCATCCAGAAGCGGGGCAGCTGAGTTTTGTTTGCCAGAGAAAAGGGCCGTGGGTTGTGTTTGGGGGCATATGGCTGGGAGTGGCCACCTGGCTCCTTAAAATGCACGATACGCCGCATGGAAACCAGACGCAAGGTGGCACCAGTGCCAAGTCAGGCTGTTTTTGTAGTACCCAGTGGCTCCTGCAATTTGCCATCCAGAAGCGGGGCAGTTGAATTTTGTTTGCTAGAGAAAAGGGCTGTGGTTTGTGTTTGGGGGCCTATGGCTGAGAGTGGCCGGCTGGCCCCTGAAAATCAACGATAGGCAGGATGGTTCCCAGATCCAAGGTGGCACCAGTGCCAAGTAAGGCTGGTTGTATGGTTCAAAGTAACTCCTGCAATCTGCCATCCAGAAGCGGGACAGCTGAGTTTTTTTTGCCAGAGAAAAGGTCCAAGGTTTCTTTTTGGGGCATACGGCTGGGAATTGCCGGCTGGCTCCTTAAAATGCTCGATATGCAGGATGGTTCCCAGAGCCAAGGTGGCACCACTGCCAAGTCGGGCTCTTTTTGTAGTACCAAGTGCGTCCTGCAATTTGCCATCCAGAAGAGGGGCAGTTGAGTTTTGTTTGCCAGAGAAAAGGGCCGTTGTTTGTGTTTGGGGGCCTGTGGCTGGGAGTGTTCGGCTGGTTCCTGAATATGTACGATACGCAGGATTGTTCCCAGATCCAAGGTGGCAGCAGTGCCATGTTGTGCTGGTGTGATAGTCCCAAGTGGCTCCTGCAATCTGCCATCCAGAAGTGGGGCAGCTGATTTTTGTTTGCCAGAGAAAAGGTCCGTGGTTTGTTTTTGGGGGCATATGGCTGAGAGTGGCCGGCTGGCTCCTGAAAAGCTACGATAGGCAGGATGGTGACCAGACCCATGGTGGCACCAGTGCCAAGTTGGGCTGGTTTGATAGTACCAAGTGGCTCCTGCAATCTGCCATCAAAAAGTTGTCAGGCGAGTTTTGTTTTCCAGGGAAAAGCGCCGTTGTTTGTGTTTGGGTGCCTGAGGCTGGGAGTGGCCGGCTGGCTCCTTAGAATCCACGATACGCAGGATGGTTCCCAGACCAGTGGTGGCACCAGTGCCAAGTCGGGCTGGTTTGATAGTAACAAGTGCGTCCTACTATCTGCCATCCAGAAGCGGGGCAGCTTACTTTTGTTTGCCAGGGAAAGGAGCCGAGGTTTTTGTCTGGGGGCCTATGGCTGGGAGTGACCAGCTGGCTCCTGAAAAGGTACGATAGGCAGGATGGTTACCAGACCCATGGTGGCACCAGTGCCAAGTTCGGCTGATTTGATAGTACCAAGTGGCTCCTGCAATCTGCCATCAAAATGTTGGTAGGCGAGTTTTGTTTTCCAGGGAAAAGCGCCGTTGTTTGTGTTTGGGGGCCTGTGGGTGGGAGTGGCCGGCTGGCTAATTAGAATCCACGATACGCAGGATGGTTCCCAGACCTAAAGTGGCACCAGTGACAAGTCGGGCCAGTTTGATGGTGCAAAGTTGCTACTGAAATCTGCCATCCAGAAACGGGGCAGCTTACTTTTGTTTGCCAGGGAAACGGGCCAAGGTTTGTGTCTGGGGGCCTATGGCTGTGAGTGACCGGCTAGGTCCTGAAAAGCTACGAGAGGCATGATGGTGACCAGACCCATGGTGGCACCAGTGCCAAGTTGGGCTGGTTTGATAGTACCAAGTGGCTCCTGCAATCTGCCATCAAAAAGTCGGCAAGCGAGTGTTGATTTCCAGGGAAAAGCGCCGTTGTTTGTGTTTGGGGGCCTGTGGCAGGGAGTGGCCGGCTGGCTCCTTAGAATCCACGATACGCAGCATGGTTCCCAGACCCAAGGTGGCACCAGTGCCAAGTCGGGCTGGCTTGATAATACCAAGTGGTTCCTGCAATCGGCCATCAAAAAGTTGGCAGGCGAGTTTTGTTTTCCAGGGAAAAGCGCCGTTGTTTTTGTTTGGGGGCCTATGGGTGGGAGTGGCCGGCTGGCTCCTTAGAATCCACGAGACGCAGGATGGTTCCCAGACCTGAGGTGGCACCAGTGCCAAGTTGGGCTGGTTTGATAGTACCAAGTGCGTCCTGCAATCTGCCATCCAGAAGCGGGGTAGCTTACTTTTGTTTGCCAGGGAAACGGGCCGAGGTTTGTGTCTCGGGGCCTATGGCTGGGAGTGACCGGCTGGCTCCTGAAAAGCTACGATAGGCAGGATGGTGACCAGACCCATGGTGGCACCAGTGCCAAGTTGGGCGGGTTTGATAGTACCAAGTGGCTCCTGCAATCTGCCATCAAAAATTTGGCAGGCGAGTTTGTTATCCAGGGAAAAGCGCCGTTGTTTGCGCCTGGGGCCCTATGGCCTGGAGTGGACGGATGGCTAATTAGAATCCACGATACACAGGATGGTTCCCAGACCCATGGTGGCACCAGTGCCAAGTTGGGCTGGTTTGATAGTACCAAGTGGTTCCTGCAATCTGCCATCCAGAAGCGGGGCAGCTTACTTTTGTTTTCCAGGGAAACGGGCCGAGGTTTTTGTATGGGGGCCTATGGCTGGGAGTGACCGGCTGGCTCCTGAAAAGCTACGATAGGCAGGATGGTGACCAGACCCATGACGGCACCAGTGCCAAGTTGGGCTGGTTTGATAGTACCAAGTGGCTCCTGCAATCTGCCATCAAAAACTTGGCAGGCGAGTTTTGTTTTCCAGGGAAAAGCGCCGTTGTTTGTGTTTGGGGGCCTGTGGCTGGGAGTGGCCGGCTGGCTCCTTAGAATCCACGATACTCAGCATGGTTCCCAGATCAGAGGTGGCACCAGTGCCAAGTTGGGCTGGTTTGATAGTACCAAGTGCGTCCGGGAATCTGCCATCCAGAAGCGGGGCAGCTTACTTTTGTTTGCCAGGGAAACGGGCCGAGGTTTTTGTCTGGGGGCCTATGGCTGGGAGTGACTGGCTGGCTCCTGAAAAGTTACGATAGGCAGGATGGTTCCCAGACCCATGGTGGCACCAGTGCCAAGTTGGGCTGGTTTGATAGTACCAAGTGGCTCCTGCAATCTGCCATCAAAAAGTTGGCAGGCGAGTTTTGTTTTCCAGGGAAAAGCGCCGTTGTTTGTGTTTGGGGGCCTGTGGCTGGGAGTGGCCGGCTGGCTCCTTAGAATCCACGATACGCAGGATGGTTCCCAGACTTGACGTGGCACCAGTGCCAAGTCGGGCTGGTTTGATAGTACCAAGTGCGTCCTGCAATCTGCCATCCAGAAGCGGGGCAGCTTACTTTTGTTTTCCAGGGAAACGGGCCGAGGTATTTGTCTGGGGGCCTATGGCTGGGAGTGACCGGCTGGCTCCTGAAAAGCTACGATAGGCAGGATGGTGACCAGACCCATGGTGGCACCAGTGCCAAGTTGGGCTGGTTTGATAGTACCAAGTGGCTCCTGCAATCTGCCATCAAAAATTGGCAGGCGAGTTTTGTTTTCCAGGGAAAAGCGCCGTTGTTTTTGTTTGGGTGCCTGTGGCTGGGAGTGGCCGGCTGGCTCCTTAGAATCCACGATACGCAGGATGGTTCCCAGACCAGTGGTGGCACCAGTGCCAAGTCGGGCTGGTTTGATAGTAACAAGTGCGTCCTACTATCTGCCATCCAGAAGCGGGGCAGCTTACTTTTGTTTGCCAGGGAAACGGGCCGAGCTTTGTGTCTGGGGGCCTATGGCTGGGAGTGACCGGCTGGCTCCTGAAAAGCTACGATAGGCAGGATGGTGACCAGACCCATGGTGGCACCAGTGCCAAGTTGGGCTGGTTTGATAGTACCAAGTGGCTCCTGCAATCTGCCATCAAAAAGTTGTCAGGCGAGTTTTGTTTTCCAGGGAAAAGCGCCGTTGTTTGTGTTTGGGGGCCTGTGGCTGGGAGTGGCCGGCTGGCTAATTAGAATCCACGATACGCAGGATGGTTCCCAGACCAGAGGTGGCAACAATGACAAGTCGGGCCAGTTTGATGGTGCAAAGTGGCTCCTGCAATCTGCCATCCAGAAGCAGGGCTGCTTACTTTTGTTTGCCAGGGAAACGGTCCGAGGTCTTTGTCTGGGGGCCTATGGCTGGGAGTGACCAGCTGGCTCCTGAAAAGGTACGATAGGCAGTATGGTTACCAGACCCATGGTGGCACCAGTGCCAAGTTCGGCTGATTTGATAGTACCAAGTGGCTCCTGCAATCTGCCATCAAAATGTTGGTAGGCGAGTTTTGTTTTCCAGGGAAAAGCGCCGTTGTTTGTGTTTGGGGGCCTGTGGCTGGGAGTGGCCGGATGGCTAATTACAATCCATGATACGCAGGGTGGTTCCCAGACCTAAAGTGGCACCAGTGACAAGTCGGGCCAGTTTGATGGTGCAAAGTTGCTACTGAAATCTGCCATCCAGAAACGGGGCAGCTTACTTTTGTTTGCCAGGGAAACGGGCCAAGGTTTGTGTCTGGGGGCCTATGGCTGTGAGTGACCGGCTAGGTCCTGAAAAGCTACGAGAGGCATGATGGTGACCAGACCCATGGTGGCACCAGTGCCAAGTTGGGCTGGTTTGATAGTACCAAGTGGCTCCTGCAATCTGCCATCAAAAAGTCGGCAAGCGAGTGTTGATTTCCAGGGAAAAGCGCCGTTGTTTGTGTTTGGGGGCCTGTGGCAGGGAGTGGCCGGCTGGCTCCTTAGAATCCACGATACGCAGCATGGTTCCCAGACCCAAGGTAGCACCAGTGCCAAGTTGGGCTGGCTTGATAATACCAAGTGGTTCCTGCAATCGGCCATCAAAAAGTTGGCAGGCGAGTTTTGTTTTCCAGGGAAAAGCGCCGTTGTTTTTGTTTGGGGGCCTATGGGTGGGAGTGGCCGGCTGGCTCCTTAGAATCCACGAGACGCAGGATGGTTCCCAGACCTGAGGTGGCACCAGTGCCAAGTTGGGCTGGTTTGATAGTACCAAGTGCGTCCTGCAATCTGCCATCCAGAAGCGGGGTAGCTTACTTTTGTTTGCCAGGGAAACGGGCCGAGGTTTGTGTCTCGGGGCCTATGGCTGGGAGTGACCGGCTGGCTCCTGAAAAGCTACGATAGGCAGGATGGTGACCAGACCCATGGTGGCACCAGTGCCAAGTTGGGCTGGTTTGATAGTACCAAGTGGCTCCTGCAATCTGCCATCAAAAAGTTGTCAGGCGAGTTTGTTTTCCAGGGAAAAGCGCCGTTGTTTGCGCCTGGGGCCCTATGGCCTGGAGTGGACGGATGGCTAATTAGAATCCACGATACACAGGATGGTTCCCAGACCCATGGTGGCACCAGTGCCAACTTGGGCTGGTTTGATAGTAACAAGTGGTTCCTGCAATCTGCCATCCAGAAGCGGGGCAGCTTACTTTTGTTTGCCAGGGAAACGGTCCGAGGATTGTGTCTGGGGGCCTAAGCCTGGAAGTGACCGGCTGGCTCCTGAAAAGCTACGATAGGCATGATGGTGACCAGACCCATGGTGGCACCAGTGCCAAGTTGGGCTGGTTTGATAGTACCAAGTGGCTCCTGCAATCTGCCATCAAAAAGTCGGCAAGCGAGTGTTGATTTCCAGGGAAAAGCGTCGTTGTTTGTGTTTGGGGGCCTGTGGCTGGGAGTGGCCAGCTGGCTCCTTAGAATCCACGATACGCAGCATGGTTCCCAGACCCAAGGTGGCACCAGTGCCAAGTCGGGCTGGCTTGATAATACCAAGTGGTTCCTGCAATCGGCCATCAAAATGTTCGCAGGCGAGTTTTGTTTTCCAGGGAAAAGCGCCGTTGTTTGTGCCTGGGGCCCTATGGCCTGGAGTGGACGGATGGCTAATTAGAATCCACGATACACAGGATGGTTCCCAGACCCATGGTGGCACCAGTGCCAAGTTGGGCTGGTTTGATAGTAACAAGTGCGTCCGGGAATCTGCCATCCAGAAGCGGGGCAGCTTACTTTTGTTTGCCAGGGAAACGGTCCGAGGTTTGTGTCTGGGGGCCTATGGCTGGGAGTGACCGGCTGGCTCCTGAAAAGCTACGATAGGCAGGATGGTGACCAGACCCATGGTGGCACCAGTGCCAAGTTGGGCTGGCTTGATAATACCAAGTGGTTCCTGCGATCGGCCATCAAAAAGTTGGCAGGCGAGTTTTGTTTTCCAGGGAAAAGCGCCGTTGTTTGTGCCTGGGGCCCTATGGCCTGGAGTGGACGGATGGCTAATTAGAACCCACGATACGCAGGATGGTTCCCAGACCTGAGGTGGCACCAGTGCCAAGTTGGGCTGGTTTGACGGTGCAAAGTGGCTCCTGCAATCTGCCATGCAGAAGCGGGGCAGCTTACTTTTGTTTGCCAGGGAAACGGGCCGAAATATTTGTCTGGGGGCCTCTGGCTGGGGGTGGCTGGCTGGCTCCTGAAAAGCTACGATAGGCAGGATGGTGACCAGACCCATGGTGGCACCAGTGCCAAGTTGGGCTGGTTTGATAGTACCAAGTGGCTCCTGCAATCTGCCATCAAAAACTTGGCAGGCGAGTTTTGTTTTCCAGGGAAAAGCGCCGTTGTTTGTGTTTGGGGGCCTGTGGCAGGGAGTGGCCGGCTGGCTCCTTAGAATCCACGATACGCAGCATGGTTCCCAGACCCAAGGTAGCACCAGTGCCAAGTTGGGCTGGCTTGATAATACCAAGTGGTTCCTGCAATCGGCCATCAAAAAGTTGGCAGGCGAGTTTTGTTTTCCAGGGAAAAGCGCCGTTGTTTTTGTTTGGGGGCCTATGGGTGGGAGTGGCCGGCTGGCTCCTTAGAATCCACGAGACGCAGGATGGTTCCCAGACCTGAGGTGGCACCAGTGCCAAGTTGGGCTGGTTTGATAGTACCAAGTGCGTCCTGCAATCTGCCATCCAGAAGCGGGGTAGCTTACTTTTGTTTGCCAGGGAAACGGGCCGAGGTTTGTGTCTCGGGGCCTATGGCTGGGAGTGACCGGCTGGCTCCTGAAAAGCTACGATAGGCAGGATGGTGACCAGACCCATGGTGGCACCAGTGCCAAGTTGGGCTGGTTTGATAGTACCAAGTGGCTCCTGCAATCTGCCATCAAAAAGTTGTCAGGCGAGTTTGTTTTCCAGGGAAAAGCGCCGTTGTTTGCGCCTGGGGCCCTATGGCCTGGAGTGGACGGATGGCTAATTAGAATCCACGATACACAGGATGGTTCCCAGACCCATGGTGGCACCAGTGCCAACTTGGGCTGGTTTGATAGTAACAAGTGGTTCCTGCAATCTGCCATCCAGAAGCGGGGCAGCTTACTTTTGTTTGCCAGGGAAACGGTCCGAGGATTGTGTCTGGGGGCCTAAGCCTGGAAGTGACCGGCTGGCTCCTGAAAAGCTACGATAGGCATGATGGTGACCAGACCCATGGTGGCACCAGTGCCAAGTTGGGCTGGTTTGATAGTACCAAGTGGCTCCTGCAATCTGCCATCAAAAAGTCGGCAAGCGAGTGTTGATTTCCAGGGAAAAGCGTCGTTGTTTGTGTTTGGGGGCCTGTGGCTGGGAGTGGCCAGCTGGCTCCTTAGAATCCACGATACGCAGCATGGTTCCCAGACCCAAGGTGGCACCAGTGCCAAGTCGGGCTGGCTTGATAATACCAAGTGGTTCCTGCAATCGGCCATCAAAATGTTCGCAGGCGAGTTTTGTTTTCCAGGGAAAAGCGCCGTTGTTTGTGCCTGGGGCCCTATGGCCTGGAGTGGACGGATGGCTAATTAGAATCCACGATACACAGGATGGTTCCCAGACCCATGGTGGCACCAGTGCCAAGTTGGGCTGGTTTGATAGTAACAAGTGCGTCCGGGAATCTGCCATCCAGAAGCGGGGCAGCTTACTTTTGTTTGCCAGGGAAACGGTCCGAGGTTTGTGTCTGGGGGCCTATGGCTGGGAGTGACCGGCTGGCTCCTGAAAAGCTACGATAGGCAGGATGGTGACCAGACCCATGGTGGCACCAGTGCCAAGTTGGGCTGGCTTGATAATACCAAGTGGTTCCTGCGATCGGCCATCAAAAAGTTGGCAGGCGAGTTTTGTTTTCCAGGGAAAAGCGCCGTTGTTTGTGCCTGGGGCCCTATGGCCTGGAGTGGACGGATGGCTAATTAGAACCCACGATACGCAGGATGGTTCCCAGACCTGAGGTGGCACCAGTGCCAAGTTGGGCTGGTTTGACGGTGCAAAGTGGCTCCTGCAATCTGCCATGCAGAAGCGGGGCAGCTTACTTTTGTTTGCCAGGGAAACGGGCCGAAATATTTGTCTGGGGGCCTCTGGCTGGGGGTGGCTGGCTGGCTCCTGAAAAGCTACGATAGGCAGGATGGTGACCAGACCCATGGTGGCACCAGTGCCAAGTTGGGCTGGTTTGATAGTACCAAGTGGCTCCTGCAATCTGCAATCAAAAACTTGGCAGGCGAGTTTTGTTTTCCAGGGAAAAGCGCCGTTGTTTGTGTTTGGGGGCCTGTGGCAGGGAGTGGCCGGCTGGCTCCTTAGAATCCACGATACGCAGCATGGTTCCCAGACCCAAGGTGGCACCAGTGCCAAGTCGGGCTGGCTTGATAATACCAAGTGGTTCCTGCAATCGGCCATCAAAAAGTTGGCTGGCGAGTTTTGTTTTCCAGGGAAAAGCGCCGTTGTTTTTGCCTGGGGCCCTATGGCCTGGAGTGGACGGATGGCTAATTAGAATCCACGATACACAGGATGGTTCCCAGACCCATGGTGGCACCAGTGCCAAGTTGGGCTGGTTTGATAGTAACAAGTGGTTCCTGCAATCTGCCATCCAGAAGCGGGGCAGCTTACTTTCGTTTGCCAGGGAAACGGTCCGAGGTTTGTGTCTGGGGGCCTATGGCAGGGAGTGACCGGCTGGCTCCTGAAAAGCTACGATAGGCAGGATGGTGACCAGACCCATGGTGGCACCAGTGCCAAGTTGGGCTGGCTAGATAATACCAAGTGGTTCCTGCAATCGGCCATCAAAAAGTTGGCAGGCGAGTTTTGTTTTCCAGGGAAAAGCGCCGTTGTTTGTGCCTGGGGCCCTATGGCCTGGAGTGGACGGATGGCTAATTAGAATCCACGATACACAGGATGGTTCCCAGACCCATGGTGGCACCAGTGCCAAGTTGGGCTGGTTTGATTGTAACAAGTGCGTCCGGGAATCTGCCATCCAGAAGCGGGGCAGCTTACTTTTGTTTGCCAGGGAAACGGGCCGAGGTTTGTGTCTGGGGGCCTATGGCTGGGAGTGACCGGCTGGCTCCTGAAAAGCTACGATAGGCAGGATGGTGACCAGACCCATGACGGCACCAGTGCCAAGTTGGGCTGGTTTGATAGTACCAAGTGGCTCCTGCAATCTGCCATCAAAAACTTGGCAGGCGAGTTTTGTTTTCCAGGGAAAAGCGCCGTTGTTTGTGTTTGGGGGCCTGTGGCTGGGAGTGGCCGGCTGGCTCCTTAGAATCCACGATACTCAGCATGGTTCGAAGATCAGAGGTGGCACCAGTGCCAAGTTGGGCTGGTTTGATAGTACCAAGTGCGTCCGGGAATCTGCCATCCAGAAGCGGGGCAGCTTACTTTTGTTTGCCAGGGAAACGGGCCGAGGTTTTTGTCTGGGGGCCTATGGCTGGGAGTGACCGGCTGGCTCCTGAAAAGTTACGATAGGCAGGATGGTGACCAGACCCATGGTGGCACCAGTGCCAAGTTGGGCTGGTTTGATAGTACCAAGTGGCTCCTGCAATCTGCCATCAAAAAGTTGGCAGGCGAGTTTTGTTTTCCAGGGAAAAGCGCCGTTGTTTGTGTTTGGGGGCCTGTGGCAGGGAGTGGCCGGCTGGCTCCTTAGAATCCACGATACGCAGGATGGTTCCCAGACCAGTGGTGGCACCACTGCCAAGTCGGGCTGGTTTGATAGTACCAAGTGCGTCCTGCAATCTGCCATCCAGAAGCGGGGCAGCTTACTTTTGTTTGCCAGGGAAACGGGCCGAGGTATTTGTCTGAGGGCCTATGGCTGGGAGTGACCGGCTGGCTCCTGAAAAGCTACGATAGGCAGGATGGTGACCAGACCCATGGTGGCACCAGTGCCAAGTTGGGCTGGTTTGATAGTACCAAGTGGCTCCTGCAATCTGCCATCAAAAAGTTGGCAGGCGAGTTTTGTTTTCCAGGGAAAAGCGCCGTTGTTTGTGTTTGGGGGCCTGTGGGTGGGAGTGGCCGGCTGGCTCCTTAGAATCCACGATACGCAGGATGGTTCCCAGACCAGTGGTGGCACCAGTGCCAAGTCGGGCTGGTTTGATAGTAACAAGTGCGTCCTACTATCTGCCATCCAGAAGCGGGGCAGCTTACTTTTGTTTGCCAGGGAAACGGGCCGAGCTTTGTGCCTGGGGGCCTATGGCTGGGAGTGACCGGCTGGCTCCTGAAAAGCTACGATAGGCAGTATGGTTACCAGACCCATGGTGGCACCAGTGCCAAGTTGGGATGATTTGATAGTACCAAGTGGCTCCTGCAATCTGCCATCAAAAAGTTGTCAGGCGAGTTTTGTTTTCCAGGGAAAAGCGCCGTTGTTTGTGTTTGGGGGCCTGTGGCTGGGAGTGGCCGGTTGGCTAATTAGAATCCACGATACGCAGGATGGTTCCCAGACCAGAGGTGGCAACAGTGACAAGTCGGGCCAGTTTGATGGTGCAAAGTGGCTCCTGCAATCTGCCATCCAGAAGCGGGGCAGCTTACTTTTGTTTGCCAGGGAAAGGAGCCGAGGTTTTTGTCTGGGGGCCTATGGCTGGGAGTGACCAGCTGGCTCCTGAAAAGGTACGATAGGCAGGATGGTTCCCAGACCCATGGTGGCACCAGTGCCAAGTTCGGCTGATTTGATAGTACCAAGTGGCTCCTGCAATCTGCCATCAAAAAGTTGGCAGGCGAGTTTTGTTTTCCAGGGAAAAGCGCCGTTGTTTGTGTTTGGGGGCCTGTGGCTGGGAGTGGCCGGATGGCTAATTAGAATCCACGATACGCAGGATGTTTCCCAGACCTAAAGTGGCACCAGTGACAAGTCGGGCCAGTTTGATGGTGCAAAGTTGCTACTGAAATCTGCCATCCAGAAACGGGGCAGCTTACTTTTGTTTGCCAGGGAAACGGGCCAAGGTTTGTGTCTGGGGGCCTATGGCTGTGAGTGACCGGCTAGGTCCTGAAAAGCTACGAGAGGCATGATGGTGACCAGACCCATGGTGGCACCAGTGCCAAGTTGGGCTGGTTTGATAGTACCAAGTGGCTCCTGCAATCTGCCATCAAAAAGTCGGCAAGCGAGTGTTGATTTCCAGGGAAAAGCGCCGTTGTTTGTGTTTGGGGGCCTGTGGCAGGGAGTGGCCGGCTGGCTCCTTAGAATCCACGATACGCAGCATGGTTCCCAGACCCAAGGTAGCACCAGTGCCAAGTCGGGCTGGCTTGATAATACCAAGTGGTTCCTGCAATCTGCCATCAAAAAGTTGGCAGGCGAGTTTTGTTTTCCAGGGAAAAGCGCCGTTGTTTTTGTTTGGGGGCCTATGGGTGGGAGTGGCCGGCTGGCTCCTTAGAATCCACGAGACGCAGGATGGTTCACAGACCTGAGGTGGCACCAGTGCCAAGTTGGGCTGGTTTGATAGTACCAAGTGCGTCCTGCAATCTGCCATCCAGAAGCGGGGTAGCTTACTTTTGTTTGCCAGGGAAACGGGCCGAGGTTTTTGTCTGGGGGCCTATGGCGGGGAGTGACCGGCTGGCTCCTGAAAAGCTACGATAGGCAGGATGGTGACCAGACCCATGGTGGCACCAGTGCCAAGTTGGGCTGGTTTGATAGTACCAAGTGGCTCCTGCAATCTGCCATCAAAAAGTTAGCAGGCAAGTTTTGTTTTCCAGGGAAAAGCGCCGTTGTTTTTGTTTGGGGGCCTATGGCTGGGAGTGGCCGGCTGGCTCCTTAGAATCCACGATACGCAGGATGGTTCCCAGACCTGAGGTGGCACCAGTGCCAAGTCGGGCTGGTTTGATAGTACCAAGTGGCTCCTGCAATCTGCCATCCAGAAGCGGGGTAGCTTACTTTTGTTTGCCAGGGAAACGGGCCGAGGTTTGTGTCTGGGGGCCTATGGCTGGGAGTGACCGGCTGGCTCCTGAAAAGCTACGATAGGCAGGATGGTGACCAGACCCATGGTGGCACCAGTGCCAAGTTGGGCTGGTTTGATAGTACCAAGTGGCTCCTGCAATCTACCATCAAAAACTTGGCAGGCGAGTTTTGTTTTCCAGGAAATAGCCCTGTGGTTTTGTTTGGGGGCCTGTGGCTGGGAGCGACCGGCTGGCTCCTTAGAATCCACGATACGCAGGATGGTTCCCAGAACCAAGGTGGCACCAGTGCCAAGTTGGGCTGGTTTGGTAGTACCAAGTGGTTCCTGCAATCTGCCATCCAGAAGCGGGGCAGCTTACTTTTGTTTTCCAGGGAAACGGGCCGAGGTATTTGTCTGGGGGCCTATGGCTGTGAGTGACCGGCTGGCTCCTGAAAAGCTACGATAGGCAGGATGGTGACCAGACCCATGGTGGCACCAGTGCCAAGTTGGGCTGGTTTGATAGTACCAAGTGGCTCCTGCAATCTGCCATCAAAAACTTGGCAGGCGAGTTTTGTTTTCCAGGGAAAAGCGCCGTTGTTTGTGTTTGGGGGCCTGTGGCAGGGAGTGGCCGGCTGGCTCCTTAGAATCCACGATACGCAGGATGGTTCCCAGACCCAAGGTGGCACCAGTGCCAAGTTGGGCTGGTTTGATACTACAAAGTGCGTCCTGGAATCTGCCATCCAGAAGCGGGGCAGCTTACTTTTGTTTTCCAGGGAAACGGGCCGAGGTATTTGTCTGGGGGCCTATGGCTGGGAGTGACCGGCTGGCTCCTGAAAAGCTACGATAGGCAGGATGGTGACCAGACCCATGGTGGCACCAGTGCCAAGTTGGGCTGGTTTGATAGTACCAAGTGGCTCCTGCAATCTGCCATCAAAAAGTTGTCAGGCGAGTTTTGTTTTCCAGGGAAAGGCGCCGTTGTTTGTGTTTGGGTGCCTGTGGCTGGGATTGGCCGGCTGGCTAATTAGAATCCACGATACGCAGGATGGTTCCCAGACCAGTGGTGGCACCAGTGCCAAGTCGGGCTGGTTTGATAGTAACAAGTGCGTCCTACTATCTGCCATCCAGAAGCGGGGCAGCTTACTTTTGTTTGCCAGGGAAACGGGCCGAGCTTTGTGTCTGGGGGCCTATGGCTGGGAGTGACCGGCTGGCTCCTGAAAAGCTACGATAGGCAGGATGGTGACCAGACCCATGGTGGCACCAGTGCCAAGTTGGGCTGGTTTGATAGTACCAAGTGGCTCCTGCAATCTGCCATCAAAAAGTTGTCAGGCGAGTTTTGTTTTCCAGGGAAAAGCGCCGTTGTTTGTGTTTGGGGGCCTGTGGCTGGGAGTGGCCGGCTGGCTAATTAGAATCCACGATACGCAGGATGGTTCCCAGACCAGAGGTGGCAACAGTGACAAGTCGGGCCAGTTGGATGGTGCAAAGTGGCTCCTGCAATCTGCCATCCAGAAGCAGGGCTGCTTACTTTTGTTTGCCAGGGAAAGGAGCCGAGGTTTTTGTCTGGGGGCCTATGGCTGGGAGTGACCAGCTGGCTCCTGAAAAGGTACGATAGGCAGGATGGTTACCAGACCCATGGTGGCACCAGTGCCAAGTTCGGCTGATTTGATAGTACCAATTGGCTCCTGCAATCTGCCATCAAAATGTTGGTAGGCGAGTTTTGTTTTCCAGGGAAAAGCGCCGTTGTTTGTGTTTGGGGGCCTGTGGCTGGGAGTGGCCGGCTGGCTCCTTAGAATCCACGATACGCAGGATGTTTCCCAGACCCAAGTTGGCACCAGTACCAAGTAGGGCTGGTTTGATACTACCAAGTGGCTCCTGCAATCTGCCATCCAGAAGCGGGGCAGCTTACTTTTGTTTGCCAGGGAAACGGGCCGAGGTTTGGGTCTGAGGGCCTATGGCTGGGAGTGACCGGCTGGCTCCTGAAAAGCTACGATAGGCAGGATGTTGACCAGACCCATGGTGGCACCAGTGCCAAGTTGGGCTGATTTGATAGTACCAAGTGGCTCCTGCAATCTGCCATCAAAAAGTTGGCAGGCGAATTTTGTTTTCCAGGGAAAAGCGCCGTTGTTTGTGTTTGGGGGCCTGTGGCAGGGAGTGGCCGGCTGGCTCCTGAAAAGCTACGATAGGCAGGATGGTGACCAGACCCATGGTGGCACCAGTGCCAAGTTGGGCTGGTTTGATAGTACCAAGTGGCTCCGGCAATCTGCCATCAAAAAGATGGCAGACGAGTTTTGTTTTCCAGGGAAAAGCGCCGTTGTTTGTGTTTGGGGGCCTGTGCCTGGGAGTGGACGGATGGCTAATTAGAATCTACGATACGCAGGATGGTTCCCAGACCAGAGGTGGCACCAGTGCCAAGTCGGGTGGTTTGATAGTAGCAAGTGGCTCCTGCAATCTGCCATCCAGAAGCGGGACAGCTTACTTTTGTTTGTCAGGGAAACGGGCCGAGTTTTGTGTCTGTGGGCCTACGGCTGGGAGTGACCGGCTGGCTCCTGAAAAGCTACGATAGGCAGGATGGTGACCAGACCCATGGTGGCACCAGTGCCAAATTGGGCTGGTTTGATAGTACCAAGTGGCTCCTGCAATCTGCCATCCAGAAGCGGGGCAGCTGAGTTTTGTTTGCCAGAGAAAAGGCCCGTGGGTTGTGTTTGGGGGCATATGGCTGGGAGTGGCCACCTGGCTCCTTAAAATGCACGATACGCCGCATGGTAACCAGACGCAAGGTGGCACCAGTGCCAAGTCAGGCTGTTTTTGTAGTACCCAGTGGCTCCTGCAATTTGCCATCCAGAAGCGGGGCAGTTGAATTTTGTTTGCTAGAGAAAAGGGCTGTGGTTTGTGTTTGGGGGCCTATGGCTGAGAGTGGCCGGCTGGCCCCTGAAAATCAACGATAGGCAGGATGGTTCCCAGATCCAAGGTGGCACCAGTGCCAAGTAAGGCTGGTTGTAGGGTTCAAAGTGACTCCTGCAATCTGCCATCCAGAAGCGGGACAGCTGAGTTTTTCTTGCCAGAGAAAATGTCCATGGTTTCTTTTTGGGGCATACGGCTGGGAATTGCCGGCTGGCTCCTTAAAATGCTCGATACGCAGGATGGTTCCCAGAGCCAAGGTGGCACCACTGCCAAGTCGGGCTCTTTTTGTAGTACCAAGTGCGTCCTGCAATTTGCCATCCAGAAGAGGGGCAGTTGAGTTTTGTTTGCCAGAGAAAAGGGCCGAGGTTTGTGTTTGGGGGCATATGGCTGGGAATGACCGGCTGGCCCCTGAAAATCCACGATACGCCGGATGGTTCCCAGATCCAAGGTGGTACCATTACCAAGTCGGGCTGGTTTGATAGTCCCAAGTGGCTCCTGCAAACTGCCATCCAGAAGCGGGGCAGCTGAGTTTTGTTTTCCAGGGAAATGGGCCTTTGTTTGTGTTTGGGGGCCTGTGGCTGGGAGTGTTCGGCTGGTTCCTGAATATGTACGATACGTAGGATTGTTCCAAGATCCAAGTTGGCAGCAGTGCCATGTTGTGCTGGTGTGATAGTCCCAAGTGGCTCCTGCAATCTGCCATCCAGAAGTGGGGCAGTTGATTTTTGTTTGCCAGAGAAAAGGTCCGTGGTTTGTTTTTGGGGGCATATGGCTGAGAGTGGCTGGCTGGCCCCTGAAAATCCACGATACGCAGGATGGTTCCCAGACCTGAGGTGGCACCAGTGACAAGTCGGGCCAGTTTGATGGTGCAAAGTGGCTCCTGCAATCTGCCATCCAGAAGCGGGGCAGCTTACTTTTGTTTTCCAGGGAAACGGGCCGAGGTTTGTGTCTGGGGGCCTATGGCTGGGAGTGACCGGCTGGCTCCTGAAAAGCTACGATAGGCAGGATGGTGACCAGACCCATGGTGGCACCAGTGCCAAGTTGGGCTGATTTGATATTACCAAGTGGCTCCTGCAATCTGCCATCAAAAATTTGGCAGGCGAGTTTTGATTTCCAGGGAAAAGCGCCGTTGTTTGTGTTTGGGGGCCTGTGGCTGAGAGTGGCCGGCTTGCTAATTGGAATCCACGATACGCAGGATGGTTCCCAGACCTGACGTGGCACCAGTGCCAAGTCGGGCTAGTTTGATGCTGCAAAGTGGCTCCTGCAATCTGCCAAGCAGAAGCGGGGTAGCTTACTTTTGTTTGCCAGGGAAAATGGCCGAGGTTTTTGTCTGGGGGCCTATGGCTGGGAGTGACCGGCTGGCTCCTGAAAAGCTACGATAGGCAGGATGGTGACCAGACCCATGGTGGCACCAGTGCCAAGTTGGGCTGATTTGATAGTAGCAAGTTGCTCCTGCAATCTGCCATCAAAAAGTTGGCAGGCGAGTTTTATTTTCCAGGGAAAAGCGCCGTTGTTTGTGTTTGGGGGCCTGTGGCTGGGAGTGGCCGGCTGGCTCCTTAGAATCCACGATACGCAGCATGGTATCCAGACCCAAGGTGGCACCAGTGCCAAGTTGGGCTGGTTTGATAATACCAAGTGGTTCCTGCAATCTGCCATCAAGAAGCGGGGCAGCTTACTTTTGTTTGCCAGGGAAACGGGCCGAGGTTTGTGTCTGGGGGCCTATGGCTGGGAGTGACCGGATGGCTCCTGAAAAGCTACCATAGGCAGGATGGTGACCAGACCCATGGTGGCACCAGTGCCAAGTTGGGCTGGTTTGATAGTACCAAGTGGCTCCTGCAATCTGCCATCAAAATTTGGCAGGCGAGTTTTGTTTTCCAGGGAAAAGCGCCGTGTTTTGGGTTTGAGGGCCTGCGGCTGGGAGTGGCCGGCTGGCTCATTAGAATCCACGATACGCAGGATGGTTCCCAGACCAGAGGTGGCACCAGTGCCAAGTCGGGCTGGTTTGATTATACCAAGTGGCTCCTGCAATCTGCCATCCAGAAGCGGGGCAGCTTACTTTTGTTTGCCAGGGAAACGGGTCGAGCTTTGTGTCTGGGGGCCTATGGCTGGGAATGACCGGCTGGTTCCTGAAGAGCTACGATGTGCAGGATGGTGACCAGACCCATGGTGGCACCAGTGCCAAGTTGGGCTGGTTTGATAGCACCAAGTGGCTCCTGCAATCTGTCATCAAAATTTGGCAGGCGAGTTTTGTTTTCCAGGGAAAAGCGTCGTTGTTTGTGTTTGGGGGCCTGTGGCTGGGAGTGGCCGGATGGCTAATTAGAATCCACGATACGCAGGATGGTTCCCAGACCAGAGGTGGCACCAGTGCCACATTGGGCTGGTTTGATAGTACCAAGTGCGTCCGGCAATCTGCCATCCAGAAGTGGGGCAGCTTACTTTTGTTTTCCAGGGAAACGGGCCGAGGTATTTGTCTGGGGGCCTATGGCTGGGAGTGACCGGCTGGCTCCTGAAAAGCTACGATAGGCAGGATGGTGACCAGACCCATGGTGGCACCAGTGCCAAGTTGGGCTGGTTTGATAGTACCAAGTGGCTCCTGCAATCTGCCATCAAAAAGTTGGCAGGCGAGTTTTGTTTTCCAGGGAAAAGCGCCGTTGTTTGTGTTTGAGGGCCTGTGGCTGGGAGTGGCCGGCTGGCTCCTTAGAATCCACGATACGCAGGATGGTTCCCAGACCTGAGGTGGCACCAGTGCCAAGTCCGGCTAGTTTGATGGTGCAAAGTGGCTCCTGCAATCTGCCATCCAGAAGCGGGGCAGCTTACTTTTGTTTGCCAGGGAAACGGGCCGAGCTTTGTGTCTGGGGTCTATGGCTGGGAGTGACCGGCTGGCTCCTGAAAAGCTACGATAGGCAGGATGGTGACCAGACCCATGGTGGCACCAGTGCCAAGTTGGGCTGGTTTGATAGTACCAAGTGGCTCCTGCAATTTTCCATCAAAAAGTCAGCAGGCGAGTTTTGTTTTCCAGGGAAAAGCGCCGTTGTTTTTGTCTGCGGGCCTGTGGCTGGAGTGGCCGGCTGGCTCCTTTCAACACACGATACGCCGGATGGTTCCCAGACCCAAGGTGGCACCAGTGCCAAGTTGGGCTGGTTTGATAGTACCAAGTGGTTCCTGCAATCTGCCATCAAAATGTTGGCAGGCGAGTTTTGTTTTCCAGGGAAAAGCGCCGTTGTTTTTTTTTGGGGGCCTGTGGCTGGGAGTGGCCGGCTGGCTCCTTAGAATCCACGATACGCAGGATGGTTCCCAGACCAGAGGTGGCACCAGTACCAAGTCGGGCTGGTTTGATAATAACAAGTGGATCCTGCAATCTGCCATCCAGAAGCGGGGCAGCTTACTTTTGTTTGCCAGGGAAACGGGCCGAGCTTTGTGTCTGGGGGCCTATGGCTGGGAGTGACCGGCTGGCTCCTGAAAAGCTACGATAGGCAGGATGGTGACCAGACCCATGGTGGCACCAGTGCCAAGTTGGGCTGGTTTGATAGTACCAAGTGGCTCCTGCAATCTGCCATCAAAAAGTTGGCAGGCGAGTTTTGTTTTCCAGGGAAAAGCGCCGTTCTTTGTGTTTGGGGGCCTGTGGCTGGGAGTGGTCTTCTTGCTAATTGGAATCCACGATACTCAGGATGGTTCCCAGACCTGAGGTGGCACCAGTGACAAGTCGGGCCAGTTTGATGGTGCAAAGTGGCTCCTGCAATCTGCCATCCAGAAGCGGGGCATCTTACTTTTGTTTGCCAGGGAAACGGGCCGAGGTTTGTGTCTGGGGGCCTATGGCTGGGAGTGACCGGCTGGCTCCTGAAAAGCTACGATAGGCAGGATGGTGACCAGACCCATGGTGGCACCAGTGCCAAGTTGGGCTGATTTGATAGTACCAAGTGGCTCCTGCAATCTGTCATCAAAAAGTTGGCAGGCGAGTTTTGTTTTCCAGGGAAAAGCGCTGTGGTTTGTATTTGGGGGCCTGTGGCTGGGAGTGACCGGCTGGCTCCTTAGAATCCACGATACGCAGGATGGTTCCCAGACCCAAGGTGGCACCATTTCCAAGTTGGGCTGGTTTGATAGTACCAATTGCGTCCTGCAATCTGCCATCCAGAAGCGGGGCAGCTTACTTTTGTTTGCCAGGGAAACGGGCCGAGGTTTTTTTCTGGGGGCCTATGGCTGGGAGTGACCGGCTGGCTCCTGAAAAGCTACGATAGGCAGGATGGTGACCCGACCAGAGGTGGCACCAGTGCCAAGTTGGGCTGGTTTGATAGTACCATGTAGCTCCTGCAATCTGCCATCAAAAAGTTGGCAGGCGAGTTTTGTTTTCCAGGGAAAAGCGCCGTTGTTTGTGTTTGGGGGCCTGTGGCAGGGAGTGGCCAGCTGGCTCCTTAGAATCCACGATACGCAGGATGGTTCCCAGACCCAAGGTGGCACCAGTGCCAAGTTGGGCTGGTTTGATTATAACAAGTGGATCCTGCAATCTGCCATCCAGAAGCGGGGCAGCTTACTTTTGTTTGCCAGGGAAATGGGCCGAGCTTTTTGTCTGGGGGCCTATGGCTGGGAGTGACCTGCTAGGTCCTGAAAAGCTACGATAGGCAGGATGGTGACCAGACCCATGGTGGCACCAGTGCCAAGTTGGGCTGGTTTGATAGTACCAAGTGGCTCCTGCAATCTGCCATCAAAAAGTTGGCAGGCGAGTTTTGTTTTCCAGGAAAAAGCGCCGTTGTTTGTGTTTGGGGGCCTGTGGCTGGGAGTGGCCGGCTGGCTCCTTAGAATCCACGATACGCAGCATTGTTCCCAGACCAGAGGTGGCACCAGTGCCAAGTCGGGCTAGTTTGATGGTGCAAAGTGGCTCCTGCAATCTGCCATCCAGTAGCGGGGTAGCTTACTTTTTTTGCCAGGGAAACGGGCCGAGGTTTTTGTCTGGGGGCCTATGGCTGGGAGTGACCGGCTGGCTCGTGAAAAGCTACGATAGGCAGGATGGTGACCAGACCCATGGTGGCACCAGTGCCAAGTTGGGCTGATTTGATAGTACCAAGTGGCTCCTGCAATCTGCCATCAAAACGTTGGCAGGCGAGTTTTGTTTTCCAGGGAAAAGCGCCGTTGTTTGTGTTTGCGGGCCTGTGGCTGGGAGTGGCCGGCTGGCTCCTTAGAATCCACGATACGCAGGATGGTTCCCAGACCCAAGATGGCACCAGTGCCAAGTCGGGCTGGTTTGATAGTACCAAGTGGTTCCTGCAATCTGCCATCCAGAAGCGGGGTAGCTTACTTTTGTTTTCCAGGGAAACGGGCCGAGGTTTGTGTTTGGGGGCCTGTGGCTGGCAGTGGCCAGTTGGCTCCTGAAAATCCATGATACGCAGCATGGTTCCCAGACCCAAGATGGCACCAGTGCCAAGTGGGGCTGGTTTGACAGTGTCAAGTGCCTCATGCAGTCTCCCATCCAGAAACGGGGCAGCTGAGTTCTTTTGCCTGTGAACCGGCCGTTGTTTTTGATTGGGGTCTGTGGCCGAGAATGGTCGACTGGCTACTGACAATCCACAATACGCAGGATGGTTCCCAGACTCAAGGTGGCACCAGGGCCAAGTCGGGCTCGTTTGATAGTACCAAGTGGCTCCTGCAATCTGCCATCCTGACGGGGGGCAGCGGATCTTTGTTTGCCAGAGTAAAGTTCCGTGGTTTGTTTTTGGGGGCATATGGCTGGGAGTGGCCGGCTGGCTCCTTAAGAAGCTCGATACGCAGGATGGTTCCCAGATCCATGGTGGCACCATTGCCTAGTTTGGCTGTTTTTGTAGTACCAAGTGCGTCCTGCAATTTTCCATCCAGAAGAAGGGCAGTTGAGTTTTGTTTTCCAGGGAAAAGCGCCGTTGTTTTTGATTGGAGGCCTGTGGCTGGGAGTGGCCGGCTGGCTCCTTTCAACACACGATACGCCGGATGGTTCCCAGACCCAAGGTGGCAACAGTGCAAAGTCGGGCTGGTTTGATACTACCAAGTGGTTCCTGCAATCTGCCATCCAGAAGCGGGGCAGCTTACTTTTGTTTGCCAGGGAAACGGGCCGAGGTTTGTGTCTCAGGGCCTATGGCTGGGAGTGACCGGCTGGCTCCTGAAAAGCTACGATAGGCAGGATGGTGACCAGACCCATGGTGGCACCAGTGCCAAGTTGGGCTGGTTTGATAGTACCAAGTGGCTCCTGCAATCTGCCATCAAATGTTTGGCAGGCGAGTTTTGTTTTCCAGGGAAAAGCACCGTTGTGTGTGTTTTGGGGCCTGTGGCTGGGACTGGCCAGCTGGCTCCTTAGAATCCACGATACGCAGGATGGTTCCCAGACCCAAGGTGGCACCAGTGCCAAGTCGGGCTGGTTTGTTAGTACCAAGTGCGTCCTGCAATCTGCCATCCAGAAGCGGGGCAGCTGAATTTTGTTTGCCAGAGAAAAAGGCTGTTGTTTGTGTTTCGGGGCCTGTGGCTGGCAGTGGCCGACTGGCTCCTGAAAATCCATGATACGCAGCATGGTTCCCAGACCCAAGGTGGCACCAGTGCCAAGTAGGGCTGGTTTCATAGTACCCAGTGGCTCCTGCAATCTGCCATCCAGAAGAGGGGCAGTTGAGTTTTGTTTTCCAGAGAAAAGGGCCGTGGTTTGTGTTTGGGGCCTATGGCTGAGAGTGACCGGCTGGCCCCTGAAAATCCACGATAGGACGGATGGTTCCCAGATCCAAGGTGGCAGCAGTGCCATGTTGTGCTGGTGTGATAGTCCCAAGTGGCTCCTGCAATCTGCCATCCAGAAGCGGGGCAGCTGAATTTTGTTTGCCAGACAAAAAGGCTGTGGTTTGTGTTTGGGGGCCTGTGGCTGGGAGTGGCCGGCTGGCTCCTGAAAATCCATGATACGCAGCATGGTTCCCAGACCCAAGGTGGCACCAGTGCCAAGTGGGGCTGGTTTCACAGTGTCAAGTGCCTCCTGCAATCTCCCATCCAGAAGCGGGGCAGCTGAGTTTTGTTTGCCTGTGAAACGGGCCGTTGTTTTTGATTGGGGTCTGTGGCCGAGAGTGTTCGGCTGGCTCCTGACAACCCACAATACGCAGGATGGTTCCCAGACCCAAGGTGGCACCAGTGCCAAGTCGGGCTGGTTTGTTAGTACCAAGTGGTTCCTGCAATCTGCCATCCAGAAGCGGGGCAGCTGAATTTTGTTTGCCAGAGAAAAAGGCTGTTGTTTGTGTTTCGGGGCCTGTGGCTGGCAGTGGCCGGCTGGCTCCTGAAAATCCATGATACGCAGCATGGTTCCCAGACCCAAGGTGGCACCAGTGCCAAGTAGGGCTGGTTTCATAGTACCCAGTGGCTCCTGCAATCTGCCATCCAGAAGAGGGGCAGTTGAGTTTTGTTTTCCAGAGAAAAGGGCCGTGGTTTGTGTTTGGGGCCTATGGCTGAGAGTGACCGGCTGGCCCCTGAAAATCCACGATAGGACGGATGGTTCCCAGATCCAAGGTGGCAGCAGTGCCATGTTGTGCTGGTGTGATAGTCCCAAGTGGCTCCTGCAATCTGCCATCCAGAAGCGGGGCAGCTGAATTTTGTTTGCCAGAGAAAAAGGCTGTGGTTTGTGTTTGGGGGCCTGTGGCTGGGAGTGGCCGGCTGGCTCCTGAAAATCCATGATACGCAGCATGGTTCCCAGACCCAAGGTGGCACCAGTGCCAAGTGGGGCTGGTTTCACAGTGTCAAGTGCCTCCTGCAATCTCCCATCCAGAAGCGGGGCAGCTGAGTTTTGTTTGCCTGTGAAACGGGCCGTTGTTTTTGATTGGGGTCTGTGGCCGAGAGTGTTCGGCTGGCTCCTGACAACCCACAATACGCAGGATGGTTCCCAGACCCAAGGTGGCACCAGTGCCAAGTCGGGCTGGTTTGATAGTACCAAGTGGCTCCTGCAATCTGCCATCCAGAAGCGGTGCAGTTGAGTTTTGTTTGCCAGAGAAAAGGGCCGTGGGTTGTGTTTGGGGGCATATGGCTGGGAGTGACCGGCTGTCTCATTAAAAAGATCGGTACGCAGGATGGTTCCCAGACCCAAGGTGGCACCAGTGCCAAGTCGGGCTGTTTTTATAGTACCAAGTGCGTCCTGCAATTTGCCATCCAGAAGAGGGGCAGTGGAGTTTTGTTTGCCAGAGAATAGCGCCGTTGTTTGTGTTTGGGGGCTTGTGGCTGGGAGTGGCCGACTGGCGCCTTAGAATCTGCGTTACGCAGCATGGTTCCCAGACCAGAGGTGGCACCAGTGCCAAGTTTGGCTGGTTTGATAGTACCAAGGGGCTCCTGCAATCTGCCATCCAGAAGCGGGGCAGCTTACTTTTGTTTGCCAGGGAAACGGGCCGAGGTTTGTGACTGGGGGTCTATGGCTGGGAGTGACCGGCTGGCTCCTGGAAAGCTACAATAGGCAGGATGGTGACCAGACCCATGGTGGCACCAGTGCCAAGTTGGGCTGGTTTGATAGTACCAAGTGGCTCCTGCAATCTGCCATCAAAAAGTTGGCAGGCGAGATTTGTTTTCCAGGGAAAAGCGCCGTTGTTTGTATTTGGGGGCCTGTGGCTGGGAGTGGCCGGCTGGCTCCTTTGAACCCACGATACGCATGATGGTTCCCAGACCCAAGGTGGCACCAGTGCCAAGTCGGGCTGGTTTGATACTACCAAGTGCGTCCTGCAATCTGCCATCCAGAAGCGGGGCAGCTTAATTTTGTTTGCCAGGGAAACGGGCCGTGGGTTTTGTTTGGGGGCCTATGGCTGAGAGTGGCCGGCTGGCTCCTGAAAATCCACGCTAGGCAGCATGGTTCCCAGATGCAAGGTGGCACCAGTGCCAAGTCGGGCTGGTTTGATGGTGCAAAGTGGCTCCTGCAATCTGCCATCCAGAAGCGGGGCAGCTGATTTTGTTTGCCAGAGAAAAATTCCGTGGATTGTTTTTGGGGGCATATTGCTGGGAGTGGCCGGCTGGCTCCTTAAAATGCTCGATACGCATGATGGTTCCCAGGCCCAAGGTGTCACCACTACCAAGTCGGCCTGCGGTTTTAGTATCAAGTTCATCCTGCAATTTGCCATCCAGAAGAGGGGCAGTTGAGTTTTGTTTGCCAGAGAAACGGGCCGAGGTTTCTGTTTGGGGACATATGGCTGAGAGTGGCCGGCTGGCCCCTGAATATCCACGATACACAGCATGGTTCCCAGATCCAAGGTGGCACCAGTGCCAAGTTGGGCTGGTTTGATAGTACCAAGTGTCTCCTGCAATCTGCCATCCAGAAGCGGGGCAGCTTACTTTTGTTTGCCAGAGAAATAGGCCTAGGTTTTTGTTTGGGGGCCTGTGGCTAGGAGTGGCCGGCTGGCTCCTAAGAATCCACGATACGCAGGATGTTTCCCAGACCCAAGGTGGCACCAGTGCCAAGTCGGGCTGGTTTGATAGTACCAAGTGGCTCCTGCAAACTCCATCAAAAAGTTGGCAGGCGTGTTTTGTTTTCCAGGGAACAGCGCCGTTGATTTTGTTTGGGGGCCTGTGGCTGGCAGTGGCCGGCTGGCTCCTTAGAATCCACGATACGCAGGATGGTTCCCAGACCCAAGGTGGCACCAGTGCCAAGTCGGGCTGGTTTGATTACACCAAGTGGCTCCTGCAATCTGCCATCCAGAAGTGAGGCAGCTAAGTTTTGTTTGCCAGAAAAAAGGGCCGTGGTTTTTGTTGGGGGCCTGTGGCTGGGAGTAGCCGGCTGGCTCCTTAAAATCCACGATACGCAGGATGGTTCCCAGACCCAAGGTGGCACCAGTGCCAAGTTGGGCTGGTTTGATAGTACCAAGTGGCTCCTGCAAACTGCCATCCAGAAGCGGGGCAGCTGAGTTTTGTTTTCCAGGGAAATGGGCCTTTGTTTGTGTTTGGGGGCCTGTGGCTGGGAGTGTTCGGCTGGTTCCTGAATATGTACGATACGTAGGATTGTTCCGAGATCCAAGTTGGCAGCAGTGCCATGTTGTGCTGGTGTGATAGTCCCAAGTGGCTCCTGCAATCTGCCATCCAGAAGTGGGGCAGTTGATTTTTGTTTGCCAGAGAAAAGGTCCGTGGTTTGTTTTTGGGGGCATATGGCTGAGAGTGGCTGGCTGGCCCCTGAAAATCCACGATACACAGGATGGTTCCCAGATCCAAGGTGGCACCTGTGCCAAGTCGGGCTGATTTGATAGTACTAAGTAGCTCCTGCAATCTGCCATGCAGAAGCGGGGCAGCTTACTTTTGTTTGCCAGGGAAACGGGCCGAGGTTTGTGTTGGGGGCCTATGGCTGAGAGTGACCGGCTGGCTCCTGAAAAGCTACAATAGGCAGGATGGTGACCAGACCCATGGTGGCACCAGTGCCAAGTTGGGCTGGTTTGATAGTACCAAGTGGTTCCTGCAATCTGCCATCCAGAAGCAGGGCAGCTGAGTTTTGTTTGCCAGAGAAAAGGGCCTTGGTTTGTGTTTGGGGGCATATGGCTGGGTGTGGCCAGCTGGCTCCTTAAAATGCACGATATGCAACATGGCTCCCAGACCCAAGGTGGCACCAGTGCCAAGTTGGGCTGGTTTGATAGTACCAAGTGGCTCCTGCAATCTTCCATGATCACGTGGAGAAATACTTTCTGGTTTCAGCCTCATGCTCTTTCTTCTCTCCCTCAACTTCTCTATCACCTCTCATCTGGTTCACATGCGCTGTCTTCAAGGTCCACAGGCTACTTTTCACAGAATCTTCTGGCCTGATGAAGTAAGAATGATGAATAGAACAGAGCTGGGATCTATTTTCCAGTTTGGATAAAATGCATTCTGCACACAAATCCAAGGAGAACGGGCTGCCCCGATGCCCAGAAAATCTTTCACTCCTGCTAGTGTTCTACGTCAACCGCAACTTAGTCTGAAAGAAAAGCTTTTTCTCTGAGAGCATCTGAGAGGTTTGCATGAAGCACTGATATCTGACATATGCAATTTTGAATAGGAGAGGAAAAAGAAAATGGCAAGGAGTTTTTAATTTTAGTGGTTTCAATTTTAATTTCCGTGCACTTTTTCAAAACTTGTCAGCTCAAATGCCCATCAACATCTTTTAGTCATCTGTAAGTCAGTATTCATATAAAATGTGCTTCAAATCCAAAGAATTTCAAATTTGCACTCCAAGCTTCTATGCCTAGATTTATGATTTCCTACACATATTAGATGAAAGGAAGGCCTTTTTTACTGTGGGAGTGCTGGAACACTGGAACAGGTTGCCCAGAGAAGTTGTGGGTGTCCCATCCCTGAAAGTATTCAAGGTCACCTTGGACGGGGCTTGGAGCAGCAACAAAGGAGAAGCTTGATGGTAGAGAAACAAAGTTGGACTATAGAAGAAACTCGGATTGAAGTATAGGATCAAGTTTTCTCTCAGCTCTTGGGGTAAATTCAAAGTTGTACAAAATGACATTTATCTGTGCTATTCACTACTGTAACAGAAAGTTTCATGAAAACTGTACAGAAGATAGTAAATTTTAAAAGAGATAAGAATTACAGCATAAAATCCATGGGATAGGTTACAACATGAGACACTCTCTAAGAGAAAATCTCTGTGTTTCAGCACTTCATCGGGGTAAGATTTCATGAAGTGCCAAAGAAGGCGGCAAAATATCATTCGGGACATTATTTACTGGAATTCAGCCTGGCCATTAGTAGGAACTGCCTTTGAACATATCATGTAGATATACCACACACACTTTCCCTTCACTGAAAAATTACTGTTTACAACAAATAAGCAATTGACGATCAAAATTGATTGAAAGCATCTTAAACATGTCAAGTATTTCATTGTAGATGATCTGTGATCCAAATGCTTCTTCCACCTTCGAGAGGGACAGAAGAATTCTTCCATATCATGATGGTTTAAAATTGTATCAACCAATGTTTTCTGCTGAAAAGATATCATCTATTTTTTTCTATTTTTGGAAGAAAATATTCCTAGACATACAACAGGTGAGAACTAAGTAATTTTAAAGAAACAAATGAAATGAAAATATTCTGTAAATAGAATGAAATGAAAAGCTGTGTTTTAAATAGGAGCTAAATATTAAACAGAATTTTTGTACCAGGCATTTGAATTACTGCACCAGCTCTTTTGCCCATCAAGAGAGGCATTTAGCATTTCAGTCTTTTCCAAGGTGTTCATGATCTGCTATGCTGATCTCTGTGTGTGCCTAGGTGTGTGTGGAGGGGGGGGCATATGAAGGGGAGTGTGTATGTTTGCTTTACAATTGTTGTGGCAGATTCATGCCTCAGCTCCACATTTTGTTTTAAAAAGGTCACACCGAGTGGATATGAAGTTTACTATCAACAAGAGATCGATTCCCAAATCATCCATTTGACTCTCCCTTATAAATCATGTGCTTTGTTGCATATTTTATCAAATATACTTTCAAGCCAGATGGAGGAAGGAGGATGTGGGAATCCCTCCACCATCTTGCAACTTTTATGTAAGTAGGTTTTCAAGAAAATCATCATTTCTCTTTTAAATATGTCTGGAACAGGCATGATGGTAGTGTCAACCTGTTGGAGTTTTTGTTGCTGGAAGAAGTTGTACAAAAGGATTGGTTTTTACATTGACCAGTTACTGAATCAAGCGCAGGAATACATTGGAAATTTAGCTGGGGGTTCCTTTTCCCAGCAGACTACTTCTAGAACGAGCTTGTACACTGAAGCTGACTCTTTTGCTCTCTTTTTGTTTCTTTCCTATTTTCTTGGCTTCTTTGCCACTATCTAGACAATTTTGGAACTTTGTTCCCAACTAAAATGGTTTCAATAGTCTGATTGTGATCATACATTTTTACAAGGAATTTTTAAAATCTTTCCTCGAGTCCAGAAAGTCAAGGACTTAGATCTTTTTCTTCCCTTATCAATATTGCCATGAAATTGATAAATAAAGACCAACTCTTTATTTTTGTTTTTAACCCACGTAGATAATTCCCATCCATTAATCCATTTTGTGGACCAATAGCTGCCATTCTGATGGAAGCTGTCACTTCTTAACAATAGGCATTCTGTGACTATGTTGACAGCACTTTGGGTGAAGATCCTAACTGGTCTTAGATATACATAGGGAGAAATTTGCTCAGCCAGTGTCAGTCTTAAGCATGCGTATCAGAAGATCTTTCTAGAGCTGGGAATTTTCCCATGAAAGGGATTCAGTTAGGGAAGAGACACTTGTGCCAGAGTTTTACATTCTTCTTGAACACTGCTTAAGGAACTTAGATGCCATGTCCATTTGGATCTCTGTCTGCACAGAACTTTGTCATGCCAGTGCTTTGAAATGCATCTTGAAGAGAATTCACTAGCACAGAATGAAAGAGAGTGGAAGGGGTTGGTGGGGCTAACCAGGCCCAACCCCCCTGCCTAAACCAGGATACCTAGAGCCTCTTGCCCAGGATTCTATCTGGGTGTACTTTTAATGTCTTCAAAGATCCAGGCTCCACAATCTTTCTGGGCAGTCTGTGCCGTGGTTCAGTCACCCTGACAGTAAAGAAACATTTACTGATGTTCAAAGGCAATCTCCTGTATTTCAGTGTGTGCCCACTGCCTCTTGTCTTTTCCCTCAGCATCACTGAAAAGACACTGATTCCCTCCCCTTTGCACTATTGCTTCCATATGTATGTGTGATGCCATGTAGAGGTACGTCAAAAACCTCCCTGAAGCCCAGGCAGATAATATTCCCTTCATCTACCAGTCAAGTTGATTCATCAGAGGAGTTTAAAGTGATGTTCAGCATGAAATTCCCCTGAAAAATCATGCTAACTACATTATTTGGTCATCTGTCATGTGCCTGGCAAGGATTTCCAGGAAGAGCTGCTTCATCAACTTCCTGGGGATAAAAAAGAGGCTGGCTGGTTTGTACTATGGCGAGTCCTCTTAATTGCCTTTTTTGAAGATGGGTGTCATTTGCTAACATCCACTCTTTAGCCTCTCTTGTCGTCTACATCTTAGCAAAACGCTTTTCCACTATGTCTGGCTAGGAAAAACTGTGCCAGCACAGAAAACATCTCCCATCGTGTTCTAGAAGTTGCACGGATGTCTGCCAAGTGTTTGGCAGGAAGAAAAGAAAAGTTGTCCAAAACAGCTTCCAATCGAATGTTCCTGTGATTGGAAAAGTCAGGAGAGTGCAAAGGTACTGTTTTCTATCAGTTGGCAAGGTGCGCACACAATCCCAGTGTTGTACAGCTTGCTTCTTCACCTTCCCGAAGCTGCCGCTCTCGCCGGCTGCCGGAGCCCAAGAAGCGGCTTCTTCGCGCAAAGACGATTGTGCCGCTCACAGTGCTCTCCTTAGCGCGGCTTCTGCCGAAAGACGCCCGGCAGCGGCTCTTACCTCCGGAGAGCACCCTACCTTCGTCTTTAGCTCCTCTTCTCATCTACACCTCGGCAAAAAGCTTCTCCACTATGTCTGGCTAGGAAAAACTGTGCCAGCACAGAAAACATCTCCCATCGTGTTCTAGAAGTTGCACGGATGTCTGCCAAGTGTTTGGCAGGAAGAAAAGAAAAGTTGTCCAAAACAGCTTCCAATCGAATGTTCCTGTGATTGGAAAAGTCAGGAGAGTGCAAAGGTACTGTTTTCTATCAGTTGGCAAGGTGCGCACACAATCCCAGTGTTGTACAGCTTGCTTCTTCACCTTCCCGAAGCTGCCGCTCTCGCCGGCTGCCGGAGCCCAAGAAGCGGCTTCTTCGCGCAAAGACGATTGTGCCGCTCACAGTGCTCTCCTTAGCGCGGCTTCTGCCGAAAGACGCCCGGCAGCGGCTCTTACCTCCGGAGAGCATCCTACCTTCGTCTTTCGCGTCTTTTGTAGTCTACATCTTAGCAAAACGCTTTTCCACTATGTCTGGCTAGGAAAAACTGTGCCAGCACAGAAAACATCTCCCATCGTGTTCTAGAAGTTGCACGGATGTCTGCCAAGTGTTTGGCAGGAAGAAAAGAAAAGTTGTCCAAAACAGCTTCCAATCGAATGTTCCTGTGATTGGAAAAGTCAGGAGAGTGCAAAGGTACTGTTTTCTATCAGTTGGCAAGGTGCGCACACAATCCCAGTGTTGTACAGCTTGCTTCTTCACCTTCCCGAAGCTGCCGCTCTCGCCGGCTGCCGGAGCCCAAGAAGCGGCTTCTTCGCGCAAAGACGATTGTGCCGCTCACAGGGCTCTCCTTAGCGCGGCTTCTGCCGAAAGACGCCCGGCAGCGGCTCTTACCTCCGGAGAGCATCCTACCTTCGTCTTTAGCTCCTCTTCTCATCTACACCTCGGCAAAAAGCTTTTCCACTATGTCTGGCTAGGAAAAACTGTGCCAGCACAGAAAACATCTCCCATCGTGTTCTAGAAGTTGCACGGATGTCTGCCAAGTGTTTGGCAGGAAGAAAAGAAAAGTTGTCCAAAACAGCTTCCAATCGAATGTTCCTGTGATTGGAAAAGTCAGGAGAGTGCAAAGGTACTGTTTTCTATCAGTTGGCAAGGTGCGCACACAATCCCAGTGTTGTACAGCTTGCTTCTTCACCTTCCCGAAGCTGCCGCTCTCGCCGGCTGCCGGAGCCCAAGAAGCGGCTTCTTCGCGCAAAGACGATTGTGCCGCTCACAGTGCTCTCCTTAGCGCGGCTTCTGCCGAAAGACGCCCGGCAGCGGCTCTTACCTCCGGAGAGCATCCTACCTTCGTCTTTCGCGTCTTTTGTAGTCTACATCTTAGCAAAACGCTTTTCCACTATGTCTGGCTAGGAAAAACTGTGCCAGCACAGAAAACATCTCCCATCGTGTTCTAGAAGTTGCACGGATGTCTGCCAAGTGTTTGGCAGGAAGAAAAGAAAAGTTGTCCAAAACAGCTTCCAATCGAATGTTCCTGTGATTGGAAAAGTCAGGAGAGTGCAAAGGTACTGTTTTCTATCAGTTGGCAAGGTGCGCACACAATCCCAGTGTTGTACAGCTTGCTTCTTCACCTTCCCGAAGCTGCCGCTCTCGCCGGCTGCCGGAGCCCAAGAAGCGGCTTCTTCGCGCAAAGACGATTGTGCCGCTCACAGGGCTCTCCTTAGCGCGGCTTCTGCCGAAAGACGCCCGGCAGCGGCTCTTACCTCCGGAGAGCATCCTACCTTCGTCTTTCGCGTCTTTTGTAGTCTACATCTTAGCAAAACGCTTTTCCACTATGTCTGGCTAGGAAAAACTGTGCCAGCACAGAAAACATCTCCCATCGTGTTCTAGAAGTTGCACGGATGTCTGCCAAGTGTTTGGCAGGAAGAAAAGAAAAGTTGTCCAAAACAGCTTCCAATCGAATGTTCCTGTGATTGGAAAAGTCAGGAGAGTGCAAAGGTACTGTTTTCTATCAGTTGGCAAGGTGCGCACACAATCCCAGTGTTGTACAGCTTGCTTCTTCACCTTCCCGAAGCTGCCACTCTCAGGAGGTAAGAGCCGCTGCCGGGCGTCTTTCGGCAGAAGCTGCGCTAAGGAGAGCACTGTGAGCGGCACAATCGTCTTTGCGCGAAGAAGCCGCTTCTTGGGCTCCGGCAGCCGGCGAAAGCGGCAGCTTCGGGAAGGTGAAGAAGCAAGCTGTACAACACTGGGATTGTGTGCGCACCTTGCCAACTGATAGAAAACAGTACCTTTGCACTCTCCTGACTTTTCCAATCACAGGAACATTCGATTGGAAGCTGTTTTGGACAACTTTTCTTTTCTTCCTGCCAAACACTTGGCAGACATCCGTGCAACTTCTAGAACACGATGGGAGATGTTTTCTGTGCTGGCACAGTTTTTCCTAGCCAGACATAGTGGAAAAGCGTTTTGCTAAGATGTAGACTACAAAAGACGCGAAAGACGAAGGTAGGATGCTCTCCGGAGGTAAGAGCCGCTGCCGGGCGTCTTTCGGCAGAAGCCGCGCTAAGGAGAGCCCTGTGAGCGGCACAATCGTCTTTGCGCGAAGAAGCCGCTTCTTGGGCTCCGGCAGCCGGCGAGAGCGGCAGCTTCGGGAAGGTGAAGAAGCAAGCTGTACAACACTGGGATTGTGTGCGCACCTTGCCAACTGATAGAAAACAGTACCTTTGCACTCTCCTGACTTTTCCAATCACATGAACATTCGATTGGAAGCTGTTTTGGACAACTTTTCTTTTCTTCCTGCCAAACACTTGGCAGACATCCGTGCAACTTCTAGAACACGATGGGAGATGTTTTCTGTGCTGGCACGGGTTTTCCTAGCCAGACATAGTGGAAAAGCGTTTTGCTAAGATGTAGACTACAAAAGACGCGAAAGACGAAGGTAGGATGCTCTCCGGAGGTAAGAGCCGCTGCCGGGCGTCTTTCGGCAGAAGCCGCGCTAAGGAGAGCCCTGTGAGCGGCACAATCGTCTTTGCGCGAAGAAGCCGCTTCTTGGGCTCCGGCAGCCGGCGAGAGCGGCAGCTTCGGGAAGGTGAAGAAGCAAGCTGTACAACACTGGGATTGTGTGCGCACCTTGCCAACTGATAGAAAACAGTACCTTTGCACTCTCCTGACTTTTCCAATCACAGGAACATTCGATTGGAAGCTGTTTTGGACAACTTTTCTTTTCTTCCTGCCAAACACTTGGCAGACATCCGTGCAACTTCTAGAACACGATGGGAGATGTTTTCTGTGCTGGCACAGTTTTTCCTAGCCAGACATAGTGGAAAAGCGTTTTGCTAAGATGTAGACTACAAAAGACGAGAAAGACGAAGGTAGGATGCTCTCCGGAGGTAAGAGCCGCTGCCGGGCGTCTTTCGGCAGAAGCCGCGCTAAGGAGAGCACTGTGAGCGGCACAATCGTCTTTGCGCGAAGAAGCCGCTTCTTGGGCTCCGGCAGCCGGCGAGAGCGGCAGCTTCGGGAAGGTGAAGAAGCAAGCTGTACAACACTGGGATTGTGTGCGCACCTTGCCAACTGATAGAAAACAGTACCTTTGCACTCTCCTGACTTTTCCAATCACAGGAACATTCGATTGGAAGCTGTTTTGGACAACTTTTCTTTTCTTCCTGCCAAACACTTGGCAGACATCCGTGCAACTTCTAGAACACGATGGGAGATGTTTTCTGTGCTGGCACAGTTTTTCCTAGCCAGACATAGTGGAAAAGCGTTTTGCTAAGATGTAGACTACAAAAGACGCGAAAGACGAAGGTAGGATGCTCTCCGGAGGTAAGAGCCGCTGCCGGGCGTCTTTCGGCAGAAGCCGCGCTAAGGAGAGCCCTGTGAGCGGCACAATCGTCTTTGCGCGAAGAAGCCGCTTCTTGGGCTCCGGCAGCCGGCGAGAGCGGCAGCTTCGGGAAGGTGAAGAAGCAAGCTGTACAACACTGGGATTGTGTGCGCACCTTGCCAACTGATAGAAAACAGTATCTTTGCACTCTCCTGACTTTTCCAATCACAGGAACATTCGATTGGAAGCTGTTTTGGACAACTTTTCTTTTCTTCCTGCCAAACACTTGGCAGACATCCGTGCAACTTCTAGAACACGATGGGAGATGTTTTCTGTGCTGGCACAGTTTTTCCTAGCCAGACATAGTGGAAAAGCGTTTTGCTAAGATGTAGACTACAAAAGACGCGAAAGACGAAGGTAGGATGCTCTCCGGAGGTAAGAGCCGCTGCCGGGCGTCTTTCGGCAGAAGCCGCGCTAAGGAGAGCACTGTGAGCGGCACAATCGTCTTTGCGCGAAGAAGCCGCTTCTTGGGCTCCGGCAGCCGGCGAGAGCGGCAGCTTCGGGAAGGTGAAGAAGCAAGCTGTACAACACTGGGATTGTGTGCGCACCTTGCCAACTGATAGAAAACAGTACCTTTGCACTCTCCTGACTTTTCCAATCACAGGAACATTCGATTGGAAGCTGTTTTGGACAACTTTTCTTTTCTTCCTGCCAAACACTTGGCAGACATCCGTGCAACTTCTAGAACACGATGGGAGATGTTTTCTGTGCTGGCACAGTTTTTCCTAGCCAGACATAGTGGAGAAGCTTTTTGCCGAGGTGTAGATGAGAAGAGGAGCTAAAGACGAAGGTAGGGTGCTCTCCGGAGGTAAGAGCCGCTGCCGGGCGTCTTTCGGCAGAAGCCGCGCTAAGGAGAGCCCTGTGAGCGGCACAATCGTCTTTGCGCGAAGAAGCCGCTTCTTGGGCTCCGGCAGCCGGCGAGAGCGGCAGCTTCGGGAAGGTGAAGAAGCAAGCTGTACAACACTGGGATTGTGTGCGCACCTTGCCAACTGATAGAAAACAGTACCTTTGCACTCTCCTGACTTTTCCAATCACAGGAACATTCGATTGGAAGCTGTTTTGGACAACTTTTCTTTTCTTCCTGCCAAACACTTGGCAGACATCCGTGCAACTTCTAGAACACGATGGGAGATGTTTTCTGTGCTGGCACAGTTTTTCCTAGCCAGACATAGTGGAAAAGCGTTTTGCTAAGATGTAGACGACAAGAGAGGCTAAAGAGTGGATGTTAGCAAATGACACCCATCTTCAAAAAAGGCAATTAAGAGGACTCGCCATAGTACAAACCAGCCAGCCTCTTTTTTATCCCCAGGAAGTTGATGAAGCAGCTCTTCCTGGAAATCCTTGCCAGGCACATGACAGATGACCAAATAATGTAGTTAGCATGATTTTTCAGGGGAATTTCATGCTGAACATCACTTTAAACTCCTCTGATGAATCAACTTGACTGGTAGATGAAGGGAATATTATCTGCCTGGGCTTCAGGGAGGTTTTTGACGTACCTCTACATGGCATCACACATACATATGGAAGCAATAGTGCAAAGGGGAGGGAATCAGTGTCTTTTCAGTGATGCTGAGGGAAAAGACAAGAGGCAGTGGGCACACACTGAAATACAGGAGATTGCCTTTGAACATCAGTAAATGTTTCTTTACTGTCAGGGTGACTGAACCACGGCACAGACTGCCCAGAAAGATTGTGGAGCCTGGATCTTTGAAGACATTAAAAGTACACCCAGATAGAATCCTGGGCAAGAGGCTCTAGGTATCCTGGTTTAGGCAGGGGGGTTGGGCCTGGTTAGCCCCACCAACCCCTTCCACTCTCTTTCATTCTGTGCTAGTGAATTCTCTTCAAGATGCATTTCAAAGCACTGGCATGACAAAGTTCTGTGCAGACAGAGATCCAAATGGACATGGCATCTAAGTTCCTTAAGCAGTGTTCAAGAAGAATGTAAAACTCTGGCACAAGTGTCTCTTCCCTAACTGAATCCCTTTCATGGGAAAATTCCCAGCTCTAGAAAGATCTTCTGATACGCATGCTTAAGACTGACACTGGCTGAGCAAATTTCTCCCTATGTATATCTAAGACCAGTTAGGATCTTCACCCAAAGTGCTGTCAACATAGTCACAGAATGCCTATTGTTAAGAAGTGACAGCTTCCATCAGAATGGCAGCTATTGGTCCACAAAATGGATTAATGGATGGGAATTATCTACGTGGGTTAAAAACAAAAATAAAGAGTTGGTCTTTATTTATCAATTTCATGGCAATATTGATAAGGGAAGAAAAAGATCTAAGTCCTTGACTTTCTGGACTCGAGGAAAGATTTTAAAAATTCCTTGTAAAAATGTATGATCACAATCAGACTATTGAAACCATTTTAGTTGGGAACAAAGTTCCAAAATTGTCTAGATAGTGGCAAAGAAGCCAAGAAAATAGGAAAGAAACAAAAAGAGAGCAAAAGAGTCAGCTTCAGTGTACAAGCTCGTTCTAGAAGTAGTCTGCTGGGAAAAGGAACCCCCAGCTAAATTTCCAATGTATTCCTGCGCTTGATTCAGTAACTGGTCAATGTAAAAACCAATCCTTTTGTACAACTTCTTCCAGCAACAAAAACTCCAACAGGTTGACACTACCATCATGCCTGTTCCAGACATATTTAAAAGAGAAATGATGATTTCTTGAAAACCTACTTACATAAAAGTTGCAAGATGGTGGAGGGATTCCCACATCCTCCTTCCTCCATCTGGCTTGAAAGTATATTTGATAAAATATGCAACAAAGCACATGATTTATAAGGGAGAGTCAAATGGATGATTTGGGAATCGATCTCTTGTTGATAGTAAACTTCATATCCACTCGGTGTGACCTTTTTAAAACAAAATGTGGAGCTGAGGCATGAATCTGCCACAACAATTGTAAAGCAAACATACACACTCCCTTCATATGCCCCCCCCTCCACACACACCTAGGCACACACAGAGATCAGCATAGCAGATCATGAACACCTTGGAAAAGACTGAAATGCTAAATGCCTCTCTTGATGGGCAAAAGAGCTGGTGCAGTAATTCAAATGCCTGGTACAAAAATTCTGTTTAATATTTAGCTCCTATTTAAAACACAGCTTTTCATTTCATTCTATTTACAGAATATTTTCATTTCATTTGTTTCTTTAAAATTACTTAGTTCTCACCTGTTGTATGTCTAGGAATATTTTCTTCCAAAAATAGAAAAAAATAGATGATATCTTTTCAGCAGAAAACATTGGTTGATACAATTTTAAACCATCATGATATGGAAGAATTCTTCTGTCCCTCTCGAAGGTGGAAGAAGCATTTGGATCACAGATCATCTACAATGAAATACTTGACATGTTTAAGATGCTTTCAATCAATTTTGATCGTCAATTGCTTATTTGTTGTAAACAGTAATTTTTCAGTGAAGGGAAAGTGTGTGTGGTATATCTACATGATATGTTCAAAGGCAGTTCCTACTAATGGCCAGGCTGAATTCCAGTAAATAATGTCCCGAATGATATTTTGCCGCCTTCTTTGGCACTTCATGAAATCTTACCCCGATGAAGTGCTGAAACACAGAGATTTTCTCTTAGAGAGTGTCTCATGTTGTAACCTATCCCATGGATTTTATGCTGTAATTCTTATCTCTTTTAAAATTTACTATCTTCTGTACAGTTTTCATGAAACTTTCTGTTACAGTAGTGAATAGCACAGATAAATGTCATTTTGTACAACTTTGAATTTACCCCAAGAGCTGAGAGAAAACTTGATCCTATACTTCAATCCGAGTTTCTTCTATAGTCCAACTTTGTTTCTCTACCATCAAGCTTCTCCTTTGTTGCTGCTCCAAGCCCCGTCCAAGGTGACCTTGAATACTTTCAGGGATGGGACACCCACAACTTCTCTGGGCAACCTGTTCCAGTGTTCCAGCACTCCCACAGTAAAAAAGGCCTTCCTTTCATCTAATATGTGTAGGAAATCATAAATCTAGGCATAGAAGCTTGGAGTGCAAATTTGAAATTCTTTGGATTTGAAGCACATTTTATGAATGAAATACTGACTTACAGATGACTAAAAGATGTTGATGGGCATTTGAGCTGACAAGTTTTGAAAAAGTGCACGGAAATTAAAATTGAAACCACTAAAATTAAAAACTCCTTGCCATTTTCTTTTTCCTCTCCTATTCAAAATTGCATATGTCAGATATCAGTGCTTCATGCAAACCTCTCAGATGCTCTCAGAGAAAAAGCTTTTCTTTCAGACTAAGTTGCGGTTGACGTAGAACACTCAGCAGGAGTGAAAGATTTCTGGCATCGGGGCAGCCCGTTCTCCTTGGATTTGTGTGCAGAATGCATTTTATCCAAACTGGAAAATAGATCCCAGCTCTGTTCTATTCATCATCCTTACTTCATCAGGCCAGAAGATTCTGTGAAAAGTAGCCTGTGGACCTTGAAGACAGCGCATGTGAACCAGATGAGAGGTGATAGAGAAGTTGAGGGAGAGAAGAAAGAGCATGAGGCTGAAACCAGAAAGTATTTCTCCACGTGATCATGGAAGATTGCAGGAGCCACTTGGTACTATCAAACCAGCCCAACTTGGCACTTGTGCCACCTTGGGTCTGGGAGCCATGTTGCATATCGTGCATTTTAAGGAGCCAGCTGGCCACACCCAGCCATATGCCCCCAAACACAAACCAAGGCCCTTTTCTCTGGCAAACAAAACTCAGCTGCCCTGCTTCTGGATGGCAGATTGCAGGAACCACTTGGTACTATCAAACCAGCCCAACTTGGCACTGGTGCCACCATGGGTCTGGTCACCATCCTGCCTATTGTAGCTTTTCAGGAGCCAGCCGGTCACTCTCAGCCATAGGCCCCCAACACAAACCTCGGCCCGTTTACCTGGCAAACAAAAGTAAGCTGCCCCGCTTCTGCATGGCAGATTGCAGGAGCTACTTAGTACTATCAAATCAGCCCGACTTGGCACAGGTGCCACCTTGGATCTGGGAACCATCCTGTGTATCGTGGATTTTCAGGGGCCAGCCGGCCACTCTCAGCCATATGCCCCCAAAAACAAACCACGGACCTTTTCTCTGGCAAACAAAAATCAGCTGCCCCACTTCTGGATGGCAGATTGCAGGAGCCACTTGGGACTATCACACCAGCACAACATGGCACTGCTGCCACCTTGGATCTGGGAACAATCCTGCGTATCGTACATATTCAGGAACCAGCCGAACACTCCCAGCCACAGGCCCCCAAACACAAACAACGGCCCTTTTCTCTGGCAAACAAAACTCAACTGCCCCTCTTTTGGATGGCAAATTGCAGGACGCACTTGGTACTACAAAAAGAGCCCGACTTGGCAGTGGTGCCACCTTGGCTCTGGGAACCATCCTGCGTATCGAGCATTTTAAGGAGCCAGCCGGCAATTCCCAGCCGTATGCCCCAAAAAGAAACCATGGACCTTTTCTCTGGCAAAAAAAACTCAGCTGTCCCGCTTCTGGATGGCAGATTGCAGGAGTTACTTTGAACCATACAACCAGCCTTACTTGGCACTGGTGCCACCTTGGATCTGGGAACCATCCTGCCTATCGTTGATTTTCAGGGGCCAGCCGGCCACTCTCAGCCATAGGCCCACAAACACAAACCACAGCCCTTTTCTCTAGCAAACAAAATTCAACTGCCCCGCTTCTGGATGGCAAATTGCAGGAGCCACTGGGTACTACAAAAACAGCCTGACTTGGCACTGGTGCCACCTTGCGTCTGGTTACCATGCGGCGTATCGTGCATTTTAAGGAGCCAGGTGGCCACTCCCAGCCATATGCCCCCAAACACAACCCACGGCCCTTTTCTCTGGCAAACAAAACTCAGCTGCCCCGCTTCTGGATGGCAGATTGCAGGAGACACTTGGTACTATCAAACCAGCCTGACTTGGCACTGGTGCCACCTTGGGTCTGGGAACCATCCTGCGTATTGTGGATTGTCAGGAGACAGCCGACCACTCTCGGCCACAGAGCCCAATCAAAAACAAAGGTCCGTTTCCCTGGCAAAAAAAACTCAGCTGCCCCGCTTCTGGATGGGAGATTGCAGGAGGCACTTGACACTGTCAAACGAGCCCCACTTGGCACTGGTGCCACCTTGGGTCTGGGAACCATGCTGCGTATCGTGGATTTTCAGGAGCCAGCCGGCCACTGCCAGCCACAGGCCCCCAAACACAAACCACAGCCTTTTTCTCTGGCAAACAAAACTCAGCTGCCCCGCTTCTGGATGGCAGATTGCAGGAGCCACTTGGTACTATCAAACCAGCCCGACTTGGCACTGGTGCCACCTTGGGTCTGGGAACCATCCTGCCTATCGTGGATTTTAAGGAGCCAGCCGGCTACTCCCAGCCACAGGCCCCCAACAAAAACCACGGCCCTTTTTTCTCGCAAACAAAACTTAGCTGCCTCACTTCTGGATGGCAGATTGCAGGAGCCACTTGGTACTATCAAACCAGCCCGACTTGGCACTGGTGCCACCTTGGGTCTGGGAACCATCCTGCGTATCGTGGATTCTAAGGAGCCAGCCGGCCACTGCCAGCCACAGGCCCCCAAACAAAATCAACGGCGCTGTTCCCTGGAAAACAAAACACGCCTGCCAACTTTTTGATGGAGTTTGCAGGAGCCACTTGGTACTATCAAACCAGCCCGACTTGGCACTGGTGCCACCTTGGGTCTGGGAAACATCCTGCGTATCGTGGATTCTTAGGAGCCAGCCGGCCACTCCTAGCCACAGGCCCCCAAACAAAAACCTAGGCCTATTTCTCTGGCAAACAAAAGTAAGCTGCCCTGCTTCTGGATGGCAGATTGCAGGAGACACTTGGTACTATCAAACCAGCCCGACTTGGCACTGGTGCCACCTTGGATCTGGGAACCATGCTCTGTATCGTGGATATTCAGGGGCCAGCCGGCCACTCTCAGCCATATGTCCCCAAACAGAAACCTCGGCCCGTTTCTCTGGCAAACAAAACTCAACTGCCCCTCTTCTGGATGGCAAATTGCAGGATGAACTTGATACTAAAACCGCAGGCCGACTTGGTAGTGGTGACACCTTGGGCCTGGGAACCATCATGCGTATCGAGCATTTTAAGGAGCCAGCCGGCCACTCCCAGCAATATGCCCCCAAAAACAATCCACGGAATTTTCCTCTGGCAAACAAAAATCAGCTGCCTCGCTTCTGGATGGCAGATTGCAGGAGCCACTTTGCACCATCAAACCAGCCCGACTTGGCACTGGTGCCACATTGCATCTGGGAACCATGCTGCCTAGCGTGGATTTTCAGGAGCCAGCCGGCCACTCTCAGCTATATGCCCCCAAACAAAACCCACGGCCCGTTTCCCTGGCAAACAAAATTAAGCTGCCCCGCTTCTGGATGGCAGATTGCAGGACGCACTTGGTAGTATCAAACCAGCAAAACTTGGCACTGGTGCCACCTTGGGTCTGGGAACCATCCTGCGTATCGTGGGTTCAAAGGAGCCAGCCGGTCACTCCCAGCCACAGGCCCCCAAATACAAACAATGTCGCTTTTCCCTGGAAAACAAAACTCGCCTGCCAACTTTTTGATGGCAGATTGCAGGAGCCACTTGGTACTATCAAACCAGCCCAACTTGGCACTGGTGCCACCATGGGTCTGGTAACCATCCTGCCTATTGTAGCTTTCCAGGAGCCAGCCGGTCACTCCCAGCCATAGGTCCCCAGTCACAAACCTCGGCCCGTTTCCCTGGCAAACAAAAGTAAGCTACCCCGCTTCTGGATGGCAGATTGCAGGAGCCACTTGGTACTATCAAACCAGCCCAACTTGGCACTGGTGCCACCTTGGGTCTGGGAACCATGCTGCGTAACACAGATTCTAAGGCGCCAGTCGGCCACTACGAGCCACAAGCCCCCAAACACAAACAACGGCGCTATTCTCTGGCAAACAAAACTCAACTGCCCCTCTTCTGGATGGCAAATTGCAGGACGCACTTGGTACTATAAAAACAGCCCGACTTGGCACTGGTGCCCCCTTGGGTCTGGGAACCATCCTGCGTATCGATCTTTTTAATGAGACAGCCGGCCACTCCCAGCCATATGCCCCCAAACACAACCCACGGCCCTTTTCTCTGGCAAACAAAACTCAACTGCACCGCTTCTGGATGGCAGATTGCAGGAGCCACTTGGTACTATCAAACCAGCCCGACTTGGCACTGGTGCCACCTTGGGTCTGGGAACCATCCTGCGTATTGTGGGTTGTCAGGAGCCAGCCGAACACTCTCGGCCACAGACCCCAATTAAAAACAACGGCCCGTTTCACAGGCAAACAAAACTCAGCTGCCCCGCTTCTGGATGGGAGATTGCAGGAGGCACTTGGTGTAATCAAACCAGCCCGACTTGGCACTGGTGCCACCTTGGGTCTGGGAACCATCCTGCGTATCGTGGATTCTAAGGAGCCAGCCGGCCACTCCTAGCCACAGGCCCCCAAACAAAAACCTAGGCCTATTTCTCTGGCAAACAAAAGTAAGCTGCCCTGCTTCTGGATGGCAGATTGCAGGAGACACTTGGTACTATCAAACCAGCCCGACTTGGCACTGGTGCCACCTTGGATCTGGGAACCATGCTCTGTATCGTGGATATTCAGGGGCCAGCCGGCCACTCTCAGCCATATGTCCCCAAACAGAAACCTCGGCCCGTTTCTCTGGCAAACAAAACTCAACTGCCCCTCTTCTGGCTGGCAAATTGCAGGATGAACTTGATACTAAAACCGCAGGCCGACTTGGTAGTGGTGACACCTTGGGCCTGGGAACCATCATGCGTATCGAGCATTTTAAGGAGCCAGCCGGCCACTCCCAGCAATATGCCCCCAAAAACAATCCACAGAATTTTCCTCTGGCAAACAAAAATCAGCTGCCTCGCTTCTGGATGGCAGATTGCAGGAGCCACTTTGCACCATCAAACCAGCCCGACTTGGCACTGGTGCCACATTGCATCTGGGAACCATGCTGCCTAGCGTGGATTTTCAGGAGCCAGCCGGCCACTCTCAGCTATATGCCCCCAAACAAAACCCACGGCCCGTTTCCCTGGCAAACAAAATTAAGCTGCCCCGCTTCTGGATGGCAGATTGCAGGACGCACTTGGTAGTATCAAACCAGCAAAACTTGGCACTGGTGCCACCTTGGGTCTGGGAACCATCCTGCGTATCGTGGGTTCAAAGGAGCCAGCCGGTCACTCCCAGCCACAGGCCCCCAAATACAAACAATGTCGCTTTTCCCTGGAAAACAAAACTCGCCTGCCAACTTTTTGATGGCAGATTGCAGGAGCCACTTGGTACTATCAAACCAGCCCAACTTGGCACTGGTGCCACCATGGGTCTGGTAACCATCCTGCCTATTGTAGCTTTCCAGGAGCCAGCCGGTCACTCCCAGCCATAGGCCCCCAGTCACAAACCTCGGCCCGTTTCCCTGGCAAACAAAAGTAAGCTACCCCGCTTCTGGATGGCAGATTGCAGGAGCCACTTGGTACTATCAAACCAGCCCAACTTGGCACTGGTGCCACCTTGGGTCTGGGAACCATGCTGCGTAACACAGATTCTAAGGCGCCAGTCGGCCACTACGAGCCACAAGCCCCCAAACACAAACAACGGCGCTATTCTCTGGCAAACAAAACTCAACTGCCCCTCTTCTGGATGGCAAATTGCAGGACGCACTTGGTACTATAAAAACAGCCCGACTTGGCACTGGTGCCCCCTTGGGTCTGGGAACCATCCTGCGTATCGATCTTTTTAATGAGACAGCCGGCCACTCCCAGCCATATGCCCCCAAACACAACCCACGGCCCTTTTCTCTGGCAAACAAAACTCAACTGCACCGCTTCTGGATGGCAGATTGCAGGAGCCACTTGGTACTATCAAACCAGCCCGACTTGGCACTGGTGCCACCTTGGGTCTGGGAACCATCCTGCGTATTGTGGGTTGTCAGGAGCCAGCCGAACACTCTCGGCCACAGACCCCAATTAAAAACAACGGCCCGTTTCACAGGCAAACAAAACTCAGCTGCCCCGCTTCTGGATGGGAGATTGCAGGAGGCACTTGACACTGTGAAACCAGCCCCACTTGGCACTGGTGCCACCTTGGGTCTGGGAACCATGCTGCGTATCATGGATTTTCAGGAGCCAGCCGGCCACTCCCAGCCACAGGCCCCCAAACACAAACCACAGACTTTTTGTCTGGCAAACAAAATTCAGCTGCCCCGCTTCTGGATGGCAGATTGCAGGAGCCACTTGGGACTATCACACCAGCACAACATGGCACTGCTGCCACCTTGGATCTGGGAACCATCCTTCCTATCGTGGATTTTCAGGGGCCAGCCGGTCACTCTCAGCCATGGGCCCCAAACACAAACCACGGCCCTTTTCTCTGGAAAACAAAACTCAACTGCCCCTCTTCTGGATGGCAGATTGCAGGAGCCACTGGGTACTATGAAACCAGCCCTACTTGGCACTGATGCCACCTTGGGTCTGGGAACCATGCGGCGTATCATGGATTTTCAGGAGCCAGCCGGCCACTGCCAGCCACAGGCCCCGAAACACAAACAACAGCCTTTTTCTCTGGCAAACAAAATTCAGCTGCCCCGCTTCTGGATGGCAGATTGCAGGAACCACTTGGTACTAACAAACCAGCCCGACTTGGCACTGATGCCACCTTGGGTCTGGGAACCATCCTGCGTATCGTGGATTCAAAGGAGCCAGCTGGCCACTCCCAGCCACAGGCCCCAAAACACACACAACGGTGCTTTTCCCTGGAAAACAAAACTCGCCTGCCAAACTTTTGATGGCAGATTGCAGGAGCCACTTGGTATTATCAAACCAGCCCAACTTGGCACTGGTGCCACCATGGGTCTGGTCACCATCCTGCCTATCGTAGCTTTTCAGGAGCCAGCCAGCCACCCCCAGCCAGAGGCCCCCAGACAAATATTTCGGCCCGTTTCCCTGGCAAACAAAAGTAAGCTGCCCCGCTTCTGGATGGCAGATTGCAGGAGCCACTTTGCACCATCAAACCAGCCCAACTTGGCACTGGTGCCAACTCAGGTCTGGGAACCATCCTGCGTATCGTGGGTTCTAAGGAGCCAGCTGGCCACTCCCAACCACAGGCCCCCAAACACAAACAACGGCGCTTTTCCCTGGAAAACAAAACTCGCCTGCCAACTTTTTGATGGCAGATTGCAGGAGCCACTTGGTACTATCAAACCAGCCCAACTTGGCACTGGTGCCACCTCTGGTCTGGGAACCATCCTGCCTATTGTAGCTTTTCAGGAGCCAGCCGGTCACTCCCAGCCATAGGCCCCCAGACACAAACCTCGGCCCGTTTCCCTGGCAAACAAAAGTAAGCTGCCCCGCTTCTGCATGGCAGATTGCAGGAGCTACTTAGTACTATCAAACCAGCCCGACTTGGCACTGGTGACACCTCTGGTCTGGGAACCATCCTGCCTATCGTGGATTTTCAGGGGCCAGCCGGCCACTCTCAGCCATATGCCCCAAAAACAAACCACGGCCCTTTTCTCTGGCAAACAAAACTCAACTGCCCCTCTTCTGGATGGCAAATTTTAGGACGCACTTTGTACTACGAAAACCGCCCGACGTGGCACTGGTGCCACCTTGTGTCAGGGAACCATCCTGCATATCGAGCTTTTTAAGGAGCCAGCCGGCCACGCCCAGCCATATACCCCCAAAAACAAACCACGGACCATTTCTCTTGGAAACAAAAATCCGCTGCCCCGCGTCTGTATGGCAGATTGCAGGAGCCACTTTGCACCATCAAACCAGCCCGACTTGGCACTGGTGCCACCTTGGGTCTGGGAACAATCCTGCATATCGTGGATTCTAAGGAGCCAGCCGGCCACTCCCTGCCACAGGCCCCCAAACACAAACAACGGCGCTTTTCCCTGGAAAACAAAATTCGCCTGCCAGCTTTTTGATGGCAGATTGCAGGAGCCACTTGGTACTATCAAATCATCCCAACTTGGCACTGGTGCCACTATGGGTCTGGGAACCATCCTGCCTATTGTAGCATTTCAGGAGCCAGCCGGTCACTCCCAGCCATAGGCCCCCAGACACAAACCTCGGACCGTTTCCCTGGCAAACAACATTAAGCTGCCCCGATTCTGGATGGCAGATTGCAGGAGCCACTTGGTACTATCAAATCAGCCCAACTTGGCACTGGTGCCACCTTGGGTCTGGGAACCATCCTGCGTAACGTGGATTCTAAGCAGCCACCCGGCCACTCTGAGCCACAGGCCCCCAAACACAAACAACGGCGCTTTTCCCTGGAAAACAAAACTCGCCTGCCAAATTTGATGGCAGATTGCAGGAGCCACTTGGTACTATCAAACCAGCCCAACTTGGCACTGGTGCCACGTCTGGTCTGGGAACCATCCTGCCTATCGTAGCTTTTCAGGAGCCAGCCGGTCACTCCCAGCCATAGACCCCCAGACACAAACCTCGGCCCGTTTCCCTGGAAAACAAAAGTAAGTTACCCCGATTCTGGATGGCAGATTGCAGGAGCCACTTGGTACTATCAAATCAGCCCAACTTGGCACTGGTGCCACCATGGGTCTGGTAAACATCCTGCCTATCGTAGCTTTTCAGGAGCCAGCCGGTCACTCCCTGCCATAGGCCCCCGGACACAAACCTCGGCCCGTTTCCCTGGCAAACAAAAGTAATCTACCCCACTTCTGGATGGCAGATTGCAGGACGCACTTGGTACTATCAAACCAGCCCAACTTGGCACTGGTGCCACGTCAAGTCTAGGAACCATCCTGCGTATCGTGGATTCTAAGGAGCCAGCCTGCCACTCCCAGCCATAGGCCTCTAAACAAAAACAACGGCGCTTTTCCCTGGTAAAGAAAACTTGCCTGCCAACTTTTTGATGGCAGATTGCAGGAGCCACTTGGTACTATCAAACCAGCCCAACTTGGCACTGGTGCCACCATGGGTCTGGTCACCATCCTGCCTATCGTAGCTTTTCAGGAGCCAGCCGGTCACTCCCAGCCATAGGCCCCCAGACACAAAGCTCGGCCCGTTTCCCTGGCAAACAAAAGTAAGCTGCCCCGCTTCTGGATGGCAGATTGCAGGAACCACTTGGTACTATCAAACCAGCCCGACTTGGCACTGGTGCCACCTCTGGTCTGGGAACCATCCTGCGTATCGTGGATTCTAAGGAGCCAGCTGGCCACTCCCAGCCACAGGCCCCCAAACACAAACAACGGCGCTTTTCCCTGGAAAACAAAACTCGCCTGCCAATTTTTTGATGGCAGATTGCAGGAGCCACTTGGTACTATCAAACCAGCCCAACTTGGCACTGGTGCCGCCATGGGTCTTGTCACCATCCTGCCTATCGTAGCTTTTCACGAGCCAGCCGGTCACTCCCAGCCATAGGACCCCAGACAAAAACCTCGGCCCGTTTCCCTGGAAAACAAAAGTAAGCTGCCCCGCTACTGGATGGCAGATTGTAGGACGCATTTGTTACTATCAAACCCGCCCGACTTGGCACTGGTGCCACCACTGGTCTGGGAACCATCCTGCGTATCGTGGATTCTAAAGAGCCAGCCGGCCACTCCCAGCCACAGGCACCCATACACAAACAACGGCACTTTTCCCTGGAAAACAAAACTCGCCTGCCAACTTTTTGATGGCAGATTGCAGGAGCCACTTGGTACTATCAAACCAGCCCAACTTGGCACTGGTGCCACCATGGGTCTGGTCACCATCCTGCCTATCGTAGCTTTTCAGGAGCCAGCCGGTCACTCCCAGCCATAGGCCCCCAGACAAAAACCTCGGCCCGTTTCCCTGGCAAACAAAAGTAAGCTGCCCCGCTTCTGGATGGCAGATTGCAGGATCCACTTGGTACTATCAAACCAGCCCGACTTGGCACTGGTGCCACGACAAGTCTGGGAACCATCCTGCGTATCGTGGATTCTAATGAGCCAGCCGGCCACTCCCAGCCACAGGCCCCCAAACAAAAACAACGGCGCTTTTCCCTGGAAAACAAAACTCGCCTGCCAACTTTTTGATGGCAGATTGCAGGAGCCACTTGGTACCATCAAACCAGCCCAACTTGGCACTGGTGCCACCTTGGGTCTGGTCACCATCCTGCCTATCGTAGCTTTTCAGGAGCCAGCCGGTCACTCCCAGCCATAGGCCCCCAGACACAAACCTCGGCCCGTTTCCCTGGCAAACAAAAGTAAGCTGCCCCGCTTCTGGATGGCAGATTGCAGGAGCCACTTTGCACCATCAAACTATCCCGACTAGGCACTGGTGCCACCTTGGGTCTGGGAACCATCCTGCGTATGGTGGATTCTAAGGAGCCAGCCGGCCACTCCCAGCCACAGGCCCCTAAACACATCAACGGCGCTTTTCCCTGGAAAACAAAACTCGCCTGCCAAACTTTTGATGGCAGATTGCAGGAGCCACTTGGTACTATCAAACCAGCCCAACTTGGGACTGGTGCCACCATGGGTCTGGTCACCATCCTGGCTATCGTAGCTTTTCAGGAGCCAGCCGGTCACTCGCAGCCATAGGCCCCCAGACACAAACCTCGGCCCGTTTCCCTGGCAAACAAAAGTAAGCTGCCCTGCTTCTGGATGGCAGATTGCAGGAACCACTTGGTACTATCAAACCAGCAAAACTTGGCACTGGTGCCACCTTGGGTCTGGATACCATGGTGCGTATCGTGGATTCTAAGGAGCCAGCCGGCCACTCCCAGCCACAGGCCCCCAAACAAAAACAACGGCGCTTTTCCCTGGAAAACAAAACTCGCCTACCAACGTTTTGATGGCAGATTGCAGGAGCCACTTGGTACTATCAAACCAGCCCAACTTGGCACTGGTGCCACCATGGGTCTGGTCACCATCCTGCCTATCGTAACTTTTCAGGAGCCAGCCGGTCACTCCCAGCCATAGGCCCCCAGACACAAAGCTCGGCCCGTTTCCCTGGCAAAGGAAATTAAGCTGCCCCGCTTCTGGATGGCAGATTGCAGGAGCCACTTGGTACTATCAAACCAGCCCCACTTGGCACTGGTGCCACCTCTGGTCTGGGAACCATCCTGCGTATCGTGGATTCTAAGGAGCCAGTCGGCCACTCCCAGCCACAGGCCCCCAAACACAAACAACGGCCCGTTTCCGTGGCAAACAAAAGTAAGCTGCCCCGCTTCTGGATGGCAGATTGCAGGAGCCACTTGGTACTATCAAACCAGCCCGACTTGGCACTGGTGCCACCTCTGGTCTGGGAACCATCCTGCGTATTGTGGTTTCTAAGGAGCCAGCCGGCCACTCCCAACCACAGGCCCCCAAACACAAACAACGGCGCTTTTCCCTGGAAAACAAAACTCGCCTGCCAACGTTTTGATGGCAGATTGCAGGAGCCACTTGGTACTATCAAACCAGCCCAACTTGGCACTGGTGCCACCATGGGTCTTGTCACCATCCTGCCTATCGTATCTTTCAGGAGCCAGCCGGTCACTGCCTGCCATAGGCCCCGAGACACAAACCTCGGCCCGTTTCCCTGGCAAACAAAAGTAAGCTGCCCCGCTTCTGGATGGCAGATTGCAGGAGCCACTTGGTACTATCAAACCAGCCCGACTTGGCACTGGTGCCACTTCTGGTCTGGGAACCATCCTGCGTATCGTGGATTTTATGGAGCCAGCCGGTCAGTCCCAGCCATAGGCCCCCAAACACAAACAACGATCCGTTTCCCTGGCAAACAAAAGTAAGCTGCCCCGCTTCTGGATGGCAGATTGCAGGAACCACTTGGTAGTATCAAACCAGCCCAACTTGGCACTGGTGCCACCTCTGGTCTGGGAACCATGCTGCGTATCGTGGTTTCTAAGGAGCCAGCCGGCCACTCCCAACCATAGACCCCCAGACACAAACCTCGGCCCGTTTCCCTGGAAAACAAAAGTAAGCTACCCCGATTCTGGATGGCAGATTGCAGGAGCCACTTGGTACTATCAAATCAGCCCAACTTGGCACTGGTGCCACCATGGGTCTGGTAAACATCCTGCCTATCGTAGCTTTTCAGGAGCCAGCCGGCCACTCTCAGCCATATGCCCCCAAAAACAAACCACGGCCCTTTTCTCTGGCAAACAAAACTCAACTGCCCCTCTTCTGGATGGCAAATTTTAGGACGCACTTTGTACTACGAAAACCGCCCGACGTGGCACTGGTGCCACCTTGTGTCAGGGAACCATCCTGCATATCGAGCTTTTTAAGGAGCCAGCCGGCCACGCCCAGCCATAAACCCCCAAAAACAAACCACGGACCATTTCTCTTGGAAAAAAAAATCCGCTGCCCCGCGTCTGTATGGCAGATTGCAGGAGCCACTTTGCACCATCAAACCAGCCCGACTTGGCACTGGTGCCACCTTGGGTCTGGGAACAATCCTGCATATCGTGGATTCTAAGGAGCCAGCCGGCCACTCCCAGCCACAGGCCCCGAAACACAAACAACGGCGCTTTTCCCTGGAAAACAAAATTCGCCTGCCAACTTTTTGATGGCAGATTGCAGGAGCCACTTGGTATTATCAAATCATCCCAACTTGGCACTGGTGCCACTATGGGTCTGGGAACCATCCTGCCTATTGTAGCATTTCAGGAGCCAGCCGGTCACCCCCAGCCATAGGCCCCCAGACACAAACCTCGGACCGTTTCCCTGGCAAACAAAATTAAGCTGCCCCGATTCTGGATGGCAGATTGCAGGAGCCACTTGGTTGTGTCAAACCAGCCCGACTTGGCACTGGTGCCACCTTGGGTCTGGGAACCATCCTGCGTATCGTGGATTCTAAGCAGCCACCCGGCCACTCTGAGCCACAGGCCCCCAAACAAAAACTACGGCGCTTTTCCCTGGAAAACAAAACTCGCCTGCCAACTTTTTGATGGCAGATTGCAGGAGCCACTTGGTACTATCAAACCAGCCCAACTTGGCACTGGTGCCACCATGGGTCTGGTCACCATCCTGCCTATCGTAGCTTTTCAGGAGCCAGCCGGTCACTCCCAGCCATAGGTCCCCAGTCACAAACCTCGGCCCGTTTCCCTGGCAAACAAAAGTAAGCTGCCCCGCTTTTGGATGGCAGATTGCAGGAGCCACGTTGCACCATCAAACCAGCCCCACGTGGCACTGGTGCCACCTTGGGTCTGGGAACAAGTTGGGCTGGTTTGATAGTACCAAGTGGCTCCTGCAATCTGCCATCCAGAAGCGGGACAGCTTACTTTTTTTTCCCAGGGAAACGGGCCGAGGTATTTGTCTGGGGGCCTATGGCTGGGAGTGACCGGCTGACTACTGAAAAGCTACGATAGGCAGGATGGTTACCAGACTCATGGTGCCACCAGTGCCAAGTGGGGCTGCTTTGATAATACTAAATAGCTCCTGCAATCTGCCATCCAGACGCGGGGCAGCGGATTTTTGTTTGCTGGAGAAAAGTTCCGTGGTTTTTTTTTTGGGGGTATATGACTGGACGTGGCCGGCTGGCTCCTTAAAAAGCTCTATACGCAGGATTGTTCCCTGACCCAAGGTGGCATCAGTGCCAAGTCGGGCTGTTTTCGTAGTACCAAGTGCGTCCTGCAATTTGCCATCCAGAAGCGGGGCAGCCTACTTTTGTTTGCCAGGGAAACGTGCCGAGGTATTTGTCTGGGGGCCTATGGCTGGGAGTGAGCTGCTGGCTCCTGAAAAGCTACGATAGGCAGGATGGTGACCAGACCCATGGTGGCACCAGTGCCAAGTTGGGCTGGTTTGATAGTACCAAGTGGCTCCTGCAATCTGCCATCAAGAAGTTGGCAGGCGAGTTTTGTTTTCCAGGGAAAAGCGCCGTTGTTTTTGTTTAGAGGCCTGTGGCTGGGAGTGGCCGCCTGTCCTCGTAGAATCTACGTTACGCAGCATGGTTCCCAGAGCCAAGGTGGCACCAGGGCCAAGTCGGGCTGGTTTGTAAGTACCAAGTGCATCCTGCAATCTGCCATCCAAAAGCGGGGCAGCTTACTTTTGTTTGCCAGGGAAACGGGCCGAGGTTTGTGTCCGGGGGCCTATGGCAGGGAGTGACCGGCTGGCTCCTGAAAAGCTACGATAGGCAGGATGTTTACCAGACCCATGGTGGCACCAGTGCCAAGTTGGGCTGATTTGATAGTACCAAGTGCCTCCTGCAATCTGCCATCCAGAATCGGGGTAACTTACTTTTGTTTTCCAGGGAAACGGGCCGAGGTTTGTGTCTGGGGGTCTATGGCTGGGAGTGACCGGCTGGCTCCTGAAAAGCTACAATAGGCAGGATGGTTCCCAGACCAGAGGTGGCACCAGTGCCAAGTTGGGCTGGTTTGATAGTACCAAGTGGCTCCTGCAATCTGCCATCAAAAAGTTGGCAGGCGAGTTTTGTTTTCCAGGGAAAAGCGCCGTTGTTTGTGTTTGGGGGCCTGTGGCTCAGAGTGGCCGGGTGGCTGCTTAGAATCCACGTTACGCAGGATGGTTCCCAGACCCAAGGTGGCACCAGTGCCAAGTCGGGCTGGTTTGACACAACCAAGTGGCTCCTGCAATCTGCCATCCAGAATCGGGGCAGCTTAATTTTGTTTGCCAGGGAAACGGTCCGAGGTTTGTGTCTGGGGGCCTATGGCTGGGAGTGACCGGCTGGCTCCTGAAATGCTACAATAGGCAGGATGGTTCCCAGACCCATAGTGGCACCAGTGCCAAGTGGGGATGATTTGATAGTACCAAGTGGCTCCTGCAATCTGCCATCAAAAAGCTGGCAGGCGAATTTTGTTTTCCAGGGAAAAGCGCCGTTGTTTTTGTTTGGGGGCCTGTGGCAGGGAGTGGCCGGCTGGCTCCTTAGAATCCACGATATGCAGGATTGTTCCCAGACCCAAGGTGGCACCAGTGCCAAGTCGGGCTGGTTTGATGGTGCAAAGTGGCTCCTGCAATCTGCCATACAGACGCGGGGCAGCGGATTTTTGTTTCCAAGAGAAATGGTCCGTGGTTTGTTTTTGGGGGTATATGGCTGGGCGTGGCCGGCTGGCTCCTTAAAAAGCTCGATATGCAGGATGGTTCCCTGACACAAGGTGGCACCAGTGCCACGTCGGGCGGTTTTCGTAGTACAAAGTGCGTCCTAAAATTTGCCATCCAGAAGAGGGGCAGTTGAGTTTTGTTTGCCAGAGAAAAGGGCCGTGGTTTGTTTTTGGGGCATATGGCTGAGAGTGGCCGGCTGGCCCCTGAAAATCCACGATAGGCAGGATGGTTCCCAGACCAGAGGTGTCACCAGTGCCAAGTCGGGCTGGTTTGATAGTACTAAGTAGCTCCTGCAATCTGCCATGCAGAAGCGGGGCAGCTTACTTTTGTTTGCCAGGGAAACGGGCCGAGGTTTGTGTCTGGGGGCCTATGGCTGGGAGTGACCGGCTGGCTCCTGAAAAGCTACGATAGGCAGGATGGTGACCAGACCCATGGTGGCAGCAGTGCCAAGTTGGGCTGGTTTGATAGTACCAAGTGGCTCCTGCAATCTGCCATCAAAAAGTTGGCAGGCGAGTTTTGTTTTCCAGGGAAAAGCGCCGTTGTTTGTGTTTGGGGGCCTGTGGCTGGGAGTGGCCAGCTGGCTCCTTAGAACCCACGATACGCAGGATGGTTCCCAGACCTGAGTTGGCACCAGTGCCAAGTTGGGCTGGTTTGATAGTACCAAGTGGCTCCTGCAATCTGCCATCCAGAAGCGGGGCAGCTTACTTTTGTTTGCCAGGGAAACGGGCCGAAATATTTGTCTGGGGGCCTCTGGCTGGGGGTGGCTGGCTGGCTCCTGAAAAGCTACGATAGGCAGGATGGTGACCAGACCCATGGTGGCACCAGTGCCAAGTTGGGCTGGTTTGATAATACCAAGTGGTTCCTGCAATCTGCCATCAAAAACTTGGCAGGCGAGTTTTGTTTTCCAGGGAAAAGCACCGTTGTGTGTGTTTTGGGGCCTGTGGCTGGGAGTGGCCAGCTGGCTCCTTTGAATCCACGATACGCAGGATGGTTCCCAGACCCAAGGTGGCATCAGTGCCAAGTCGGGCTGTTTTGTTAGTACCAAGTGGTTCCTGCAATCTGCCATCCAGAAGCGGGGCAGCTGAATTTTGTTTGCCAGAGAAAAAGGCTGTTGTTTGTGTTTCGGGGCCTGTGGCTGGCAGTGGCCGGCTGGCTCCTGAAAATCCATGATACGCAGCATGGTTCCCAGACCCAAGGTGGCATCAGTGCCAAGTAGGGCTGGTTTCATAGTACCCAGTGGCTCCTGCAATCTGCCATCCAGAAGAGGGGCAGTTGAGTTTTGTTTTCCAGAGAAAAGGGCCGTGGTTTGTGTTTGGGGCCTATGGCTGAGAGTGACCGGCTGGCCCCTGAAAATCCACGATAGGAAGGATGGTTCCCAGATCCAAGGTGGCAGCAGTGCCATGTTGTGCTGGTGTGATAGTCCCAAGTGGCTCCTGCAATCTGCCATCCAGAAGCGGGGCAGCTGAATTTTGTTTGCCAGACAAAAAGTCTGTGGTTTGTGTTTGGGGGCCTGTGGCTGGGAGTGGCCGGCTGGCTCCTGAAAATCCATGATACGCAGCATGGTTCCCAGACCCAAGGTGGCACCAGTGCCAAGTGGGGCTGGTTTCACAGTGTCAAGTGCCTCCTGCAATCTCCCATCCAGAAGCGGGGCAGCTGAGTTTTGTTTGCCTGTGAAACGGGCCGTTGTTTTTAATTGGGGTCTGTGGCCGAGAGTGTTCGGCTGGCTCCTGACAACCCACAATACGCAGGATGGTTCCCAGACCCAAGGTGGCACCAGTGCCAAGTCGGGCTGGTTTGATAGTACCAAGTGGCTCCTGCAATCTGCCATCCAGAAGCGGTGCAGTTGAGTTTTGTTTGCCAGAGAAAAGGGCCGTGGGTTGTGTTTGGGGGCATATGGCTGGGAGCGGCCGGCTGTCTCATTAAAAAGATCGATACGCAGGATGGTTCCCAGACCCAAGGGGGCACCAGTGCCAAGTCGGGCTGTTTTTATAGTACCAAGTGCGTCCTGCAATTTGCCATCCAGAAGAGGGGCAGTTGAGTTTTGTTTGCCAGAGAATAGCGCCGTTGTTTGTGTTTGGGGGCTTGTGGCTCGTAGTGGCCGACTGGCGCCTTAGAATCTGTGTTACGCAGCATGGTTCCCAGACCCAAGGTGGCACCAGTGCCAAGTTGGGCTGGTTTGATAGTACCAAGTGGCTCCTGCAATCTGCCATCCAGAAGCGGGGTAGCTTACTTTTGTTTGCCAGGGAAACGGGCCGAGGTTTGTGACTGGGGACCTATGGCTGGGAGTGACCGGCTGGCTCCTGGAAAGCTACAATAGGCAGGATGGTTACCAGACCCATGGTGGCACCAGTGCCAAGTTGGGCTGGTTTGATAGTAGCAAGTGGCTCCTGCAATCTGCCATCAAAAAGTTGGCAGGCGAGTTTTGTTTTCCAGGGAAAAGCGCCGTTGTTTGTGTTTGGGGGCCTGTGGCTGGGAGTGGCCAGCTGGCTCCTTAGAACCCACGATACGCAGGATGGTTCCCAGACCTGAGTTGGCACCAGTGCCAAGTTGGGCTGGTTTGATAGTACCAAGTGGCTCCTGCAATCTGCCATCCAGAAGCGGGGCAGCTTACTTTTGTTTGCCAGGGAAACGGGCCGAAATATTTGTCTGGGGGCCTCTGGCTGGGGGTGGCTGGCTGGCTCCTGAAAAGCTACGATAGGCAGGATGGTGACCAGACCCATGGTGGCACCAGTGCCAAGTTGGGCTGGTTTGATAATAACAAGTGGCTCCTGCAATCTGCCATCAAAAGTTTGGCAGGCGAGTTTTGTTTTCCAGGGAAAAGCACCGTTGTGTGTGTTTTGGGGCCTGTGGCTGAGAGTGGCCGGCTGGCTCCTGAAAATCCATGATACGCAGCATGGTTCCCAGACCCAAGGTGGCATCAGTGCCAAGTAGGGCTGGTTTCATAGTACCCAGTGGCTCCTGCAATCTGCCATCCAGAAGAGGGGCAGTTGAGTTTTGTTTTCCAGAGAAAAGGGCCGTGGTTTGTGTTTGGGGCCTATGGCTGAGAGTGACCGGCTGGCCCCTGAAAATCCACGATAGGAAGGATGGTTCCCAGATCCAAGGTGGCACCAGTGCCAAGTTTTGCTGGTTTGATACTACCAAGTGCGTCCTGCAATCTGCCATCCAGAAGCGGGGCAGCTTAATTTTGTTTGCCAGGGAAACGGGCCGTGGGTTTTGTTTGGGGGCATATAGCTGAGAGTGGCCGGCTGGCTCCTGAAAATCCACGCTAGGCAGCATGGTTCCCAGATGCAATGTGGCACCAGTGCCAAGTCGGGCTGGTTTGATGGTGCAAAGTGGCTCCTGCAATCTGCCATCCAGAAGCGAGGCAGCTGATTTTTGTTTGCCAGAGGAAAATTCCGTGGATTGTTTTTGGGGGCATATTGCTGGGAGTGGCCGGCTGGCTCCTTAAAATGCTCGATACGCATGATGGTTCCCAGGCCCAAGGTGTCACCACTACCAAGTCGGCCTGCGGTTTTAGTATCAAGTTCATCCTGCAATTTGCCATCCAGAAGAGGGGCAGTTGAGTTTTGTTTGCCAGAGAAACGGGCCGAGGTTTCTGTTTGGGGACATATGGCTGAGAGTGGCCGGCTGGCCCCTGAATATCCACGATACAGAGCATGGTTCCCAGATCCAAGGTGGCACCAGTGCCAAGTCGGGCTGGTTTGATAGTACCAAGTGTCTCCTGCAATCTGCCATCCAGAAGCAGGGCAGCTTACTTTTGTTTGCCAGAGAAATAGGCCTAGGTTTTTGTTTGGGGGCCTGTGGCTAGGAGTGGCCGGCTGGCTCCTTAGAATCCACGATACGCAGGATGGTTCCCAGACCCAAGGTGGCACCAGTGCCAAGTCGGGCTGGTTTGATTACACCAAGTGCCTCCTGCAATCTCCCATCCAGAAGCGGGGCAGCTGAGTTTTGTTTGCCTGTGAAACGGGCCGTTGTTTTTAATTGGGGTCTGTGGCCGAGAGTGTTCGGCTGGCTCCTGACAACCCACAATACGCAGGATGGTTCCCAGACCCAAGGTGGCACCAGTGCCAAGTCGGGCTGGTTTGATAGTACCAAGTGGCTCCTGCAATCTGCCATCCAGAAGCGGTGCAGTTGAGTTTTGTTTGCCAGAGAAAAGGGCCGTGGGTTGTGTTTGGGGGCATATGGCTGGGAGTGGCCGGCTGTCTCAGTAAAAAGATCGATACGCAGGATGGTTCCCAGACCCAAGGGGGCACCAGTGCCAAGTCGGGCTGTTTTTATAGTACCAAGTGCGTCCTGCAATTTGCCATCCAGAAGAGGGGCAGTTGAGTTTTGTTTGCCAGAGAATAGCGCCGTTGTTTGTGTTTGGGGGCTTGTGGCTCGTAGTGGCCGACTGGCGCCTTAGAATCTGTGTTACGCAGCATGGTTCCCAGACCCAAGGTGGCACCAGTGCCAAGTTGGGCTGGTTTGATAGTACCAAGTGGCTCCTGCAATCTGCCATCCAGAAGCGGGGTAGCTTACTTTTGTTTGCCAGGGAAACGGGCCGAGGTTTGTGACTGGGGACCTATGGCTGGGAGTGACCGGCTGGCTCCTGGAAAGCTACAATAGGCAGGATGGTTACCAGACCCATGGTGGCACCAGTGCCAAGTTGGGCTGGTTTGATAGTACCAAGTGGCTCCTGCAATCTGCCATCAAAAAGTTGGCAGGCGAGTTTTGTTTTCCAGGGAAAAGCGACATTGTTTGTATTTGGGGGCCTGTGGCTGGGAGTGACCGGCTGGCTCATTTGAACCCACGATACGCAGGATGGTTCCCAGACCCAAGGTGGCACCAGTGCCAAGTTTTGCTGGTTTGATACTACCAAGTGCGTCCTGCAATCTGCCATCCAGAAGCGGGGCAGCTTAGTTTTGTTTGCCAGGGAAACGGGCCGTGGGTTTTGTTTGGGGGTATATAGCTGAGAGTGGCCGGCTGGCTCCTGAAAATCCACGCTAGGCAGCATGGTTCCCAGATGCAATGTGGCACCAGTGCCAAGTCGGGCTGGTTTGATGGTGCAAAGTGGCTCCTGCAATCTGCCATCCAGAAGCGAGGCAGCTGATTTTTGTTTGCCAGAGGAAAATTCCGTGGATTGTTTTTGGGGGCATATTGCTGGGAGTGGCCGGCTGGCTCCTTAAAATGCTCGATACGCATGATGGTTCCCAGGCCCAAGGTGTCACCACTACCAAGTCGGCCTGCGGTTTTAGTATCAAGTTCATCCTGCAATTTGCCATCCAGAAGAGGGGCAGTTGAGTTTTGTTTGCCAGAGAAACGGGCCGAGGTTTCTGTTTGGGGACATATGGCTGAGAGTGGCCGGCTGGCCCCTGAATATCCACGATACAGAGCATGGTTCCCAGATCCAAGGTGGCACCAGTGCCAAGTCGGGCTGGTTTGATAGTACCAAGTGTCTCCTGCAATCTGCCATCCAGAAGCAGGGCAGCTTACTTTTGTTTGCCAGAGAAATAGGCCTAGGTTTTTGTTTGGGGGCCTGTGGCTAGGAGTGGCCGGCTGGCTCCTTAGAATCCACGATACGCAGGATGGTTCCCAGACCCAAGGTGGCACCAGTGCCAAGTCGGGCTGGTTTGATTACACCAAGTGCCTCCTGCAATCTCCCATCCAGAAGCGGGGCAGCTGAGTTTTGTTTGCCTGTGAAACGGGCCGTTGTTTTTAATTGGGGTCTGTGGCCGAGAGTGTTCGGCTGGCTCCTGACAACCCACAATACGCAGGATGGTTCCCAGACCCAAGGTGGCACCAGTGCCAAGTCGGGCTGGTTTGATAGTACCAAGTGGCTCCTGCAATCTGCCATCCAGAAGCGGTGCAGTTGAGTTTTGTTTGCCAGAGAAAAGGGCCGTGGGTTGTGTTTGGGGGCATATGGCTGGGAGTGGCCGGCTGTCTCATTAAAAAGATCGATACGCAGGATGGTTCCCAGACCCAAGGGGGCACCAGTGCCAAGTCGGGCTGTTTTTATAGTACCAAGTGCGTCCTGCAATTTGCCATCCAGAAGAGGGGCAGTTGAGTTTTGTTTGCCAGAGAATAGCGCCGTTGTTTGTGTTTGGGGGCTTGTGGCTCGTAGTGGCCGACTGGCGCCTTAGAATCTGTGTTACGCAGCATGGTTCCCAGACCCAAGGTGGCACCAGTGCCAAGTTGGGCTGGTTTGATAGTACCAAGTGGCTCCTGCAATCTGCCATCCAGAAGCGGGGTAGCTTACTTTTGTTTGCCAGGGAAACGGGCCGAGGTTTGTGACTGGGGACCTATGGCTGGGAGTGACCGGCTGGCTCCTGGAAAGCTACAATAGGCAGGATGGTGACCAGACCCATGGTGGCACCAGTGCCAAGTTGGGCTGGTTTGATAGTACCAAGTGGCTCCTGCAATCTGCCATCAAAAAGTTGGCAGGCGAGATTTGTTTTCCAGGGAAAAGCGACATTGTTTGTATTTGGGGGCCTGTGGCTGGGAGTGACCGGCTGGCTCCTTTGAACCCACGATACGCAGGATGGTTCCCAGACCCAAGGTGGCACCAGTGCCAAGTTTTGCTGGTTTGATACTACCAAGTGCGTCCTGCAATCTGCCATCCAGAAGCGGGGCAGCTTAATTTTGTTTGCCAGGGAAACGGGCCGTGGGTTTTGTTTGGGGGCATATAGCTGAGAGTGGCCGGCTGGCTCCTGAAAATCCACGCTAGGCAGCATGGTTCCCAGATGCAATGTGGCACCAGTGCCAAGTCGGGCTGGTTTGATGGTGCAAAGTGGCTCCTGCAATCTGCCATCCAGAAGCGAGGCAGCTGATTTTTGTTTGCCAGAGGAAAATTCCGTGGATTGTTTTTGGGGGCATATTGCTGGGAGTGGCCGGCTGGCTCCTTAAAATGCTCGATACGCATGATGGTTCCCAGGCCCAAGGTGTCACCACTACCAAGTCGGCCTGCGGTTTTAGTATCAAGTTCATCCTGCAATTTGCCATCCAGAAGAGGGGCAGTTGAGTTTTGTTTGCCAGAGAAACGGGCCGAGGTTTCTGTTTGGGGACATATGGCTGAGAGTGGCCGGCTGGCCCCTGAATATCCACGATACAGAGCATGGTTCCCAGATCCAAGGTGGCACCAGTGCCAAGTCGGGCTGGTTTGATAGTACCAAGTGTCTCCTGCAATCTGCCATCCAGAAGCAGGGCAGCTTACTTTTGTTTGCCAGAGAAATAGGCCTAGGTTTTTGTTTGGGGGCCTGTGGCTAGGAGTGGCCGGCTGGCTCCTTAGAATCCACGATACGCAGGATGGTTCCCAGACCCAAGGTGGCACCAGTGCCAAGTCGGGCTGGTTTGATTACACCAAGTGCCTCCTGCAATCTCCCATCCAGAAGCGGGGCAGCTGAGTTTTGTTTGCCTGTGAAACGGGCCGTTGTTTTTAATTGGGGTCTGTGGCCGAGAGTGTTCGGCTGGCTCCTGACAACCCACAATACGCAGGATGGTTCCCAGACCCAAGGTGGCACCAGTGCCAAGTCGGGCTGGTTTGATAGTACCAAGTGGCTCCTGCAATCTGCCATCCAGAAGCGGTGCAGTTGAGTTTTGTTTGCCAGAGAAAAGGGCCGTGGGTTGTGTTTGGGGGCATATGGCTGGGAGTGGCCGGCTGTCTCATTAAAAAGATCGATACGCAGGATGGTTCCCAGACCCAAGGGGGCACCAGTGCCAAGTCAGGCTGTTTTTATAGTACCAAGTGCGTCCTGCAATTTGCCATCCAGAAGAGGGGCAGTTGAGTTTTGTTTGCCAGAGAATAGCGCCGTTGTTTGTGTTTGGGGGCTTGTGGCTCGTAGTGGCCGACTGGCGCCTTAGAATCTGTGTTACGCAGCATGGTTCCCAGACCCAAGGTGGCACCAGTGCCAAGTTGGGCTGGTTTGATAGTACCAAGTGGCTCCTGCAATCTGCCATCCAGAAGCGGGGTAGCTTACTTTTGTTTGCCAGGGAAACGGGCCGAGGTTTGTGACTGGGGACCTATGGCTGGGAGTGACCGGCTGGCTCCTGGAAAGCTACAATAGGCAGGATGGTTACCAGACCCATGGTGGCACCAGTGCCAAGTTGGGCTGGTTTGATAGTACCAAGTGGCTCCTGCAATCTGCCATCAAAAAGTTGGCAGGCGAGTTTTGTTTTCCAGGGAAAAGCGACATTGTTTGTATTTGGGGGCCTGTGGCTGGGAGTGACCGGCTGGCTCCTTTGAACCCACGATACGCAGGATGGTTCCCAGACCCAAGGTGGCACCAGTGCCAAGTTTTGCTGGTTTGATACTACCAAGTGCGTCCTGCAATCTGCCATCCAGAAGCGGGGCAGCTTAGTTTTGTTTGCCAGGGAAACGGGCCGTGGGTTTTGTTTGGGGGTATATAGCTGAGAGTGGCCGGCTGGCTCCTGAAAATCCACGCTAGGCAGCATGGTTCCCAGATGCAATGTGGCACCAGTGCCAAGTCGGGCTGGTTTGATGGTGCAAAGTGGCTCCTGCAATCTGCCATCCAGAAGCGAGGCAGCTGATTTTTGTTTGCCAGAGGAAAATTCCGTGGATTGTTTTTGGGGGCATATTGCTGGGAGTGGCCGGCTGGCTCCTTAAAATGCTCGATACGCATGATGGTTCCCAGGCCCAAGGTGTCACCACTACCAAGTCGGCCTGCGGTTTTAGTATCAAGTTCATCCTGCAATTTGCCATCCAGAAGAGGGGCAGTTGAGTTTTGTTTGCCAGAGAAACGGGCCGAGGTTTCTGTTTGGGGACATATGGCTGAGAGTGGCCGGCTGGCCCCTGAATATCCACGATACAGAGCATGGTTCCCAGATCCAAGGTGGCACCAGTGCCAAGTCGGGCTGGTTTGATAGTACCAAGTGTCTCCTGCAATCTGCCATCCAGAAGCAGGGCAGCTTACTTTTGTTTGCCAGAGAAATAGGCCTAGGTTTTTGTTTGGGGGCCTGTGGCTAGGAGTGGCCGGCTGGCTCCTTAGAATCCACGATACGCAGGATGGTTCCCAGACCCAAGGTGGCACCAGTGCCAAGTCGGGCTGGTTTGATTACACCAAGTGCCTCCTGCAATCTCCCATCCAGAAGCGGGGCAGCTGAGTTTTGTTTGCCTGTGAAACGGGCCGTTGTTTTTAATTGGGGTCTGTGGCCGAGAGTGTTCGGCTGGCTCCTGACAACCCACAATACGCAGGATGGTTCCCAGACCCAAGGTGGCACCAGTGCCAAGTCGGGCTGGTTTGATAGTACCAAGTGGCTCCTGCAATCTGCCATCCAGAAGCGGTGCAGTTGAGTTTTGTTTGCCAGAGAAAAGGGCCGTGGGTTGTGTTTGGGGGCATATGGCTGGGAGTGGCCGGCTGTCTCATTAAAAAGATCGATACGCAGGATGGTTCCCAGACCCAAGGGGGCACCAGTGCCAAGTCGGGCTGTTTTTATAGTACCAAGTGCGTCCTGCAATTTGCCATCCAGAAGAGGGGCAGTTGAGTTTTGTTTGCCAGAGAATAGCGCCGTTGTTTGTGTTTGGGGGCTTGTGGCTCGTAGTGGCCGACTGGCGCCTTAGAATCTGTGTTACGCAGCATGGTTCCCAGACCCAAGGTGGCACCAGTGCCAAGTTGGGCTGGTTTGATAGTACCAAGTGGCTCCTGCAATCTGCCATCCAGAAGCGGGGTAGCTTACTTTTGTTTGCCAGGGAAACGGGCCGAGGTTTGTGACTGGGGACCTATGGCTGGGAGTGACCGGCTGGCTCCTGGAAAGCTACAATAGGCAGGATGGTGACCAGACCCATGGTGGCACCAGTGCCAAGTTGGGCTGGTTTGATAGTACCAAGTGGCTCCTGCAATCTGCCATCAAAAAGTTGGCAGGCGAGATTTGTTTTCCAGGGAAAAGCGACATTGTTTGTATTTGGGGGCCTGTGGCTGGGAGTGACCGGCTGGCTCCTTTGAACCCACGATACGCAGGATGGTTCCCAGACCCAAGGTGGCACCAGTGCCAAGTTTTGCTGGTTTGATACTACCAAGTGCGTCCTGCAATCTGCCATCCAGAAGCGGGGCAGCTTAATTTTGTTTGCCAGGGAAACGGGCCGTGGGTTTTGTTTGGGGGCATATAGCTGAGAGTGGCCGGCTGGCTCCTGAAAATCCACGCTAGGCAGCATGGTTCCCAGATGCAATGTGGCACCAGTGCCAAGTCGGGCTGGTTTGATGGTGCAAAGTGGCTCCTGCAATCTGCCATCCAGAAGCGAGGCAGCTGATTTTTGTTTGCCAGAGGAAAATTCCGTGGATTGTTTTTGGGGGCATATTGCTGGGAGTGGCCGGCTGGCTCCTTAAAATGCTCGATACGCATGATGGTTCCCAGGCCCAAGGTGTCACCACTACCAAGTCGGCCTGCGGTTTTAGTATCAAGTTCATCCTGCAATTTGCCATCCAGAAGAGGGGCAGTTGAGTTTTGTTTGCCAGAGAAACGGGCCGAGGTTTCTGTTTGGGGACATATGGCTGAGAGTGGCCGGCTGGCCCCTGAATATCCACGATACAGAGCATGGTTCCCAGATCCAAGGTGGCACCAGTGCCAAGTCGGGCTGGTTTGATAGTACCAAGTGTCTCCTGCAATCTGCCATCCAGAAGCAGGGCAGCTTACTTTTGTTTGCCAGAGAAATAGGCCTAGGTTTTTGTTTGGGGGCCTGTGGCTAGGAGTGGCCGGCTGGCTCCTTAGAATCCACGATACGCAGGATGGTTCCCAGACCCAAGGTGGCACCAGTGCCAAGTCGGGCTGGTTTGATTACACCAAGTGCCTCCTGCAATCTCCCATCCAGAAGCGGGGCAGCTGAGTTTTGTTTGCCTGTGAAACGGGCCGTTGTTTTTAATTGGGGTCTGTGGCCGAGAGTGTTCGGCTGGCTCCTGACAACCCACAATACGCAGGATGGTTCCCAGACCCAAGGTGGCACCAGTGCCAAGTCGGGCTGGTTTGATAGTACCAAGTGGCTCCTGCAATCTGCCATCCAGAAGCGGTGCAGTTGAGTTTTGTTTGCCAGAGAAAAGGGCCGTGGGTTGTGTTTGGGGGCATATGGCTGGGAGTGGCCAGCTGTCTCATTAAAAAGATCGATACGCAGGATGGTTCCCAGACCCAAGGGGGCACCAGTGCCAAGTCGGGCTGTTTTTATAGTACCAAGTGCGTCCTGCAATTTGCCATCCAGAAGAGGGGCAGTTGAGTTTTGTTTGCCAGAGAATAGCGCCGTTGTTTGTGTTTGGGGGCTTGTGGCTCGTAGTGGCCGACTGGCGCCTTAGAATCTGTGTTACGCAGCATGGTTCCCAGACCCAAGGTGGCACCAGTGCCAAGTTGGGCTGGTTTGATAGTACCAAGTGGCTCCTGCAATCTGCCATCCAGAAGCGGGGTAGCTTACTTTTGTTTGCCAGGGAAACGGGCCGAGGTTTGTGACTGGGGACCTATGGCTGGGAGTGACCGGCTGGCTCCTGGAAAGCTACAATAGGCAGGATGGTTACCAGACCCATGGTGGCACCAGTGCCAAGTTGGGCTGGTTTGATAGTACCAAGTGGCTCCTGCAATCTGCCATCAAAAAGTTGGCAGGCGAGATTTGTTTTCCAGGGAAAAGCGACATTGTTTGTATTTGGGGGCCTGTGGCTGGGAGTGACCGGCTGGCTCCTTTGAACCCACGATACGCAGGATGGTTCCCAGACCCAAGGTGGCACCAGTGCCAAGTTTTGCTGGTTTGATACTACCAAGTGCGTCCTGCAATCTGCCATCCAGAAGCGGGGCAGCTTAATTTTTTTGCCAGGGAAACGGGCCGTGGGTTTTGTTTGGGGGCATATAGCTGAGAGTGGCCGGCTGGCTCCTGAAAATCCACGCTAGGCAGCATGGTTCCCAGATGCAATGTGGCACCAGTGCCAAGTCGGGCTGGTTTGATGGTGCAAAGTGGCTCCTGCAATCTGCCATCCAGAAGCGAGGCAGCTGATTTTTGTTTGCCAGAGGAAAATTCCGTGGATTGTTTTTGGGGGCATATTGCTGGGAGTGGCCGGCTGGCTCCTTAAAATGCTCGATACGCATGATGGTTCCCAGGCCCAAGGTGTCACCACTACCAAGTCGGCCTGCGGTTTTAGTATCAAGTTCATCCTGCAATTTGCCATCCAGAAGAGGGGCAGTTGAGTTTTGTTTGCCAGAGAAACGGGCCGAGGTTTCTGTTTGGGGACATATGGCTGAGAGTGGCCGGCTGGCCCCTGAATATCCACGATACAGAGCATGGTTCCCAGATCCAAGGTGGCACCAGTGCCAAGTCGGGCTGGTTTGATAGTACCAAGTGTCTCCTGCAATCTGCCATCCAGAAGCAGGGCAGCTTACTTTTGTTTGCCAGAGAAATAGGCCTAGGTTTTTGTTTGGGGGCCTGTGGCTAGGAGTGGCCGGCTGGCTCCTTAGAATCCACGATACGCAGGATGGTTCCCAGACCCAAGGTGGCACCAGTGCCAAGTCGGGCTGGTTTGATTACACCAAGTGCCTCCTGCAATCTCCCATCCAGAAGCGGGGCAGCTGAGTTTTGTTTGCCTGTGAAACGGGCCGTTGTTTTTAATTGGGGTCTGTGGCCGAGAGTGTTCGGCTGGCTCCTGACAACCCACAATACGCAGGATGGTTCCCAGACCCAAGGTGGCACCAGTGCCAAGTCGGGCTGGTTTGATAGTACCAAGTGGCTCCTGCAATCTGCCATCCAGAAGCGGTGCAGTTGAGTTTTGTTTGCCAGAGAAAAGGGCCGTGGGTTGTGTTTGGGGGCATATGGCTGGGAGTGGCCGGCTGTCTCATTAAAAAGATCGATACGCAGGATGGTTCCCAGACCCAAGGGGGCACCAGTGCCAAGTCGGGCTGTTTTTATAGTACCAAGTGCGTCCTGCAATTTGCCATCCAGAAGAGGGGCAGTTGAGTTTTGTTTGCCAGAGAATAGCGCCGTTGTTTGTGTTTGGGGGCTTGTGGCTCGTAGTGGCCGACTGGCGCCTTAGAATCTGTGTTACGCAGCATGGTTCCCAGACCCAAGGTGGCACCAGTGCCAAGTTGGGCTGGTTTGATAGTACCAAGTGGCTCCTGCAATCTGCCATCCAGAAGCGGGGTAGCTTACTTTTGTTTGCCAGGGAAACGGGCCGAGGTTTGTGACTGGGGACCTATGGCTGGGAGTGACCGGCTGGCTCCTGGAAAGCTACAATAGGCAGGATGGTGACCAGACCCATGGTGGCACCAGTGCCAAGTTGGGCTGGTTTGATAGTACCAAGTGGCTCCTGCAATCTGCCATCAAAAAGTTGGCAGGCGAGATTTGTTTTCCAGGGAAAAGCGACATTGTTTGTATTTGGGGGCCTGTGGCTGGGAGTGACCGGCTGGCTCCTTTGAACCCACGATACGCAGGATGGTTCCCAGACCCAAGGTGGCACCAGTGCCAAGTTTTGCTGGTTTGATACTACCAAGTGCGTCCTGCAATCTGCCATCCAGAAGCGGGGCAGCTTAATTTTGTTTGCCAGGGAAACGGGCCGTGGGTTTTGTTTGGGGGCATATAGCTGAGAGTGGCCGGCTGGCTCCTGAAAATCCACGCTAGGCAGCATGGTTCCCAGATGCAATGTGGCACCAGTGCCAAGTCGGGCTGGTTTGATGGTGCAAAGTGGCTCCTGCAATCTGCCATCCAGAAGCGAGGCAGCTGATTTTTGTTTGCCAGAGGAAAATTCCGTGGATTGTTTTTGGGGGCATATTGCTGGGAGTGGCCGGCTGGCTCCTTAAAATGCTCGATACGCATGATGGTTCCCAGGCCCAAGGTGTCACCACTACCAAGTCGGCCTGCGGTTTTAGTATCAAGTTCATCCTGCAATTTGCCATCCAGAAGAGGGGCAGTTGAGTTTTGTTTGCCAGAGAAACGGGCCGAGGTTTCTGTTTGGGGACATATGGCTGAGAGTGGCCGGCTGGCCCCTGAATATCCACGATACAGAGCATGGTTCCCAGATCCAAGGTGGCACCAGTGCCAAGTCGGGCTGGTTTGATAGTACCAAGTGTCTCCTGCAATCTGCCATCCAGAAGCAGGGCAGCTTACTTTTGTTTGCCAGAGAAATAGGCCTAGGTTTTTGTTTGGGGGCCTGTGGCTAGGAGTGGCCGGCTGGCTCCTTAGAATCCACGATACGCAGGATGGTTCCCAGACCCAAGGTGGCACCAGTGCCAAGTCGGGCTGGTTTGATTACACCAAGTGCCTCCTGCAATCTCCCATCCAGAAGCGGGGCAGCTGAGTTTTGTTTGCCTGTGAAACGGGCCGTTGTTTTTAATTGGGGTCTGTGGCCGAGAGTGTTCGGCTGGCTCCTGACAACCCACAATACGCAGGATGGTTCCCAGACCCAAGGTGGCACCAGTGCCAAGTCGGGCTGGTTTGATAGTACCAAGTGGCTCCTGCAATCTGCCATCCAGAAGCGGTGCAGTTGAGTTTTGTTTGCCAGAGAAAAGGGCCGTGGGTTGTGTTTGGGGGCATATGGCTGGGAGTGGCCGGCTGTCTCATTAAAAAGATCGATACGCAGGATGGTTCCCAGACCCAAGGGGGCACCAGTGCCAAGTCGGGCTGTTTTTATAGTACCAAGTGCGTCCTGCAATTTGCCATCCAGAAGAGGGGCAGTTGAGTTTTGTTTGCCAGAGAATAGCGCCGTTGTTTGTGTTTGGGGGCTTGTGGCTCGTAGTGGCCGACTGGCGCCTTAGAATCTGTGTTACGCAGCATGGTTCCCAGACCCAAGGTGGCACCAGTGCCAAGTTGGGCTGGTTTGATAGTACCAAGTGGCTCCTGCAATCTGCCATCCAGAAGCGGGGTAGCTTACTTTTGTTTGCCAGGGAAACGGGCCGAGGTTTGTGACTGGGGACCTATGGCTGGGAGTGACCGGCTGGCTCCTGGAAAGCTACAATAGGCAGGATGGTGACCAGACCCATGGTGGCACCAGTGCCAAGTTGGGCTGGTTTGATAGTACCAAGTGGCTCCTGCAATCTGCCATCAAAAAGTTGGCAGGCGAGATTTGTTTTCCAGGGAAAAGCGACATTGTTTGTATTTGGGGGCCTGTGGCTGGGAGTGACCGGCTGGCTCCTTTGAACCCACGATACGCAGGATGGTTCCCAGACCCAAGGTGGCACCAGTGCCAAGTTTTGCTGGTTTGATACTACCAAGTGCGTCCTGCAATCTGCCATCCAGAAGCGGGGCAGCTTAATTTTGTTTGCCAGGGAAACGGGCCGTGGGTTTTGTTTGGGGGCATATAGCTGAGAGTGGCCGGCTGGCTCCTGAAAATCCACGCTAGGCAGCATGGTTCCCAGATGCAATGTGGCACCAGTGCCAAGTCGGGCTGGTTTGATGGTGCAAAGTGGCTCCTGCAATCTGCCATCCAGAAGCGAGGCAGCTGATTTTTGTTTGCCAGAGGAAAATTCCGTGGATTGTTTTTGGGGGCATATTGCTGGGAGTGGCCGGCTGGCTCCTTAAAATGCTCGATACGCATGATGGTTCCCAGGCCCAAGGTGTCACCACTACCAAGTCGGCCTGCGGTTTTAGTATCAAGTTCATCCTGCAATTTGCCATCCAGAAGAGGGGCAGTTGAGTTTTGTTTGCCAGAGAAACGGGCCGAGGTTTCTGTTTGGGGACATATGGCTGAGAGTGGCCGGCTGGCCCCTGAATATCCACGATACAGAGCATGGTTCCCAGATCCAAGGTGGCACCAGTGCCAAGTCGGGCTGGTTTGATAGTACCAAGTGTCTCCTGCAATCTGCCATCCAGAAGCAGGGCAGCTTACTTTTGTTTGCCAGAGAAATAGGCCTAGGTTTTTGTTTGGGGGCCTGTGGCTAGGAGTGGCCGGCTGGCTCCTTAGAATCCACGATACGCAGGATGGTTCCCAGACCCAAGGTGGCACCAGTGCCAAGTCGGGCTGGTTTGATTACACCAAGTGCCTCCTGCAATCTCCCATCCAGAAGCGGGGCAGCTGAGTTTTGTTTGCCTGTGAAACGGGCCGTTGTTTTTAATTGGGGTCTGTGGCCGAGAGTGTTCGGCTGGCTCCTGACAACCCACAATACGCAGGATGGTTCCCAGACCCAAGGTGGCACCAGTGCCAAGTCGGGCTGGTTTGATAGTACCAAGTGGCTCCTGCAATCTGCCATCCAGAAGCGGTGCAGTTGAGTTTTGTTTGCCAGAGAAAAGGGCCGTGGGTTGTGTTTGGGGGCATATGGCTGGGAGTGGCCGGCTGTCTCATTAAAAAGATCGATACGCAGGATGGTTCCCAGACCCAAGGGGGCACCAGTGCCAAGTCGGGCTGTTTTTATAGTACCAAGTGCGTCCTGCAATTTGCCATCCAGAAGAGGGGCAGTTGAGTTTTGTTTGCCAGAGAATAGCGCCGTTGTTTGTGTTTGGGGGCTTGTGGCTCGTAGTGGCCGACTGGCGCCTTAGAATCTGTGTTACGCAGCATGGTTCCCAGACCCAAGGTGGCACCAGTGCCAAGTTGGGCTGGTTTGATAGTACCAAGTGGCTCCTGCAATCTGCCATCCAGAAGCGGGGTAGCTTACTTTTGTTTGCCAGGGAAACGGGCCGAGGTTTGTGACTGGGGACCTATGGCTGGGAGTGACCGGCTGGCTCCTGGAAAGCTACAATAGGCAGGATGGTGACCAGACCCATGGTGGCACCAGTGCCAAGTTGGGCTGGTTTGATAGTACCAAGTGGCTCCTGCAATCTGCCATCAAAAAGTTGGCAGGCGAGATTTGTTTTCCAGGGAAAAGCGACATTGTTTGTATTTGGGGGCCTGTGGCTGGGAGTGACCGGCTGGCTCCTTTGAACCCACGATACGCAGGATGGTTCCCAGACCCAAGGTGGCACCAGTGCCAAGTTTTGCTGGTTTGATACTACCAAGTGCGTCCTGCAATCTGCCATCCAGAAGCGGGGCAGCTTAATTTTGTTTGCCAGGGAAACGGGCCGTGGGTTTTGTTTGGGGGCATATAGCTGAGAGTGGCCGGCTGGCTCCTGAAAATCCACGCTAGGCAGCATGGTTCCCAGATGCAATGTGGCACCAGTGCCAAGTCGGGCTGGTTTGATGGTGCAAAGTGGCTCCTGCAATCTGCCATCCAGAAGCGAGGCAGCTGATTTTTGTTTGCCAGAGGAAAATTCCGTGGATTGTTTTTGGGGGCATATTGCTGGGAGTGGCCGGCTGGCTCCTTAAAATGCTCGATACGCATGATGGTTCCCAGGCCCAAGGTGTCACCACTACCAAGTCGGCCTGCGGTTTTAGTATCAAGTTCATCCTGCAATTTGCCATCCAGAAGAGGGGCAGTTGAGTTTTGTTTGCCAGAGAAACGGGCCGAGGTTTCTGTTTGGGGACATATGGCTGAGAGTGGCCGGCTGGCCCCTGAATATCCACGATACAGAGCATGGTTCCCAGATCCAAGGTGGCACCAGTGCCAAGTCGGGCTGGTTTGATAGTACCAAGTGTCTCCTGCAATCTGCCATCCAGAAGCAGGGCAGCTTACTTTTGTTTGCCAGAGAAATAGGCCTAGGTTTTTGTTTGGGGGCCTGTGGCTAGGAGTGGCCGGCTGGCTCCTTAGAATCCACGATACGCAGGATGGTTCCCAGACCCAAGGTGGCACCAGTGCCAAGTCGGGCTGGTTTGATTACACCAAGTGCCTCCTGCAATCTCCCATCCAGAAGCGGGGCAGCTGAGTTTTGTTTGCCTGTGAAACGGGCCGTTGTTTTTAATTGGGGTCTGTGGCCGAGAGTGTTCGGCTGGCTCCTGACAACCCACAATACGCAGGATGGTTCCCAGACCCAAGGTGGCACCAGTGCCAAGTCGGGCTGGTTTGATAGTACCAAGTGGCTCCTGCAATCTGCCATCCAGAAGCGGTGCAGTTGAGTTTTGTTTGCCAGAGAAAAGGGCCGTGGGTTGTGTTTGGGGGCATATGGCTGGGAGTGGCCGGCTGTCTCATTAAAAAGATCGATACGCAGGATGGTTCCCAGACCCAAGGGGGCACCAGTGCCAAGTCGGGCTGTTTTTATAGTACCAAGTGCGTCCTGCAATTTGCCATCCAGAAGAGGGGCAGTTGAGTTTTGTTTGCCAGAGAATAGCGCCGTTGTTTGTGTTTGGGGGCTTGTGGCTCGTAGTGGCCGACTGGCGCCTTAGAATCTGTGTTACGCAGCATGGTTCCCAGACCCAAGGTGGCACCAGTGCCAAGTTGGGCTGGTTTGATAGTACCAAGTGGCTCCTGCAATCTGCCATCCAGAAGCGGGGTAGCTTACTTTTGTTTGCCAGGGAAACGGGCCGAGGTTTGTGACTGGGGACCTATGGCTGGGAGTGACCGGCTGGCTCCTGGAAAGCTACAATAGGCAGGATGGTGACCAGACCCATGGTGGCACCAGTGCCAAGTTGGGCTGGTTTGATAGTACCAAGTGGCTCCTGCAATCTGCCATCAAAAAGTTGGCAGGCGAGATTTGTTTTCCAGGGAAAAGCGACATTGTTTGTATTTGGGGGCCTGTGGCTGGGAGTGACCGGCTGGCTCCTTTGAACCCACGATACGCAGGATGGTTCCCAGACCCAAGGTGGCACCAGTGCCAAGTTTTGCTGGTTTGATACTACCAAGTGCGTCCTGCAATCTGCCATCCAGAAGCGGGGCAGCTTAATTTTGTTTGCCAGGGAAACGGGCCGTGGGTTTTGTTTGGGGGCATATAGCTGAGAGTGGCCGGCTGGCTCCTGAAAATCCACGCTAGGCAGCATGGTTCCCAGATGCAATGTGGCACCAGTGCCAAGTCGGGCTGGTTTGATGGTGCAAAGTGGCTCCTGCAATCTGCCATCCAGAAGCGAGGCAGCTGATTTTTGTTTGCCAGAGGAAAATTCCGTGGATTGTTTTTGGGGGCATATTGCTGGGAGTGGCCGGCTGGCTCCTTAAAATGCTCGATACGCATGATGGTTCCCAGGCCCAAGGTGTCACCACTACCAAGTCGGCCTGCGGTTTTAGTATCAAGTTCATCCTGCAATTTGCCATCCAGAAGAGGGGCAGTTGAGTTTTGTTTGCCAGAGAAACGGGCCGAGGTTTCTGTTTGGGGACATATGGCTGAGAGTGGCCGGCTGGCCCCTGAATATCCACGATACAGAGCATGGTTCCCAGATCCAAGGTGGCACCAGTGCCAAGTCGGGCTGGTTTGATAGTACCAAGTGTCTCCTGCAATCTGCCATCCAGAAGCAGGGCAGCTTACTTTTGTTTGCCAGAGAAATAGGCCTAGGTTTTTGTATGGGGGCCTGTGGCTAGGAGTGGCCGGCTGGCCCCTGAAAATCAACGATAGGCAGGATGGTTCCCAGATCCAAGGTGGCACCAGTGCCAAGTAAGGCTGGTTGTATGGTTCAAAGTAACTCCTGCAATCTGCCATCCAGAAGCGGGACAGCTGAGTTTTTTTTGCCAGAGAAAAGGTCCATGGTTTCTTTTTGGGGCATACGGCTGGGAATTGCCGGCTGGCTCCTTAAAATGCTCGATACGCAGGATGGTTCCCAGAGCCAAGGTGGCACCACTGCCAAGTCGGGCTCTTTTTGTAGTACCAAGTGCGTCCTGCAATTTGCCATCCAGAAGAGGGGCAGTTGAGTTTTGTTTGCCAGAGAAAAGGGCCGTTGTTTGTGTTTGGGGGCCTGTGGCTGGGAGTGTTCGGCTGGTTCCTGAATATGTACAATACGCAGGATTGTTCCCAGATCCAAGGTGGCAGCAGTGCCATGTTGTGCTGGTGTGATAGTCCCAAGTGGCTCCTGCAATCTGCCATCCAGAAGTGGGGCAGCTGATTTTTGTTTGCCAGAGAAAAGGTCCGTGGTTTGTTTTTGGGGGCATGTGGCTGAGAGTGGCCGGCTGGCCCCTGAAAATCCACGATACACAGGATGGTTCCCAGATCCAAGGTGGCACCTGTGCCAAGTCGGGCTGATTTGATAGTACTAAGTAGCTCCTGCAATCTGCCATGCAGAAGCGGGGCAGCTTACTTTTGTTTGCCAGGGAAACGGGCCGAGGTTTGTGTTTGGGGGCCTATGGCTGAGAGTGACCGGCTGGCTCCTGAAAAGCTACAATAGGCAGGATGGTGACCAGACCCATGGTGGCACCAGTGCCAAGTTGGGCTGGTTTGATAGTACCAAGTGGTTCCTGCAATCTGCCATCCAGAAGCAGGGCAGCTGAGTTTTGTTTGCCAGAGAAAAGGGCCTTGGTTTGTGTTTGGGGGCATATGGCTGGGTGTGGCCAGCTGGCTCCTTAAAATGCACGATATGCAACATGGCTCCCAGACCCAAGGTGGCACAAGTGCCAAGTTGGGCTGGTTTGATAGTACCAAGTGGCTCCTGCAATCTTCCATGATCACGTGGAGAAATACTTTCTGGTTTCAGCCTCATGCTCTTTCTTCTCTCCCTCAACTTCTCTATCACCTCTCATCTGGTTCACATGCGCTGTCTTCAAGGTCCACAGGCTACTTTTCACAGAATCTTCTGGCCTGATGAAGTAAGGATGATGAATAGAACAGAGCTGGGATCTATTTTCCAGTTTGGATAAAATGCATTCTGCACACAAATCCAAGGAGAACGGGCTGCCCCGATGCCCAGAAAATCTTTCACTCCTGCTAGTGTTCTACGTCAACCGCAACTTAGTCTGAAAGAAAAGCTTTTTCTCTGAGAGCATCTGAGAGGTTTGCATGAAGCACTGATATCTGACATATGCAATTTTGAATAGGAGAGGAAAAAGAAAATGGCAAGGAGTTTTTAATTTTAGTGGTTTCAATTTTAATTTCCGTGCACTTTTTCAAAACTTGTCAGCTCAAATGCCCATCAACATCTTTTAGTCATCTGTAAGTCAGTATTCATATAAAATGTGCTTCAAATCCAAAGAATTTCAAATTTGCACTCCAAGCTTCTATGCCTAGATTTATGATTTCCTACACATATTAGATGAAAGGAAGGCCTTTTTTACTGTGGGAGTGCTGGAACACTGGAACAGGTTGCCCAGAGAAGTTGTGGGTGTCCCATCCCTGAAAGTATTCAAGGTCACCTTGGACGGGGCTTGGAGCAGCAACAAAGGAGAAGCTTGATGGTAGAGAAACAAAGTTGGACTATAGAAGAAACTCGGATTGAAGTATAGGATCAAGTTTTCTCTCAGCTCTTGGGGTAAATTCAAAGTTGTACAAAATGACATTTATCTGTGCTATTCACTACTGTAACAGAAAGTTTCATGAAAACTGTACAGAAGATAGTAAATTTTAAAAGAGATAAGAATTACAGCATAAAATCCATGGGATAGGTTACAACATGAGACACTCTCTAAGAGAAAATCTCTGTGTTTCAGCACTTCATCGGGGTAAGATTTCATGAAGTGCCAAAGAAGGCGGCAAAATATCATTCGGGACATTATTTACTGGAATTCAGCCTGGCCATTAGTAGGAACTGCCTTTGAACATATCATGTAGATATACCACACACACTTTCCCTTCACTGAAAAATTACTGTTTACAACAAATAAGCAATTGACGATCAAAATTGATTGAAAGCATCTTAAACATGTCAAGTATTTCATTGTAGATGATCTGTGATCCAAATGCTTCTTCCACCTTCGAGAGGGACAGAAGAATTCTTCCATATCATGATGGTTTAAAATTGTATCAACCAATGTTTTCTGCTGAAAAGATATCATCTATTTTTTTCTATTTTTGGAAGAAAATATTCCTAGACATACAACAGGTGAGAACTAAGTAATTTTAAAGAAACAAATGAAATGAAAATATTCTGTAAATAGAATGAAATGAAAAGCTGTGTTTTAAATAGGAGCTAAATATTAAACAGAATTTTTGTACCAGGCATTTGAATTACTGCACCAGCTCTTTTGCCCATCAAGAGAGGCATTTAGCATTTCAGTCTTTTCCAAGGTGTTCATGATCTGCTATGCTGATCTCTGTGTGTGCCTAGGTGTGTGTGGAGGGGGGGGCATATGAAGGGGAGTGTGTATGTTTGCTTTACAATTGTTGTGGCAGATTCATGCCTCAGCTCCACATTTTGTTTTAAAAAGGTCACACCGAGTGGATATGAAGTTTACTATCAACAAGAGATCGATTCCCAAATCATCCATTTGACTCTCCCTTATAAATCATGTGCTTTGTTGCATATTTTATCAAATATACTTTCAAGCCAGATGGAGGAAGGAGGATGTGGGAATCCCTCCACCATCTTGCAACTTTTATGTAAGTAGGTTTTCAAGAAAATCATCATTTCTCTTTTAAATATGTCTGGAACAGGCATGATGGTAGTGTCAACCTGTTGGAGTTTTTGTTGCTGGAAGAAGTTGTACAAAAGGATTGGTTTTTACATTGACCAGTTACTGAATCAAGCGCAGGAATACATTGGAAATTTAGCTGGGGGTTCCTTTTCCCAGCAGACTACTTCTAGAACGAGCTTGTACACTGAAGCTGACTCTTTTGCTCTCTTTTTGTTTCTTTCCTATTTTCTTGGCTTCTTTGCCACTATCTAGACAATTTTGGAACTTTGTTCCCAACTAAAATGGTTTCAATAGTCTGATTGTGATCATACATTTTTACAAGGAATTTTTAAAATCTTTCCTCGAGTCCAGAAAGTCAAGGACTTAGATCTTTTTCTTCCCTTATCAATATTGCCATGAAATTGATAAATAAAGACCAACTCTTTATTTTTGTTTTTAACCCACGTAGATAATTCCCATCCATTAATCCATTTTGTGGACCAATAGCTGCCATTCTGATGGAAGCTGTCACTTCTTAACAATAGGCATTCTGTGACTATGTTGACAGCACTTTGGGTGAAGATCCTAACTGGTCTTAGATATACATAGGGAGAAATTTGCTCAGCCAGTGTCAGTCTTAAGCATGCGTATCAGAAGATCTTTCTAGAGCTGGGAATTTTCCCATGAAAGGGATTCAGTTAGGGAAGAGACACTTGTGCCAGAGTTTTACATTCTTCTTGAACACTGCTTAAGGAACTTAGATGCCATGTCCATTTGGATCTCTGTCTGCACAGAACTTTGTCATGCCAGTGCTTTGAAATGCATCTTGAAGAGAATTCACTAGCACAGAATGAAAGAGAGTGGAAGGGGTTGGTGGGGCTAACCAGGCCCAACCCCCCTGCCTAAACCAGGATACCTAGAGCCTCTTGCCCAGGATTCTATCTGGGTGTACTTTTAATGTCTTCAAAGATCCAGGCTCCACAATCTTTCTGGGCAGTCTGTGCCGTGGTTCAGTCACCCTGACAGTAAAGAAACATTTACTGATGTTCAAAGGCAATCTCCTGTATTTCAGTGTGTGCCCACTGCCTCTTGTCTTTTCCCTCAGCATCACTGAAAAGACACTGATTCCCTCCCCTTTGCACTATTGCTTCCATATATATGTGTGATGCCATGTAGAGGTATGTCAAAAACCTCCCTGAAGCCCAGGCAGATAATATTCCCTTCATCTACCAGTCAAGTTGATTCATCAGAGGAGTTTAAAGTGATGTTCAGCATGAAATTCCCCTGAAAAATCATGCTAACTACATTATTTGGTCATCTGTCATGTGCCTGGCAAGGATTTCCAGGAAGAGCTGCTTCATCAACTTCCTGGGGATAAAAAAGAGGCTGGCTGGTTTGTACTATGGCGAGTCCTCTTAATTGCCTTTTTTGAAGATGGGTGTCATTTGCTAACATCCACTCTTTAGCCTCTCTTGTCGTCTACATCTTAGCAAAACGCTTTTCCACTATGTCTGGCTAGGAAAAACTGTGCCAGCACAGAAAACATCTCCCATCGTGTTCTAGAAGTTGCACGGATGTCTGCCAAGTGTTTGGCAGGAAGAAAAGAAAAGTTGTCCAAAACAGCTTCCAATCGAATGTTCCTGTGATTGGAAAAGTCAGGAGAGTGCAAAGGTACTGTTTTCTATCAGTTGGCAAGGTGCGCACACAATCCCAGTGTTGTACAGCTTGCTTCTTCACCTTCCCGAAGCTGCCGCTCTCGCCGGCTGCCGGAGCCCAAGAAGCGGCTTCTTCGCGCAAAGACGATTGTGCCGCTCACAGGGCTCTCCTTAGCGCGGCTTCTGCCGAAAGACGCCCGGCAGCGGCTCTTACCTCCGGAGAGCATCCTACCTTCGTCTTTAGCTCCTCTTCTCATCTACACCTCGGCAAAAAGCTTCTCCACTATGTCTGGCTAGGAAAAACTGTGCCAGCACAGAAAACATCTCCCATCGTGTTCTAGAAGTTGCACGGATGTCTGCCAAGTGTTTGGCAGGAAGAAAAGAAAAGTTGTCCAAAACAGCTTCCAATCGAATGTTCCTGTGATTGGAAAAGTCAGGAGAGTGCAAAGGTACTGTTTTCTATCAGTTGGCAAGGTGCGCACACAATCCCAGTGTTGTACAGCTTGCTTCTTCACCTTCCCGAAGCTGCCGCTCTCGCCGGCTGCCGGAGCCCAAGAAGCGGCTTCTTCGCGCAAAGACGATTGTGCCGCTCACAGTGCTCTCCTTAGCGCGGCTTCTGCCGAAAGACGCCCGGCAGCGGCTCTTACCTCCGGAGAGCATCCTACCTTCGTCTTTCGCGTCTTTTGTAGTCTACATCTTAGCAAAACGCTTTTCCACTATGTCTGGCTAGGAAAAACTGTGCCAGCACAGAAAACATCTCCCATCGTGTTCTAGAAGTTGCACGGATGTCTGCCAAGTGTTTGGCAGGAAGAAAAGAAAAGTTGTCCAAAACAGCTTCCAATCGAATGTTCCTGTGATTGGAAAAGTCAGGAGAGTGCAAAGGTACTGTTTTCTATCAGTTGGCAAGGTGCGCACACAATCCCAGTGTTGTACAGCTTGCTTCTTCACCTTCCCGAAGCTGCCGCTCTCGCCGGCTGCCGGAGCCCAAGAAGCGGCTTCTTCGCGCAAAGACGATTGTGCCGCTCACAGTGCTCTCCTTAGCGCGGCTTCTGCCGAAAGACGCCCGGCAGCGGCTCTTACCTCCGGAGAGCATCCTACCTTCGTCTTTCGCGTCTTTTGTAGTCTACATCTTAGCAAAACGCTTTTCCACTATGTCTGGCTAGGAAAAACTGTGCCAGCACAGAAAACATCTCCCATCGTGTTCTAGAAGTTGCACGGATGTCTGCCAAGTGTTTGGCAGGAAGAAAAGAAAAGTTGTCCAAAACAGCTTCCAATCGAATGTTCCTGTGATTGGAAAAGTCAGGAGAGTGCAAAGGTACTGTTTTCTATCAGTTGGCAAGGTGCGCACACAATCCCAGTGTTGTACAGCTTGCTTCTTCACCTTCCCGAAGCTGCCGCTCTCGCCGACTGCCGGAGCCGATGAATCGGCTTCTTCGCGCAAAGACGATTGTGCCGCTCACAGTGCTCTCCTTAGCGCGGCTTCTGCCGAAAGACGCCCGGCAGCGGCTCTTACCTCCGGAGAGCATCCTACCTTCGTCTTTCGCGTCTTTTGTAGTCTACATCTTAGCAAAACGCTTTTCCACTATGTCTGGCTAGGAAAAACTGTGCCAGCACAGAAAACATCTCCCATCGTGTTCTAGAAGTTGCACGGATGTCTGCCAAGTGTTTGGCAGGAAGAAAAGAAAAGTTGTCCAAAACAGCTTCCAATCGAATGTTCCTGTGATTGGAAAAGTCAGGAGAGTGCAAAGGTACTGTTTTCTATCAGTTGGCAAGGTGCGCACACAATCCCAGTGTTGTACAGCTTGCTTCTTCACCTTCCCGAAGCTGCCGCTCTCGCCGGCTGCCGGAGCCCAAGAAGCGGCTTCTTCGCGCAAAGACGATTGTGCCGCTCACAGTGCTCTCCTTAGCGCGGCTTCTGCCGAAAGACGCCCGGCAGCGGCTCTTACCTCCGGAGAGCATCCTACCTTCGTCTTTCGCGTCTTTTGTAGTCTACATCTTAGCAAAACGCTTTTCCACTATGTCTGGCTAGGAAAAACTGTGCCAGCACAGAAAACATCTCCCATCGTGTTCTAGAAGTTGCACGGATGTCTGCCAAGTGTTTGGCAGGAAGAAAAGAAAAGTTGTCCAAAACAGCTTCCAATCGAATGTTCCTGTGATTGGAAAAGTCAGGAGAGTGCAAAGGTACTGTTTTCTATCAGTTGGCAAGGTGCGCACACAATCCCAGTGTTGTACAGCTTGCTTCTTCACCTTCCCGAAGCTGCCGCTTTCGCCGGCTGCCGGAGCCCAAGAAGCGGCTTCTTCGCGCAAAGACGATTGTGCCGCTCACAGTGCTCTCCTTAGCGCAGCTTCTGCCGAAAGACGCCCGGCAGCGGCTCTTACCTCCTGAGAGTGGCAGCTTCGGGAAGATGAAGAAGCAAGCTGTACAACACTGGGATTGTGTGCGCACCTTGCCAACTGATAGAAAACAGTACCTTTGCACTCTCCTGACTTTTCCAATCACATGAACATTCGATTGGAAGCTGTTTTGGACAACTTTTCTTTTCTTCCTGCCAAACACTTGGCAGACATCCGTGCAACTTCTAGAACACGATGGGAGATGTTTTCTGTGCTGGCACGGGTTTTCCTAGCCAGACATAGTGGAAAAGCGTTTTGCTAAGATGTAGACTACAAAAGACGCGAAAGACGAAGGTAGGGTGCTCTCCGGAGGTAAGAGCCGCTGCCGGGCGTCTTTCGGCAGAAGCCGCGCTAAGGAGAGCACTGTGAGCGGCACAATCGTCTTTGCGCGAAGAAGCCGCTTCTTGGGCTCCGGCAGCCGGCGAGAGCGGCAGCTTCGGGAAGGTGAAGAAGCAAGCTGTACAACACTGGGATTGTGTGCGCACCTTGCCAACTGATAGAAAACAGTACCTTTGCACTCTCCTGACTTTTCCAATCACAGGAACATTCGATTGGAAGCTGTTTTGGACAACTTTTCTTTTCTTCCTGCCAAACACTTGGCAGACATCCGTGCAACTTCTAGAACACGATGGGAGATGTTTTCTGTGCTGGCACAGTTTTTCCTAGCCAGACATAGTGGAAAAGCGTTTTGCTAAGATGTAGACTACAAAAGACGCGAAAGACGAAGGTAGGATGCTCTCCGGAGGTAAGAGCCGCTGCCGGGCGTCTTTCGGCAGAAGCCGCGCTAAGGAGAGCACTGTGAGCGGCACAATCGTCTTTGCGCGAAGAAGCCGCTTCTTGGGCTCCGGCAGCCGGCGAGAGCGGCAGCTTCGGGAAGGTGAAGAAGCAAGCTGTACAACACTGGGATTGTGTGCGCACCTTGCCAACTGATAGAAAACAGTATCTTTGCACTCTCCTGACTTTTCCAATCACAGGAACATTCGATTGGAAGCTGTTTTGGACAACTTTTCTTTTCTTCCTGCCAAACACTTGGCAGACATCCGTGCAACTTCTAGAACACGATGGGAGATGTTTTCTGTGCTGGCACAGTTTTTCCTAGCCAGACATAGTGGAGAAGCTTTTTGCCGAGGTGTAGATGAGAAGAGGAGCTAAAGACGAAGGTAGGATGCTCTCCGGAGGTAAGAGCCGCTGCCGGGCGTCTTTCGGCAGAAGCCGCGCTAAGGAGAGCCCTGTGAGCGGCACAATCGTCTTTGCGCGAAGAAGCCGCTTCTTGGGCTCCGGCAGCCGGCGAGAGCGGCAGCTTCGGGAAGGTGAAGAAGCAAGCTGTACAACACTGGGATTGTGTGCGCACCTTGCCAACTGATAGAAAACAGTACCTTTGCACTCTCCTGACTTTTCCAATCACAGGAACATTCGATTGGAAGCTGTTTTGGACAACTTTTCTTTTCTTCCTGCCAAACACTTGGCAGACATCCGTGCAACTTCTAGAACACGATGGGAGATGTTTTCTGTGCTGGCACAGTTTTTCCTAGCCAGACATAGTGGAAAAGCGTTTTGCTAAGATGTAGACTACAAAAGACGCGAAAGACGAAGGTAGGATGCTCTCCGGAGGTAAGAGCCGCTGCCGGGCGTCTTTCGGCAGAAGCCGCGCTAAGGAGAGCACTGTGAGCGGCACAATCGTCTTTGCGCGAAGAAGCCGCTTCTTGGGCTCCGGCAGCCGGCGAGAGCGGCAGCTTCGGGAAGGTGAAGAAGCAAGCTGTACAACACTGGGATTGTGTGCGCACCTTGCCAACTGATAGAAAACAGTACCTTTGCACTCTCCTGACTTTTCCAATCACAGGAACATTCGATTGGAAGCTGTTTTGGACAACTTTTCTTTTCTTCCTGCCAAACACTTGGCAGACATCCGTGCAACTTCTAGAACACGATGGGAGATGTTTTCTGTGCTGGCACAGTTTTTCCTAGCCAGACATAGTGGAAAAGCGTTTTGCTAAGATGTAGACGACAAGAGAGGCTAAAGAGTGGATGTTAGCATATGACACCCATCTTCAAAAAAGGCAATTAAGAGGACTCGCCATAGTACAAACCAGCCAGCCTCTTTTTTATCCCCAGGAAGTTGATGAAGCAGCTCTTCCTGGAAATCCTTGCCAGGCACATGACAGATGACCAAATAATGTAGTTAGCATGATTTTTCAGGGGAATTTCATGCTGAACATCACTTTAAACTCCTCTGATGAATCAACTTGACTGGTAGATGAAGGGAATATTATCTGCCTGGGCTTCAGGGAGGTTTTTGACATACCTCTACATGGCATCACACATACATATGGAAGCAATAGTGCAAAGGGGAGGGAATCAGTGTCTTTTCAGTGATGCTGAGGGTAAAGACAAGAGGCAGTGGGCACACACTGAAATACAGGAGATTGCCTTTGAACATCAGTAAATGTTTCTTTACTGTCAGGGTGACTGAACCACGGCACAGACTGCCCAGAAAGATTGTGGAGCCTGGATCTTTGAAGACATTAAAAGTACACCCAGATAGAATCCTGGGCAAGAGGCTCTAGGTATCCTGGTTTAGGCAGGGGGGTTGGGCCTGGTTAGCCCCACCAACCCCTTCCACTCTCTTTCATTCTGTGCTAGTGAATTCTCTTCAAGATGCATTTCAAAGCACTGGCATGACAAAGTTCTGTGCAGACAGAGATCCAAATGGACATGGCATCTAAGTTCCTTAAGCAGTGTTCAAGAAGAATGTAAAACTCTGGCACAAGTGTCTCTTCCCTAACTGAATCCCTTTCATGGGAAAATTCCCAGCTCTAGAAAGATCTTCTGATACGCATGCTTAAGACTGACACTGGCTGAGCAAATTTCTCCCTATGTATATCTAAGACCAGTTAGGATCTTCACCCAAAGTGCTGTCAACATAGTCACAGAATGCCTATTGTTAAGAAGTGACAGCTTCCATCAGAATGGCAGCTATTGGTCCACAAAATGGATTAATGGATGGGAATTATCTACGTGGGTTAAAAACAAAAATAAAGAGTTGGTCTTTATTTATCAATTTCATGGCAATATTGATAAGGGAAGAAAAAGATCTAAGTCCTTGACTTTCTGGACTCGAGGAAAGATTTTAAAAATTCCTTGTAAAAATGTATGATCACAATCAGACTATTGAAACCATTTTAGTTGGGAACAAAGTTCCAAAATTGTCTAGATAGTGGCAAAGAAGCCAAGAAAATAGGAAAGAAACAAAAAGAGAGCAAAAGAGTCAGCTTCAGTGTACAAGCTCGTTCTAGAAGTAGTCTGCTGGGAAAAGGAACCCCCAGCTAAATTTCCAATGTATTCCTGCGCTTGATTCAGTAACTGGTCAATGTAAAAACCAATCCTTTTGTACAACTTCTTCCAGCAACAAAAACTCCAACAGGTTGACACTACCATCATGCCTGTTCCAGACATATTTAAAAGAGAAATGATGATTTTCTTGAAAACCTACTTACATAAAAGTTGCAAGATGGTGGAGGGATTCCCACATCCTCCTTCCTCCATCTGGCTTGAAAGTATATTTGATAAAATATGCAACAAAGCACATGATTTATAAGGGAGAGTCAAATGGATGATTTGGGAATCGATCTCTTGTTGATAGTAAACTTCATATCCACTCGGTGTGACCTTTTTAAAACAAAATGTGGAGCTGAGGCATGAATCTGCCACAACAATTGTAAAGCAAACATACACACTCCCCTTCATATGCCCCCCCCTCCACACACACCTAGGCACACACAGAGATCAGCATAGCAGATCATGAACACCTTGGAAAAGACTGAAATGCTAAATGCCTCTCTTGATGGGCAAAAGAGCTGGTGCAGTAATTCAAATGCCTGGTACAAAAATTCTGTTTAATATTTAGCTCCTATTTAAAACACAGCTTTTCATTTCATTCTATTTACAGAATATTTTCATTTCATTTGTTTCTTTAAAATTACTTAGTTCTCACCTGTTGTATGTCTAGGAATATTTTCTTCCAAAAATAGAAAAAAATAGATGATATCTTTTCAGCAGAAAACATTGGTTGATACAATTTTAAACCATCATGATATGGAAGAATTCTTCTGTCCCTCTCGAAGGTGGAAGAAGCATTTGGATCACAGATCATCTACAATGAAATACTTGACATGTTTAAGATGCTTTCAATCAATTTTGATCGTCAATTGCTTATTTGTTGTAAACAGTAATTTTTCAGTGAAGGGAAAGTGTGTGTGGTATATCTACATGATATGTTCAAAGGCAGTTCCTACTAATGGCCAGGCTGAATTCCAGTAAATAATGTCCCGAATGATATTTTGCCGCCTTCTTTGGCACTTCATGAAATCTTACCCCGATGAAGTGCTGAAACACAGAGATTTTCTCTTAGAGAGTGTCTCATGTTGTAACCTATCCCATGGATTTTATGCTGTAATTCTTATCTCTTTTAAAATTTACTATCTTCTGTACAGTTTTCATGAAACTTTCTGTTACAGTAGTGAATAGCACAGATAAATGTCATTTTGTACAACTTTGAATTTACCCCAAGAGCTGAGAGAAAACTTGATCCTATACTTCAATCCGAGTTTCTTCTATAGTCCAACTTTGTTTCTCTACCATCAAGCTTCTCCTTTGTTGCTGCTCCAAGCCCCGTCCAAGGTGACCTTGAATACTTTCAGGGATGGGACACCCACAACTTCTCTGGGCAACCTGTTCCAGTGTTCCAGCACTCCCACAGTAAAAAAGGCCTTCCTTTCATCTAATATGTGTAGGAAATCATAAATCTAGGCATAGAAGCTTGGAGTGCAAATTTGAAATTCTTTGGATTTGAAGCACATTTTATATGAATACTGACTTACAGATGACTAAAAGATGTTGATGGGCATTTGAGCTGACAAGTTTTGAAAAAGTGCACGGAAATTAAAATTGAAACCACTAAAATTAAAAACTCCTTGCCATTTTCTTTTTCCTCTCCTATTCAAAATTGCATATGTCAGATATCAGTGCTTCATGCAAACCTCTCAGATGCTCTCAGAGAAAAAGCTTTTCTTTCAGACTAAGTTGCGGTTGACGTAGAACACTAGCAGGAGTGAAAGATTTTCTGGGCATCGGGGCAGCCCGTTCTCCTTGGATTTGTGTGCAGAATGCATTTTATCCAAACTGGAAAATAGATCCCAGCTCTGTTCTATTCATCATCCTTACTTCATCAGGCCAGAAGATTCTGTGAAAAGTAGCCTGTGGACCTTGAAGACAGCGCATGTGAACCAGATGAGAGGTGATAGAGAAGTTGAGGGAGAGAAGAAAGAGCATGAGGCTGAAACCAGAAAGTATTTCTCCACGTGATCATGGAAGATTGCAGGAGCCACTTGGTACTATCAAACCAGCCCAACTTGGCACTTGTGCCACCTTGGGTCTGGGAGCCATGTTGCATATCGTGCATTTTAAGGAGCCAGCTGGCCACACCCAGCCATATGCCCCCAAACACAAACCAAGGCCCTTTTCTCTGGCAAACAAAACTCAGCTGCCCTGCTTCTGGATGGCAGATTGCAGGAACCACTTGGTACTATCAAACCAGCCCAACTTGGCACTGGTGCCACCATGGGTCTGGTCACCATCCTGCCTATTGTAGCTTTTCAGGAGCCAGCCGGTCACTCTCAGCCATAGGCCCCCAAACACAAACCTCGGCCCGTTTCCCTGGAAAACAAAAGTAAGCTGCCCCGCTTCTGCATGGCAGATTGCAGGAGCTACTTAGTACTATCAAATCAGCCCGACTTGGCACAGGTGCCACCTTGGATCTGGGAACCATCCTGTGTATCGTGGATTTTCAGGGGCCAGCCGGCCACTCTCAGCCATATGCCCCCAAACACAAACCACGGACCTTTTCTCTGGCAAACAAAAATCAGCTGCCCCACTTCTGGATGGCAGATTGCAGGAGCCACTTGGGACTATCACACCAGCACAACATGGCACTGCTGCCACCTTGGATCTGGGAACAATCCTGCGTATCGTACATATTCAGGAACCAGCCGAACACTCCCAGCCATATGCCCCCAAACACAAACCTCGGCCCTTTTCTCTGGCAAACAAAACTCAACTGCCCCTCTTCTGGATGGCAAATTGCAGGACGCACTTGGTACTACAAAAAGAGCCCGACTTGGCAGTGGTGCCACCTTGGCTCTGGGAACCATCCTGCGTATCGAGCATTTTAAGGAGCCAGCCGGCAATTCCATGCCGTATGCCCCAAAAAGAAACCATGGACCTTTTCTCTGGCAAAAAAAACTCAGCTGTCCCGCTTCTGGATGGCAGATTGCAGGAGTCACTTTGAACCATACAACCAGCCTTACTTGGCACTGGTGCCACCTTGGATCTGGGAACCATCCTGCCTATCGTTGATTTTCAGGGGCCAGCCGGCCACTCTCAGCCATAGGCCCCCAAACACAAACCACAGCCCTTTTCTCTAGCAAACAAAATTTAGCTGCCCCGCTTCTGGATGGCAAATTGCAGAAGCCACTGGGTACTACAAAAACAGCCCGACTTGGCACTGGTGCCACCTTGCGTCTGGTTACCATGCGGCGTATCGTGCATTTTAAGGAGCCAGGTGGCCACTCCCAGCCATATGCCCCCAAACACAACCCACGGCCCTTTTCTCTGGCAAACAAAACTCAGCTGCCCCGCTTCTGGATGGCAGATTGCAGGAGACACTTGGTACTATCAAACCAGCCCGACTTGGCATTGGTGCCACCTTTGGTCTGGGAACCATCCTGCGTATTGTGGATTGTCAGGAGACAGCCGACCACTCTCGGCCACAGACCCCAATCAAAAACAAAGGTCCGTTTCCCTGGCAAAAAAAACTCAGCTGCCCCGCTTCTGGATGGGAGATTGCAGGAGGCACTTTACACTGTCAAACGAGACCCACTTGGCACTGGTGCCACCTTGGGTCTGGGAACCATGCTGCGTATCGTGGATTTTCAGGAGCCAGCCGGCCACTGCCAGCCACAGGCCCCCAAACACAAACCACAGCCTTTTTCTCTGGCAAACAAAACTCAGCTGCCCCGCTTCTGGATGGCACATTGCAGGAGCCACTTGGTACTATCAAACCAGCCCGACTTGGCACTGGTGCCACCTTGGGTCTGGGAACCATCCTGCCTATCGTGGATATTAAGGAGCCAGCCGGCTACTCCCAGCCACAGGCCCCCAACAAAAACCACGGCCCTTTTTTCTGGCAAACAAAACTTAGCTGCCTCACTTCTGGATGGCAGATTGCCGGAGCCACTTGGTACTATCAAACCAGCCCGACTTGCCACTGGTGCCACCTTGGGTCTGGGAACCATCCTGCGTATCGTGGATTCTAAGGAGCCAGCCGGCCACTCCCAGCCACAGGCCCCCAAACAAAATCAACGGCGCTGTTCCCTGGAAAACAAAACACGCCTGCCAACTTTTTGATGGAGTTTGCAGGAGCCACTTGGTACTATCAAACCAGCCCAACTTGGCACTGGTGCCACCATGGGTCATGTAAACATCCTGCGTATCGTGGATTCTTAGGAGCCAGCCGGCCACTCCTAGCCACAGGCCCCCAAACAAAAACCTAGGCCTATTTCTCTGGCAAACAAAAGTAAGCTGCCCCGCTTCTGGATGGCAGATTGCAGGAGACACTTGGGACTATCAAACCAGCCCAACTTGGCACTGGTGCCACCTCTGGTCTGGGAACCATCCTGCGTATCTTGTGTTCTAAGGAGCCAGCCGGCCACTCCCAGCCACAGTCCCCCAAACACAAACAACGGCGCTTTTCCCTGGAAAACAAAACTGGCCTGCCAACTTTTTGATGGCAGATTGCAGGAGCCACTTGGTACCATCAAACCAGCCCAACTTGGCACTGGTGCCACCTTGGGTCTGGGAACCATCCTGCCTATTGTAGCTTTTCAGGAGCCAGCCTGTCACTCCTAGCCCTAGGCCCCCAGTCATAAACCTCGGCCCGTTTCCCTGGCACACAAAAGTAAGCTACCCCGCTTCAGGATGGCAGATTGCAGGAGCCACTTTCCACCATCAAACTAGCCCGACGTGGCAGTGGTGCCACCTTGGGTCTGGGAACCATCCTGCGTATCGTGTGTTCTAAGGAGCCAGCCGGCCACACCCAGCCACAGTCCCCCAAACACAAACAACGGTGCTTTTCCCTGGAAAAGAAAACTGGCCTGCCAACTTTTTGATGGCAGATTGCAGGTGCTATTTAGTACTATCAAACCAGCCCGACTTGGCACTGGTGCCACCTCTGGTCTGGGAACCATCCGGCCTATCGTGGATTTTCAGGGGCCAGACGGCCACTCTCAGCCATATGCCCCCAAAAAAAAACCACGGCCCTTTTCTCTGATAAACAAAACTCAACTGCCCCTCTTCTGGATGGCAAATTTTAGGACGCACTTTGTACTACGAAAACCGCCCGACTTGGCACTGGTGCCACCTTGGGTCAGGGAACCATCCTGCCTATCGTAGCTTTTTAAGGAGCCAGCAGGCCACGCCCAGCCATATACCCCCAAAAACAAACCACGGACCATTTCTCTTGGAAACAAAAATCTGCTGCCCTGCGTCTGGATGGCAGATTGCAGGAGCCACTTTGCACCATCAAACCAGCCCGACTTGGCACTGGTGCCACCTCAGGTCTGGGAACCATCCTGCATATCGTGGATTCTAAGGAGCCAGCCGGCCACTCCCACCCACAGGCCCCCAAACACAAACAACGGCGCTTTTCCCTGGAAAACAAAACTCGCCTGCCAAGTTTTTGATGGCAGATTGCAGGAGCCACTTGGTACTATCAAACCAGCCCAACTTGGCACTGGTGCTACCATGGGTCTGGTCACCATCCTGCCTATCGTAGCTTTTCAGGAGCCAGCCGGTCACTCCCAGCCATAGGCCCCCAGACACAAACCTCGGCCCGTTTCCCTGGCAAACAAAAGTAAGCTGCCCCGCTTCTGGATGGCAGATTGCAGGAGCCACTTGGTACTATCAAACCAGCCCAACTTGGCACTGGTGCCACCTTGGGTTGGGAACCATCCGGCGTATCGTGTGTTGAAAGGAGCCAGCCGGCCACTCCCAGCCACAGGCCTCCAAACAAAAACAACGGCGCTTTTCCCTGGAAAACAAAACTCAACTGCCCTTCTTCTGGATGGAAAATTGCAGGACGCACTTGGTACTACAAAAACAGCCAAACTAGGCAATGGTGCCACCATGGATCTGGGAACCATCCTGCGTATCGAGCTTCTTAAGGAGCCAGCCGGCCACTCCCAGCCATATGCCCCCAAAAACAAACCACGGAACTTTACTCTGGCAAACAAAGATCCGCTGCCCCGCGTCAGGATGGCAGATTGCAGGAGCCACTTGGTACTATCAAACGAGCCCGACTTGGCCCTGGTGCCACCTTGAGTCTGGGAACCATCCTGCGTATTGTGGATTGTCAGTAGCCAGTCGACCATTCTCGGCCACAGACCCCAATCAAAAACAACGGCCGGTTCACAGGCAAAAGAACTCAGCTGCCCCGTTTCTGGATGGGAGATTGCATGAGGCACTTGACACTGTCAAACCAGCCCCACTTGGCATTGGTGCCATCTTGGGTCTGGGAACCATGCTGCGTATCATGGATTTTCAGGAGCCAGCTGGCCACTGCCAGCCACAGGCCCCCAAAAACAAAGCTCGGCCCGTTTCCCTGGCAAACAAAAGTAAGCTACCCCGCTTCTGGATGGCAGATTGCAGGAACCACTTGGTACTATCAAACCAGCCCGACTTGGCACTGGTGCCATCTTGGGTCTGGGAACCATCCTGCGTATCGTGGATTCTAAGGAGCCAGCCGGCCACTCCCAGCCACAGGCCCGCAAACACAAACAACGGCGCTTTTCCCTGGAAAACAAAACTCGCCTGACAACGTTTTGATGGCAGATTGCAGGAGCCACTTGGTACTATCAAACCAGCCCAACTTGGCACTGGTGCCACCATGGGTCTGGTCACCATCCTGCCTATCGTAGCTTTTCAGGACCTAGCCGGTCACTCCCAGCCATAGGCCTCCAGACAAAAACCTCGGCCCGTTTCCCTGGCAAAAAAAAGTAAGCTACCCCGCTACTGGATGGCAGATTGCAGGAGCCACTTTGCACCATCAAACTAGCCCGACTTGGCACTGGTGCCACCTCTGGTCTGGGAACAATGCTGCGTATCGTGGATTCTAAGGAGCCAGCCGGCCACTCCCAGCCACAGGCCCCCAAACACAAACAACGGCGCTTTTTCCTGGAAAACAAAACTCGCCTGCCAACTTTTTGATGGCAGATTGCAGGAGCCACTTGGTACTATCAAACCAGCCCAACTTGGCACTGGTGCCACCATGGGTCTGGTCACCATCCTGCCTATCGTAGCTTTTCAGGACCTAGCAGGTCACTCCCAGCCATAGGCCCCCAGACACAAAGCTCGGCCCGTTTCCCTGGCAAAAAAAAGTAAGCTGCCCCGCTTCTGGATGGCAGATTGCAGGAACCACTTGGTATAATCAAACCAGCCCAACTTGGCACTGGTGCCACCTTGGGTCTGGGAACCATCCTGCGTATCGTGGATTCTAAGGAGCCAGCCGGTCACTCCCAGCCACAGGCCCCCAAATACAAACAACAGCGCTTTTCCCTGGAAAACAAAACTCGCCTGCCAACTTTTTGATGGCAGATCGCAGGAGCCACTTGGTACTATCAAATCAGCCCAACTTGGCACTGGTGCCACCATGGGTCTGGTCACCATCCTGATTATCGTAGCTTTTCAGGAGCCAGCCGGTCACTCCCAGCCATAGGCCCCCAGTCACAAACCTCGGCCCGTTTCCCTGGCAAACAAAAGTAAGCTGCCCCGCTTCTGGATGGCAGATTGCAGGAGCCACTTGGTACTATCAAACCAGCCCAACTTGGCACTGGTGCCACCTTGGGTTGGGAACCATCCGGCGTATCGTGTGTTGAAAGGAGCCAGCCGGCCACTCCCAGCCACAGGCCTCCAAACAAAAACAACGGCGCTTTTCCCTGGAAAACAAAACTCAACTGCCCTTCTTCTGGATGGAAAATTGCAGGACGCACTTGGTACTACAAAAACAGCCAAACTAGGCAATGGTGCCACCATGGATCTGGGAACCATCCTGCGTATCGAGCTTCTTAAGGAGCCAGCCGGCCACTCCCAGCCATATGCCCCCAAAAACAAACCACGGAACTTTACTCTGGCAAACAAAGATCCGCTGCCCCGCGTCAGGATGGCAGATTGCAGGAGCCACTTGGTACTATCAAACGAGCCCGACTTGGCCCTGGTGCCACCTTGAGTCTGGGAACCATCCTGCGTATTGTGGATTGTCAGTAGCCAGTCGACCATTCTCGGCCACAGACCCCAATCAAAAACAACGGCCGGTTCACAGGCAAAAGAACTCAGCTGCCCCGTTTCTGGATGGGAGATTGCATGAGGCACTTGACACTGTCAAACCAGCCCCACTTGGCACTGGTGCCATCTTGGGTCTGGGAACCATGCTGCGTATCATGGATTTTCAGGAGCCAGCTGGCCACTGCCAGCCACAGGCCCCCAAAAACAAAGCTCGGCCCGTTTCCCTGGCAAACAAAAGTAAGCTACCCCGCTTCTGGATGGCAGATTGCAGGAACCACTTGGTACTATCAAACCAGCCCGACTTGGCACTGGTGCCATCTTGGGTCTGGGAACCATCCTGCGTATCGTGGATTCTAAGGAGTCAGCCGGCCACTCCCAGCCACAGGCCCGCAAACACAAACAACGGCGCTTTTCCCTGGAAAACAAAACTCGCCTGACAACGTTTTGATGGCAGATTGCAGGAGCCACTTGGTACTATCAAACCAGCCCAACTTGGCACTGGTGCCACCATGGGTCTGGTCACCATCCTGCCTATCGTAGCTTTTCAGGACCTAGCCGGTCACTCCCAGCCATAGGCCTCCAGACAAAAACCTCGGCCCGTTTCCCTGGCAAAAAAAAGTAAGCTACCCCGCTACTGGATGGCAGATTGCAGGAGCCACTTTGCACCATCAAACTAGCCCGACTTGGCACTGGTGCCACCTCTGATCTGGGAACAATGCTGCGTATCGTGGATTCTAAGGAGCCAGCCGGCCACTCCCAGCCACAGGCCCCCAAACAAAATCAACGGCGCTGTTCCCTGGAAAACAAAACACGCCTACCAACTTTTTGATGGAGTTTGCAGGAGCCAATGGTACTATCAAACCAGCCCAACTTGGCACTGGTGCCACCATGGGTCTGGTAAACATCCTGCGTATCGTGGATTCTTAGGAGCCAGCCGGCCACTCCTAGCCACAGGCCCCCAAACAAAAACCTAGGCCTATTTCTCTGGCAAACAAAAGTAAGCTGCCCCGCTTCTGGATGGCAGATTGCAGGAGACACTTGGGACTATCAAACCAGCCCAACTTGGCACTGGTGCCACCTCTGGTCTGGGAACCATCCTGCGTATCTTGTGTTCTAAGGAGCCACCTGGCCACTCCCAGCCACAGTCCCCCAAACACAAACAACGGCGCTTTTCCCTGGAAAACAAAACTGGCCTGCCAACTTTTTGATGGCAGATTGCAGGAGCCACTTGGTACCATCAAACCAGCCCAACTTGGCACTGGTGCCACCTTGGGTCTGGGAACCATCCTGCCTATTGTAGCTTTTCAGGAGCCAGCCTGTCACTCCTAGCCCTAGGCCCCCAGTCATAAACCTCGGCCCGTTTCCCTGGCACACAAAAGTAAGCTACCCCGCTTCAGGATGGCAGATTGCAGGAGCCACTTTTCACCATCAAACCAGCCCGACGTGGCACTGGTGCCACCTTGGGTCTGGGAACCATCCTGCGTATCGTGTGTTCTAAGGAGCCAGCCGGCCACTCCCAGCCACAGTCCCCCAAACACAAACAACGGTGCTTTTCCTTGGAAAACAAAACTGGCCTGCCAACTTTTTGATGGCAGATTGCAGGTGCTATTTAGTACTATCAAACCAGCCCGACTTGGCACTGGTGCCACCTCTGGTCTGGGAACCATCCTGCCTATCGTGGATTTTCAGGGGCCAGACGGCCACTCTCAGCCATATGCCCCCAGACACAAAGCTCTGCCCGTTTCCCTGGCAAACAAAAGTAAGCTACCCCGCTTCTGGATGGCAGATTGCAGGAGCCACTTGGTACTATCAAACCAGCCCAACTTGGCACTGGTGCCACCATGGGTCTGGTCACCATCCTGCCTATCGCAGCTTTTCAGGACGTAGCAGGTCACTCCCAGCCATAGGCCCCCAGACACAAACCTCGGCCCGTTTCCCTGGCAAACAAAAGTAAGCTGCCCCGCTTCTGGATGGCAGATTGCAGGACGCACTTGGTACTATCAAACCAGCCCAACTTGGCAAAGGTGCCACCTCTGGTCTGGGAACCATCCTGCGTATCGTGGATTCTAAGGAGCCAGCCGGCCACTCCCAGCCACAGGCCCTCAAACACAAACAACGGCGCTTTTCCCTGGAAAACAAAACTCGCCTGCCAACTTTTTGATGGCAGATTGCAGGAGCCACTTGGTACTATCAAACCAGCCCAACTTGGCACTGGTGCCACCATGGGTCTGGTCACCATCCTGCCTATCGTAGCTTTTCAGGAGCCAGCCGGTCACTCCCAGCCATAGGTCCCCAGTCACAAACCTCGGCCCGTTTCCCTGGCAAACAAAAGTAAGCTGCCCCGCTTCTGGATGGCAGATTGCAGGAGCCCCTTGGTACTATCAAACCAGCCCGACTTGGAACTGGTGCCACCTCTGGTCTGGGAACCATGCTGCGTAACACAGATTCTAAGGCGCCAGTCGGCCACTCCCAGCCACAAGCCCCCAAACACAAACAACGGCGCTATTCTCTGGCAAACAAAACTCCACTGCCCCTCTTCTGGATGGCAAATTGCAGGACGCACTTGGTACTATAAAAACAGCCCGACTTGGCACTGGTGCCACCTTGGGTCTCGGAACCATCCTGCGTATCGATCTTTTTAATGAGACAGCCGGCCACTCCAAGCCATATGCCCCCAAACACAACCCACGGCCCTTTTCTCTGGCAAACAAAACTCAACTGCACCGCTTCTGGATGGCAGATTGCAGGAGCCACTTGGTACTATCAAACCAGCCCGACTTGGCACTGGTGCCACCTTGGGTCTGGGAACCATCCTGCGTATTGTGGGTTGTCAGGAGCCAGCCGAACACTCTCGGCCACAGACCCCAATCAAAAACAACGGCCCGTTTCACAGGCAAACAAAACTCAACTGCCCCTCTTCTGGATGGCAAATTTTAGGACGCACTTTGTACTACGAAAACCGCCCGACGTGGCACTGGTGCCACCTTGTGTCAGGGAACCATCCTGCATATCGAGCTTTTTAAGGAGCCAGCCGGCCACGCTGAGCCATATACCCCCAAAAACAAACCACGGACCATTTCTCATGGAAACAAAAATCCGCTGCCCCGCGTCTGGATGGCAGATTGCAGGAGCCACTTTGCACCATCAAACCAGCCCGACTTGGCACTGGTGCCACCTTGGGTCTGGGAACAATCCTGCATATCGTGGATTCTAAGGAGCCAGCCGGCCACTCCCAGCCACAGGCCCCCAAACACAAACAACGGCGCTTTTCCCTGGAAAACAAAACTCGCCTGCCAGCTTTTTGATGGCAGATTGCAGGAGCCACTTGGTACTATCAAATCATCCCAACTTGGTACTGGTGCCACTATGGGTCTGGGAACCATCCTGCCTATTGTAGCATTTCAGGAGCCAGCCGGTCACTCCCAGCCATAGGCCCCCAGACACAAACCTCGGACCGTTTCCCTGGCAAACAAAATTAAGCTGCCCCGATTCTGGATGGCAGATTGCAGGAGCCACTTGGTAGTGTCAAACCAGCCCGACTTGGCACTGGTGCCACCTTGGGTCTGGGAACCATCCTGCGTATCGTGGATTCTAAGCAGCCACCCGGCCACTCTGAGCCACAGGCGCCCAAACACAATATACGGCGCTTTTCCCTGGAAAACAAAACTCGCCTGCCAACATTTTGATGGCAGATTGCAGGAGGCACATGGTACTATCAGACCAGGCAAACATGGCACTGGTGCCACCTTGGCTCTGGGAACCATCCTGCCTATCGTGGATTTTCAGGGGCCAGCCGGCCAATCTCAGCCATATGGATCCAAACACATACCACGGCCCTTTTCTCTGACAAACAAAACTCAACTGCCCCTCTTCTGGATGGCAAATTGCAGGACGCACTTGGTACTACGAAAACAGCCCGACTTGGCACTGATGCCACCTTGGGTCAGGGAACAATCCTGCGTATCGATCTTTTTATGGAGCCAGCCGGCCACGTCCAGCCATATACCCCCAAAAAAAAACCACGGAACTTTTCTCCAGCAAACAAAAATCCGCTGCCCCGCGTCTGAATGGCAGATTTCAGGAGCTATTTAGTATAATCAAACCAGCCCGACTTGGCACTGGTGCCACCATGAGTCTGGTAACCATCCTGCCTATCGTAGCTTTTCAGTAGCCAGCCGGTCACTCCCAGCCATAGGCCCCCAGACAAATACCTCGGCCCGTTTCCCTGGGAAACAAAAGTAAGCTGTCCCGCTTCTGGATGGCAGATTGCAGGAGCCACTTGGTACTATCAAACCAGCCCAACTTGGCACTGGTGCCACCTCTGGTCTGGGAACCATCCTGCGTATCCTGGGTTCAAAGGATGCAGCCGGCCACTCCCAGCCACAGGCCTCTAAACAAGAACAACGGCGCTTTTCCCTGGAAAACAAAACTCGCCTGACAACTTTTGGATGGCAGATTGCAGGAGCCACTTGGTACTATCAAACCAGCCCAACTTGGCACTGGTGCCACCATGGGTCTGGTCACCATCCTGCCTATCGTAGCTTTTCAGGAGCCAGCCGGTCACTCCCAGCCATAGGCCCCCAGACAAATATCTCGGCCCGTTTCCCTGGCAAGCAAAAGTAAGCAGCCCCGCTTCTGGATGGCAGATTGCAGGAGCCACATGGTACTATCAAACCAGGCCAACATGGCACTGGTGCCACCTTGGTTCTGGGAACCATCCTGCCTATCGTGGATTTTCAGGGGCCAGCCGGCCACTCTCAGCCATATGCCCCCAAACATATACCACGGTCCTTTTCTCTGGCAAACAAAACTCAACTGCCCCTCTTCTGGATGGCAAATTGCAGGACGCACTTGGTACTACGAAAACAGCCCGACTTGGCACTCATGCCACCTTGGGTCAGGGAACAATCCTGCGTATCGTGATTTTTAAGGAGCCAGCCGGCCACGTCCAGCCATATACCCCCAAAAAAAACCACGGAACTTTTCTCCAGCAAACAGAAATCCGCTGCCCCGCGTCTGGATGGCAGATTTCAGGAGTTATTTAGTATTATCAAACCAGCCCGACTTGGCAGTGGGGCCACCATGAGCCTGGTAACCATCCTGCCTATCGTAGCTTTTCAGTAGCCAGCCAGTCACGCCCAGCCATAGGCCCCCAGACAAATACCTCGGCCCGTTTCCCTGGGAAACAAAATTAAGCTGTCCCGCTTCTGGATGGCAGTTTGCAGGATCCATTTGGTACTATCAAACCAGCCGAACTTGGCACTGGCGTAACCTTGGCTCTGGGAACCATCCTGCGTATCCTGGGTTCAAAGGAGGCAGCCGGCCACTCCCAGCCACAGGCCCCCAAACAGAAACAACGGCGCTTTTCCCTGGAAAACAAAACTGGCCTGCCAAGTTTTTGATGGCAGATTGCAGGAGCCACTTGGTACTATCAAACCAGCCCAACTTGGCACTGGTGCCACCATGGGTCTGGTCACCATCCTGCCTATCGTAGCTTTTCAGGAGCCAGCCGGTCACTCCCAGCCATAGGCCCCCAGACAAATATCTCGGCCCGTTTCCCTGGCAAGCAAAAGTAAGCAGCCACGCTTCTGGATGGCAGATTGCAGGAGCCACATGGTACTATCAAACCAGGCCAACATGGCACTGGTGCCACCTTGGTTCTGGGAACCATCCTGCCTATCGTGGATTTTCAGGGGCCAGCCGGCCACTCTCAGCCATATGCCCCCAAACATATACCACGGTCCTTTTCTCTGGCAAACAAAACTCAACTGCCCCTCTTCTGGATGGCAAATTGCAGGACGCACTTGGTACTACGAAAACAGCCCGACTTGGCACTCATGCCACCTTGGGTCAGGGAACAATCCTGCGTATCGTGGATTTTTAAGGAGCCAGCCGGCCACGTCCAGCCATATACCCCCAAAAAAAAACCACGGAACTTTTCTCCAGCAAACAGAAATCCGCTGCCCCGCGTCTGGATGGCAGATTTCAGGAGTTATTTAGTATTATCAAACCAGCCCGACTTGGCAGTGGGGCCACCATGAGCCTGGTAACCATCCTGCCTATCGTAGCTTTTCAGTAGCCAGCCACTCACGCCCAGCCATAGGCCCCCAGACAAATACCTCGGCCCGTTTCCCTGGGAAACAAAATTAAGCTGTCCCGCTTCTGGATGGCAGTTTGCAGGATCCACTTGGTACTATCAAACCAGCCGAACTTGGCACTGGCGTAACCTTGGCTCTGGGAACCATCCTGCGTATCCTGGGTTCAAAGGAGGCAGCCGGCCACTCCCAGCCACAGGCCCCCAAACAGAAACAACGGCGCTTTTCCCTGGAAAACAAAACTGGCCTGCCAAGTTTTTGATGGCAGATTGCAGGAGCCACTTGGTACTATCAAACCAGCCCAACTTGGCACTGGTGCCACCATGGGTCTGGTCACCATCCTGCCTATCGTAGCTTTTCAGGCGCCAGCCGGTCACTCCCAGCCATAGGCCCCCAGTCACAAACCTCGGCCCGTTTCCCTGGCAAACAAAAGTAAGCTACCCCGCTTCTGGATGGCAGATTGCAGGAGCCACTTTGCACCATCAAACCAGCCCGACTTGGCACTGCTGCGACCTCTGGTCTGGGAACCATCCTGCGTATCATGGATTCTAAGGAGCCAGCTGGCCACTCCCAACCACAGGCCCCCAAACACAAACAACGGCGCTTTTCCCTGGAAAACAAAACTCACCTGCCAACTTTTTGATGGCAGATTGCAGGAGCCACTTGGTACTATCAAACCAGCCCAACTTGGCACTGGTGCCACCATGGGTCTGGTCACCATCCTGCCTATCGTAGCTTTTCAGGAGCCAGCCGGTCACTCCCAGCCATAGGCCCCGAGACACAAACCTCGGCCCGTTTCCCTGGCAAACAAAAGTAAGCTACCCCGCTTCTGGATGGCAGATTGCAGGACGCACTTGGTACTATCAAACCAGCCCAACTTGGCACTGGTGCCACCTCAGGTCTGGGAACCATCCTGCGTCTCGTGGATTCTAAGGAGCCAGCCGGCCACTCCCACCCATAGGCCCCCAAACAAAAACAACGGCGCTTTTCCCTGGAAAACAAAACTCGCCTGCCAACTTTTTGATGGCTGATTGCAGGAACCACTTGGTTTTATCAAGCCAGCCCGACTTGGCACTGGTGCCACCTTGGGTCTGGGAACCATGCTGCGTATCGTGGATTCTAAGGAGCCAGCCGGCCACTCCCTGCCACAGGCCCCCAAACACAAACAACGGCGCTTTTCCCTGGAAATCAACACTCGCTTGCCGACTTTTTGATGGCAGATTGCAGGAGCCACTTGGTACTATCAAACCAGCCCAACTTGGCACTGGTGCCACCATGGGTCTGGTCACCATCATGCCTCTCGTAGCTTTTAAGGACCTAGCGGGTCACTCACAGCCATAGGCCCCCAGACACAAACCTTGGCCCGTTTCCCTGGCAAACAAAAGTAAGCTGCCCCGTTTCTGGATGGCAGATTTCAGTAGCAACTTTGCACCATCAAACTGGCCCGACTTGTCACTGGTGCCACTTTAGGTCTGGGAACCATCCTGCGTATCGTGGATTCTAATTAGCCATCCGGCCACTCCCACCCACAGGCCCCCAAACACAAACAACGGCGCTTTTCCCTGGAAAACAAAACTCGCCTACCAACATTTTGATGGCAGATTGCAGGAGCCACTTGGTACTATCAAATCAGCCGAACTTGGCACTGGTGCCACCATGGGTCTGGTAACCATCCTGCCTATCGTACCTTTTCAGGAGCCAGCTGGTCACTCCCAGCCATAGGCCCCCAGACAAAAACCTCGGCTCCTTTCCCTGGCAAACAAAAGTAAGCAGCCCTGCTTCTGGATGGCAGATTGCAGGAGCCACTTTGCACCATCAAACTGGCCCGACTTGTCACTGTTGCCACCTCTGGTCTGGGAACCATCCTGCGTATCGTGGGTTCTAATTAGCCAGCCGGCCACTCCCAGCCACAGGCCCCCAAACACAAAGCTCGGCCCGTTTCCCTGGCAAACAAAAGTAAGCTGCCCCGCTTCTGGATGGCTGATTGCAGGAGACACTTGGTACTATCAAACCAGCCCGACTTGGCACTGGTGCCACCACTGGTCTGGGAACCATCCTGCGTATCGTGGATTCTAATTAGCCAGCCGGCCACTCCCAGCCACAGGCACCCAAACACAAACGACGGCGCTTTTCCCTGGAAAACAAAACTCGCCTGCCAACTTTTTGATGGCAGATTGCAGGAGCAACTTGGTACTATCAAACCAGCCCGACTTGGCACTGGTGCCACCTCTGGTCTGGGAACCATCCTGCCTATCGTGGATTTTCAGGGGCCAGACGGCCACTCTCCGCCATATGCCCCCAGACACAAAGCTCTGCCCGTTTCCCTGGCAAACAAAAGTAAGCTGCCCCGCTTCTGGATGGCAGATTGCAGGACGCACTTGGTACTATCAAACCAGCCCGACTTGGCACTGGTGCCACGTCAAGTCTGGGAACCATCCTGCGTATCGTGGATTCTAAGGAGCCAGCCGGCCACTCCCAGCCACAGGCCCCCAAACACAAACAACGGCGCTTTTCCCTGGAAAACAAAACTCGCCTGCCAACTTTTTGATGGCAGATTGCAGGAGCAACTTGGTACTATCAAACCAGCCCAACTTGGCACTGGTGCCACCATGGGTCTGGTCACCATCCTGCCTATCGTAACTTTTCAGGAGCCAGCCGGTCACTCTCAGCCATAGGCCCCCAAACAAAACCCACGGCCCGTTTCCCTGGCAAACAAAAGTAAGCTGCCCCGCTTCTGGATGGCAGATTCCCGGACGCACTTGGTACTATCAAACCAGCCCAACTTGGCACAGGTTCCACCTCTGATCTGGGAACCATGCTGAGTATCGTGGATTCTAAGGAGCCAGCCGGCCACTCCCAGCCACAGGCCCCCAAACACAAACAACGGCGCTTTTCCCTGGAAAACAAAACTCGCCCGCCAAGTTTGTGATGGCAGATTGCAGGAGCCACTTGGTACTATCAAACCAGCCCAACTTGGCACTGGTGCCGTCATGGGTCTGGTCACCATCCTGCCTATCGTAGCTATTCACGAGCCAGCCGGTCACTCCCAGCCATAGGCCCCCAGACAAAAACCTCGGCCCGTTTCCCTGGCAAACAAAAGTAAGCTGCCCCGCTTCTGGATGGCAGATTGCAGGAACCACTTGTTACTATCAAACCAGCCCAACTTGGCACTGGTGCCACCATGGGTCTGGGAACCATCCTTTGTATCGTGGATTCTAATTAGCCATCCGTCCACTCCAGGCCATAGGGCCCCAGGCACAAACAACGGCGCTTTTCCCTGGAAAACAAAACTCGCCTGCCAACTTTTTGATGGCCGATTGCAGGAACCACTTGGTATTATCAAGCCAGCCCGACTTGGCACTGGTGCCACCTTGGGTCTGGGAACCATGCTGCGTATCGTGGATTCTAAGGAGCCAGCCGGCCACTCCCTGCCACAGGCCCCCAAACACAAACAACGGCGCTTTTCCCTGGAAAACAAAACTCGCCTGCCAAGTTTTTGATGGCAGATTGCAGGAGCCACTTGGTACTATCAAACCAGCCCAAGTTGGCACTGGTGCCACCATGGGTCTGGTCACCATCCTGCCTATCGTAGCTTTTCAGGAGCCAGCCAGCCACCCCCAGCCAGAGGCCCCCAGACAAATATTTCGGCCCGTTTCCCTGGCAAACAAAAGTAAGCTGCCCCGCTTCTGCATGGCAGATTGCAGGAGCCACTTTGCACCGTCAAACCAGCCCAACTTGGCACTGGTGCCACCTCAGGTCTGGGAACCATCCTGCGTCTCGTGGGTTCTAATTAGCCATCCGTCCACTCCAGGCCATAGGGCCCCAGGCACAAACAACGGCGCTTTTCCCTGGAAAACAAAACTCGCCTGCCAACTTTTTGATGGCAGATTGCAGGAGCAACTTGGTACTATCAAACCAGCCCAACTTGGCACTGGTGCCACCATGGGTCTGGTCACCATCCTGCCTATCGTAACTTTTCAGGAGCCAGCCGGTCACTCTCAGCCATAGGCCCCCAAACAAAACCCACGGCCCGTTTCCCTGGCAAACAAAAGTAAGCTGCCCCGCTTCTGGATGGCAGATTCCCGGACGCACTTGGTACTATCAAACCAGCCCAACTTGGCACAGGTTCCACCTCTGATCTGGGAACCATGCTGAGTATCGTGGATTCTAAGGAGCCAGCCGGCCACTCCCAGCCACAGGCCCCCAAACACAAACAACGGCGCTTTTCCCTGGAAAACAAAACTCGCCCGCCAAGTTTGTGATGGCAGATTGCAGGAGCCACTTGGTACTATCAAACCAGCCCAACTTGGCACTGGTGCCGTCATGGGTCTGGTCACCATCCTGCCTATCGTAGCTATTCACGAGCCAGCCGGTCACTCCCAGCCATAGGCCCCCAGACAAAAACCTCGGCCCGTTTCCCTGGCAAACAAAAGTAAGCTGCCCCGCTTCTGGATGGCAGATTGCAGGAACCACTTGTTACTATCAAACCAGCCCAACTTGGCACTGGTGCCACCATGGGTCTGGGAACCATCCTTTGTATCGTGGATTCTAATTAGCCATCCGTCCACTCCAGGCCATAGGGCCCCAGGCACAAACAACGGCGCTTTTCCCTGGAAAACAAAACTCGCCTGCCAACTTTTTGATGGCCGATTGCAGGAACCACTTGGTATTATCAAGCCAGCCCGACTTGGCACTGGTGCCACCTTGGGTCTGGGAACCATGCTGCGTATCGTGGATTCTAAGGAGCCAGCCGGCCACTCCCTGCCACAGGCCCCCAAACACAAACAACGGCGCTTTTCCCTGGAAAACAAAACTCGCCTGCCAAGTTTTTGATGGCAGATTGCAGGAGCCACTTGGTACTATCAAACCAGCCCAAGTTGGCACTGGTGCCACCATGGGTCTGGTCACCATCCTGCCTATCGTAGCTTTTCAGGAGCCAGCCAGCCACCCCCAGCCAGAGGCCCCCAGACAAATATTTCGGCCCGTTTCCCTGGCAAACAAAAGTAAGCTGCCCCGCTTCTGCATGGCAGATTGCAGGAGCCACTTTGCACCGTCAAACCAGCCCAACTTGGCACTGGTGCCACCTCAGGTCTGGGAACCATCCTGCGTCTCGTGGGTTCTAATTAGCCATCCGTCCACTCCAGGCCATAGGGCCCCAGGCACAAACAACGGCGCTTTTCCCTGGAAAACAAAACTCGCCTGCCAACATTTTGATGGCCGATTGCAGGAACCACTTGGTATTATCAAGCCAGCCCAACTTGGCACTGGTGCCACCATGGGTCTGGTCACCATCCTGCCTATCGTAGCTTTTCAGGAGCCAGCCGGTCACTCCCAGCCATAGGCCCCCAGACACAAACCTCGGACCGTTTCCCTGGCAAACAAAAGTAAGCTGCCCCGCTTCTGGATGGCCGATTGCAGGAACCACTTGGTATTATCAAGCCAGCCCGACTTGGCACTGGTGCCACCTTGGGTCTGGGAACCATGCTGCGTATCGTGGATTCTAAGGAGCCAGCCGGCCACTCCCAGCCACAGGCCCCCAAACACAAACAACGACGCTTTTCCCTGGAAATCAACACTCGCTTGCCGACTTTTTGATGGCAGATTGCAGGAGCCACTTGGTACTATCAAACCAGCCCAACTTGGCACTGGTGCCACCATGGGTCTGGTCACCATCCTGCCTATCGTAGCTTTTCATGAGCCAGCCGGCCACTCCCATCCATAGGCCCCCAGACACAAACCTCGGCCCATTTCCCTGGCAAACAAAAGTAAGCTGCCCCGCTTCTGGATGGCAGATTCCCGGACGCACTTGTTACAATCAAACCAGCCCAACTTGGCACTGGTGCCACCTCTGGTCTGGGAACCATCCTGCGTATCGTGGATTCTAAGGAGCCAGCCGGCCACTCCCAGCCACAGGCCCCCAAACACAAACAACGGCGCTTTTCCCTGGAAAACAAAACTCGCCTGCCAAGGTTTTGATGGCAGATTGCAGGAGCCACTTGGTACTATCAAACCAGCCCAACTTGGCACTGGTGCCGTCATGGGTCTGGTCACCATCCTGCCTATCGTAGCTTTTCACGAGCCAGCCGGTCACTTCCAGGCTTAGGCCCCCAGACACAATCCTCGGACCGTTTCCCTGGCAAACAAAAGTAAGCTGCCCCGCTTCTGGATGGCAGATTGCAGGAACCACTTGGTACTATCAAACCAGCCCAAGTTGGCACTGGTGCCACCATGGGTCTGGGAACCATCCTGTGTATCGTGGATTCTAATTAGCCATCCGTCCACTCCAGGCCATAGGGCCCCAGGCACAAACAACGGCGCTTTTCCCTGGATAACAAACTCGCCTGCCAAATTTTTGATGGCAGATTGCAGGAGCCACTTGGTACTATCAAACCAGCCCAACTTGGCACTGGTGCCACCATGGGTCTGGTCACCATCCTGCCTATCGTAGCTTTTCAGGAGCCAGCCGGTCACTCCCAGCCATAGGCCCCGAGACACAAACCTCGGACCGTTTCCCTGGCAAACAAAAGTAAGCTGCCCCGCTTCTGGATGGCAGATTGCAGGAGCCACTTGGTACTATCAAACCAGCCCGACTTGGCACTGGTGCCACCACTGGTCTGGGAACCATCCTGCGTATCGTGGATTCTAATTAGCCAGCTGGCCACTCCCAGCCACAGGCACCCAAACACAAACGACGGCGCTTTTCCCTGGAAAACAAAACTCGCCTGACAACTTTTTGATGGCAGATTGCAGGAGCCACTTGGTACTATCAAACCAGCCCAACTTGGCACTGGTGCCGTCATGGGTCTGGTCACCATCCTGCCTATCGTAGCTTTTCAGGAGCCAGCCGGTCACTCCCAGCCATAGGCCCCCAGACAAATACCTCGGCCCGTTTCCCTGGAAAACAAAAGTAAGCTGCCCCGCTTCTGGATGGCAGATTGCAGGACGCACTTGGTACTATCAAACCAGCCCGACTTGGCACTGGTGCCACGTCAAGTCTGGGAACCATCCTGCGTATCGTGGATTCTAAGGAGCCAGCCGGCCACTCCCTGCCACAGGCCCCCAAACACAAACAACGGCGCTTTTCCATGGAAAACAAAACTCGCCTGCCAACTTTTTGATGGCAGATTGGAGGAGCAACTTGGTACTATCAAACCAGCCCAACTTGGCACTGGTGCCACCATGGGTCTGGTCACCATCCTGCCTATCGTAACTTTTCAGGAGCCAGCCGGTCACTCTCAGCCATAGGCCCCCAAACAAAACCCACGGCCCGTTTCCCTGGCAAACAAAAGTAAGCTGCCCCGCTTCTGGATGGCAGATTCCCGGACGCACTTGGTACTATCAAACCAGCCCAACTTGGCACTGGTTCCACCTCTGATCTGGGAACCATGCTGAGTATCGTGGATTCTAAGGAGCCAGCCGGCCACTCCCAGCCACAGGCCCCCAAACACAAACAACGGCGCTTTTCCCTGGAAAACAAAACTCGCCCGCCAAGTTTGTGATGGCAGATTGCAGGAGCCACTTGGTACTATCAAACCAGCCCAACTTGGCACTGGTGCCGTCATGGGTCTGGTCACCATCCTGCCTATCGTAGCTTTTCACGAGCCAGCCGGTCACTCCCAGCCATAGGCCCCCAGACAAAAACCTCGGCCCGTTTCCCTGGAAAACAAAAGTAAGCTGCCCCGCTTCTGGATGGCAGATTGCAGGAACCACTTGGTACTATCAAACCAGCCCAACTTGGCACTGGTGCCACCATGGGTCTGGGAACCATCCTGTGTATCGTGGATTCTAATTAGCCATCCGTCCACTCCAGGCCATAGGGCCCCAGGCACAAACAACAGCGCTTTTCCCTGGAAAACAAAACTCGCCTGCCAAGTTTTTGATGGCCGATTGCAGGAACCACTTGGTATTATCTAGCCAGCCCAACTTGGCACTGGTGCCACCATGGGTCTGGTCACCATCCTGCCTATCGTAGCTTTTCAGGAGCCAGCCGGTCACTCCCAGCCATAGGCCCCCAGACACAAACCTCGGACCGTTTCCCTGGCAAACAAAAGTAAGCTGCCCCGCTTCTGGATGGCAGATTGCAGGAACCACTTGTTACTATCAAACCAGCCCAACTTGGCACTGGTGCCACCATGGGTCTGGGAACCATCCTGTGTATCGTGGATTCTAATTAGCCATCCGTCCACTCCAGGCCATAGGGCCCCAGGCACAAACAACGGCGCTTTTCCCTGGAAAACAAAACTCGCCTGCCAACTTTTTGATGGCCGATTGCAGGAACCACTTGGTATTATCAAGCCAGCCCGACTTGGCACTGGTGCCACCTTGGGTCTGGGAACCATGCTGCGTATCATGGATTCTAAGGAGCCAGCCGGCCACTCCCTGCCACAGGCCCCCAAACACAAACAACGGCGCTTTTCCCTGGAAAACAAAACTCGCCTGCCAAGTTTTTGATGGCAGATTGCAGGAGCCACTTGGTACTATCAAACCAGCCCAAGTTGGCACTGGTGCCACCATGGGTCTGGTCACCATCCTGCCTATCGTAGCTTTTCAGGAGCCAGCCAGCCACCCCCAGCCAGAGGCCCCCAGACAAATATTTCGGCCCGTTTCCCTGGCAAACAAAAGTAAGCTGCCCCGCTTCTGCATGGCAGATTGCAGGAGCCACTTTGCACCGTCAAACCAGCCCAACTTGGCACTGGTGCCACCTCAGGTCTGGGAACCATCCTGCGTCTCGTGGGTTCTAATTAGCCATCCGTCCACTCCAGGCCATAGGGCCCCAGGCACAAACAACGGCGCTTTTCCCTGGAAAACAAAACTCGCCTGCCAACTTTTTGATGGCCGATTGCAGGAACCACTTGGTATTATCAAGCCAGCCCAACTTGGCACTGGTGCCACCATGGGTCTGGTCACCATCCTGCCTATCGTAGCTTTTCAGGAGCCAGCCGGTCACTCCCAGCCATAGGCCCCCAGACACAAACCTCGGACCGTTTCCCTGGCAAACAAAAGTAAGCTGCCCCGCTTCTGGATGGCAGATTGCAGGAACCACTTGGTACTATCAAACCAGCCCAACTTGGCACTGGTGCCACCATGGGTCTGGGAACCATCCTGTGTATCGTGGATTCTAATTAGCCATCCGTCCACTCCAGGCCATAGGGCCCCAGGCACAAACAACGGCGCTTTTCCCTGGAAAACAAAACTCGCCTGCGAACATTTTGATGGCCGATTGCAGGAACCACTTGGTATTATCAAGCCAGCCCGACTTGGCACTGGTGCCACCTTGGGTCTGGGAACCATGCTGCGTATCGTGGATTCTAAGGAGCCAGCTGGCCACTCCCAGCCACAGGCCCCCAAACACAAACAACGACGCTTTTCCCTGGAAATCAACACTCGCTTGCCGACTTTTTGATGGCAGATTGCAGGAGCCACTTGGTACTATCAAACCAGCCCAACTTGGCACTGGTGCCACCATGGGTCTGGTCACCATCCTGCCTATCGTAGCTTTTCATGAGCCAGCCGGCCACTCCCAGCCATAGGCCCCCAGACACAAACCTCGGCCCGTTTCCCTGGCAAACAAAAGTAAGCTGCCCCGCTTCTGGATGGCAGATTCCCGGACGCACTTGTTACAATCAAACCAGCCCAACTTGGCACTGGTGACACCTCTGGTCTGGGAACCATGCTGAGTATCGTGGATTCTAAGGAGCCAGCCGGCCACTCCCAGCCACAGGCCCCCAAACACAAACAACGGCGCTTTTCCCTGGAAAACAAAACTCGCCTGCCAAGTTTTTGATGGCAGATTGCAGGAGCCACTTGGTACTATCAAACCAGCCCAACTTGGCACTGGTGCCGTCATGGGTCTGGTCACCATCCTGCCTATCGTAGCTTTTCACGAGCCAGCCGGTCACTTCCAGGCTTAGGCCCCCAGACACAATCCTCGGACCGTTTCCCTGGCAAACAAAAGTAAGCTGCCCCGCTTCTGGATGGCAGATTGCAGGAACCACTTGGTACTATCAAACCAGCCCAACTTGGCACTGGTGCCACCATGGGTCTGGGAACCATCCTGTGTATCGTGGATTCTAATTAGCCATCCGTCCACTCCAGGCCATAGGGCCCCAGGCACAAACAACGGCGCTTTTCCCTGGATAACAAACTCGCCTGCCAAATTTTTGATGGCAGATTGCAGGAGCCACTTGGTACTATCAAACCAGCCCAACTTGGCACTGGTGCCACCATGGGTCTGGTCACCATCCTGCCTATCGTAGCTTTTCAGGAGCCAGCCGGTCACTCCCAGCCATAGGCCCCGAGACACAAACCTCGGACCGTTTCCCTGGCAAACAAAAGTAAGCTACCCCGCTTCTGGATGGCAGATTGCAGGACGCACTTGGTACTATCAAACCAGCCCAACTTGGCACTGGTGCCACCTCAGGTCTGGGAACCATCCTGCGTCTCGTGGATTCTAAGGAGCCAGCCGGCCACTCCCACCCATAGGCCCCCAAACAAAAACAACGGCGCTTTTCCCTGGAAATCAACACTCGCTTCCCGACTTTTTGATGGCAGATTGCAGGAGCCACTTGGTACTATCAAACCAGCCCAACTTGGCACTGGTGCCACCATGGGTCTGGTCACCATCATGCCTCTCGTAGCTTTTCAGGACCTAGTCGGTCACGCACAGCCATAGGCCCCCAGACACAAACCTTGGCCCATTTCCCTGGCAAACAAAAGTAAGCTGCCCCGTTTCTGGATGGCAGATTTCAGTAGCAACTTTGCACCATCAAACTGGCCCGACTTGTCACTGGTGCCACTTTAGGTCTGGGAACCATCCTGCGTATCGTGGATTCTAATTAGCCATCCGGCCACTCCCACCCACAGGCCCCCAAACACAAACAACGGCGCTTTTCTCTGGAAAACAAAACTCGCCTACCAACATTTTGATGGCAGATTGCAGGAGCCACTTGGTACTATCAAACCAGCCCAACTTGGCACTGGTGCCACCATGGGTCTGGTAACCATCCTGCCTATCGTACCTTTTCAGGAGCCAGCTGGTCACTCCCAGCCATAGGCCCCCAGACACAAACCTCGGCTCCTTTCCCTGGCAAACAAAAGTAAGCAGCCCTGCTTCTGGATGGCAGATTGCAGGAGCCACTTTGCACCATCAAACTGGCCCGACTTGTCACTGTTGCCACCTCTGGTCTGGAAACCATCCTGCGTATCGTGGATTCTAATTAGCCAGCCGGCCACTCCCAGCCACAGGCCCCCAAACACAAACAACGGCGCTTTTCCCTGGAAAACAAAACTCGCCTGACAACTTTTTGATGGCAGATTGCAGGAGCCACTTGGTACTATCAAACCAGCCCAACCTGGCACTGGTGCCACCATGGGTCTGGTCACCATCCTGCCTATCGTAGCTTTTCAGGAGCCAGCCGGTCACTCCCAGCCATAGGCCCCCAGACAAATACCTCGGCCCGTTTCCCTGGAAAACAAAAGTAAGCTGCCCCGCTTCTGGATGGCAGATTGCAGGACGCACTTGGTACTATCAAACCAGCCCGACTTGGCACTGGTGCCACGTCAAGTCTGGGAACCATCCTGCGTATCGTGGATTCTAAGGAGCCAGCCGGCCACTCCCAGCCACAGGCCCCCAAACACAAACAACGGCGCTTTTCCCTGGAAAACAAAACTCGCCTGCCAACTTTTTGATGGCAGATTGCAGGAGCCACTTGGTACTATCAAACCAGCCCAACTTGGCACTGGTGCCACCATGGGTCTGGTCACCATCCTGCCTATCGTAACTTTTCAGGAGCCAGCGGGTCACTCCCAGCCATAGGCCCCCAGACAAATACCTCGGCCCGTTTCCCTGGCAAACAAAAGTAAGCTGCCCCGCTTCTGGATGGCAGATTCCCGGACGCACTTGGTACTATCAAACCAGCCCAACTTGGCACTGGTGCCACCTCTGATCTGGGAACCATGCTGAGTATCGTGGATTCTAAGGAGCCAGCCGGCCACTCCCAGCCACAGGCCCCCAAACACAAACAACGGCGCTTTTCCCTGGAAAACAAAACTCGCCTGCCAACTTTTTGATGGCAGATTGCAGGAGCCACTTGGTACTATCAAACCAGCCCAACTTGGCACTGGTGCCGTCATGGGTCTGGTCACCATCCTGCCTATCGTAGCTTTTCAGGAGCCAGCCGGTCACTCCCAGCCATAGGCCCCCAGACAAAAACCTCGGCCCGTTTCCCTGGAAAACAAAAGTAAGCTGCCCCGCTTCTGGATGGCAGATTGCAGGAACCACTTGGTACTATCAAACCAGCCCAACTTGGCACTGGTGCCACCACGGGTCTGGGAACCATCCTGTGTATCGTGGATTCTAATTAGCCATCCGTCCACTCCAGGCCTTAGGGCCCCAGGCACAAACAACGGCGCTTTTCCCTGGAAAACAAAACACCCCTGCCCACTTTTTGATGGCCGATTGCAGGAACCACTTGGTATTATCTAGCCAGCCCAACTTGGCACTGGTGCCACCATGGGTCTGGTCACCATCCTGCCTATCGTAGCTTTTCAGGAGCCAGCCGGTCACTCCCAGCCATAGGCCCCCAGACACAAACCTCGGACCGTTTCCCTGGCAAACAAAAGTAAGCTGCCCCGCTTCTGGATGGCAGATTGCAGGAACCACTTGTTACTATCAAACCAGCCCAACTTGGCACTGGTGCCACCATGGGTCTGGGAACCATCCTGTGTATCGTGGATTCTAATTAGCCATCCGTCCACTCCAGGCCATAGGGCCCCAGGCACAAACAAAGGCGCTTTTCCCTGGAAAACAAAACTCGCCTGCGAACATTTTGATGGCCGATTGCAGGAACCACTTGGTATTATCAAGCCAGCCCGACTTGGCACTGGTGCCACCTTGGGTCTGGGAACCATGCTGCGTATCGTGGATTCTAAGGAGCCAGCCGGCCACTCCCAGCCACAGGCCCCCAAACACAAACAACGGCGCTTTTCCCTGGAAAACAAAACTCGCCTGCCAAGTTTTTGATGGCAGATTGCAGGAGCCACTTGGTACTATCAAACCAGCCCAACTTGGCACTGGTGCCACCATGGGTCTGGTCACCATCCTGCCTATCGTAGCTTTTCAGGAGCCAGCCAGCCACCCCCAGCCAGAGGCCCCCAGACAAATATTTCGGCCCGTTTCCCTGGCAAACAAAAGTAAGCTGCCCCGCTTCTGCATGGCAGATTGCAGGAGCCACTTTGCACCGTCAAACCAGCCCAACTTGGCACTGGTGCCACCTCAGGTCTGGGAACCATCCTGCGTATCGTGGGTTCTAATTAGGCATCCGTCCACTCAAGGCCATAGGGCCCCAGGCACAAACAACGGCGCTTTTCCCTGGAAAACAAAACTCGCCTGCCAACTTTTTGATGGCCGATTGCAGGAACCACTTGGTATTATCAAGCCAGCCCAACTTGGCACTGGTGCCACCATGGGTCTGGTCACCATCCTGCCTATCGTAGCTTTTCAGGAGCCAGCCGGTCACTCCCAGCCATAGGCCCCCAGACACAAACCTCGGACCGTTTCCCTGGCAAACAAAAGTAAGCTGCCCCGCTTCTGGATGGCAGATTGCAGGAACCACTTGGTACTATCAAACCAGCCCAACTTGGCACTGGTGCCACCATGGGTCTGGGAACCATCCTGTGTATCGTGGATTCTAATTAGCCATCCGTCCACTCCAGGCCATAGGGCCCCAGGCACAAACAACGGCGCTTTTCCCTGGAAAACAAAACTCGCCTGCGAACATTTTGATGGCCGATTGCAGGAACCACTTGGTATTATCAAGCCAGCCCGACTTGGCACTGGTGCCACCTTGGGTCTGGGAACCATGCTGCGTATCGTGGATTCTAAGGAGCCAGCCGGCCACTCCCAGCCACAGGCCCCCAAACACAAACAACGACGCTTTTCCCTGGAAATCAACACTCGCTTGCCGATTTTTGATGGCAGATTGCAGGAGCCACTTGGTACTATCAAACCAGCCCAACTTGGCACTGGTGCCACCATGGGTCTGGTCACCATCATGCCTCTCGTAGCTTTTCAGGACCTAGCCGGTCACTCACAGCCATAGGCCCCCAGACACAAACCTTGGCCCGTTTCCCTGGCAAACAAAATTAAGCTGCCCCGCTTCTGGATGGCAGATTGCAGGAGCCACTTGGTATTATCAAACCAGCCCAACTTGGCACTGGTGCCACCTCTGGTCTGGGAACCATCCTGCGTATCGTGGATTCTAAGGAGCCAGTCGGCCACTCCCAGCCACAGGCCCCCAAACACAAACAACGGCCCGTTTCCGTGGCAAACAAAAGTAAGCTGCCCCGCTTCTGGATGGCAGATTGCAGGAACCACTTGGTACTATCAAACCAGCCCAACTTGGCACTGGTGGCACCTCTTGTCTGGGAACCATGCTGCGTATCGTGGTTTCTAAGGAGCCAGCCGGCCACTCCCAACCACAGGCCCCCAAACACAAACAACGACGCTTTTCCCTGGAAAACAAAACTCGCCTGACAACATTTTGATGGCAGATTGCAGGAGCCACTTGGTACTATCAAACCAGCCCAACTTGGCACTGGTGCCACCATGGGTCTGGTCACCATCCTGCCTATCGAAGCTTTTCAGGAGCCAGCCGGTCACTCACAGCCATAGGCCCCGAGACACAAAGCTCGGCCCGTTTCCCTGGCAAACAAAAGTAAGCTGCCCCGCTTCTGGATGGCAGATTGCAGAAGCCACTTGGTACTATCAAACCAGCCCAACTTGGCACTGGTGCCACCTCTGGTCTGGGAACCATCCTGCGTATCGTAGATTTAAGGAGCCAGCCGGTTGTCCCAGCCATAGGCCCCCAAACACAAACAACGGTCCGTTTCCCTGGCAAACAAAAGTAAGCTGCCCCGCTTCTGGATGGCAGATTGCAGGAACCACTTGGTAGTATCAAACCAGCCCAACTTGGCACTGGTGGCACCTCTTGTCTGGGAACCATGCTGCGTATCGTGGTTTCTAAGGAGCCAGCCGGCCACTCCCAACCATACACCCCCAGACACAAAGCTCGGCCCGTTTCCCTGGAAAACAAAAGTAAGATACCCCGATTCTGGATGGCAGATTGCAGGAGCCACTTGGTACTATCAAATCAGCCCAACTTGGCACTGGTGCCACCATGGGTCTGGTAAACATCCTGCCTATCGTAGCTTTTCAGGAGCCAGCCGGCCACTCTCAGCCATATGCCCCCAAAAACAAACCACGGCCCTTTTCTCTGGCAAACAAAACTCAACTGCCCCTCTTCTGGATGGCAAATTTTAGGACGCACTTTGTACTACGAAAACCGCCCGACGTGGCACTGGTGCCACCTTGTGTCAGGGAACCATCCTGCATATCGAGCTTTTTAAGGAGCCAGCCGGCCACGCCCAGCCATAAACCCCCAAAAACAAACCACGGACCATTTCTCTTGGAAACAAAAATCCGCTGCCCCGCGTCTGGATGGCAGATTGCAGGAGCCACTTTGCACCATCAAACCAGCCCGACTTGGCACTGGTGCCACCATGGGTCTGGGAACAATCCTGCATATCGTGGATTCTAAGGAGCCAGCCGGCCACTCCCAGCCACAGGCCCCCAAACAAAAACAACGGCGCTTTTCCCTGGAAAACAAAATTCGCCTGCCAACTTTTTGATGGCAGATTGCAGGAGCCACTTGGTACTATCAAACCAGCCCAACTTGGCACTGCTGCCACCTCTGGTCTGGGAACCATCCTGCCTATCGTAGCTTTTCGGGAGCCAGCCGGTCACTCCCAGCCATAGACCCCCAGACACAAACCTCGGCCCGTTTCCCTGGAAAACAAAAGTAAGCTACCCCGATTCTGGATCGCAGATTGCAGGAGCCACTTGGTACTATCAAATCAGCCCAACTTGGCACTGGTGCCACCATGGGTCTGGTAAACATCCTGGCTATCGTAGCTTTTGAGGAGCCAGCCGGTCACTCCCTGCCATAGGCCCCCAGACACAAACCTCGGCCCGTTTCCCTGGCAAACAAAAGTAAGCTGCCCCGCTTTTGGATGGCAGATTGCAGGAGCCACGTTGCACCATCAAACCAGCCCGACTTGGCACTGGTGCCACCTTGGGTCTGGGAACAAGTTGGGCTGGTTTGAGAGTACCAAGTGGCTCCTGCAATCTTCCATCCAGAAGCGGGACAGCTTACTTTTGTTTCCCAGGGAAACGGGCCGAGGTATTTGTCTGGGGGCCTATGGCTGGGAGTGACCGGCTGGCTACTGAAAAGCTACGATAGGCAGGATGGTTACCAGACTCATGGTGCCACCAGTGCCAAGTCGGGCTGGTTTGATAATACTAAATAGCTCCTGCAATCTGCCATCCAGACGCGGGGCAGCGGATTTTTGTTTGCTGGAGAAATGTTCCGTGGTTTTTTTTGGGGGTATATGACTGGACGTGGCCGGCTGGCTCCTTAAAAAGCTCTATACGCAGGATTGTTCCCTGACCCAAGGTGGCATCAGTGCCAAGTCGGGCTGTTTTCGTAGTACCAAGTGCGTCCTGCAATTTGCCATCCAGAAGCGGGGCAGCCTACTTTTGTTTGCCAGGGAAACGTGCCGAGGTATTTGTCTGGAGGCCTATGGCTGGGAGTGAGCTGCTGGCTCCTAAAAAGCTACGATAGGCAGGATGGTGACCAGACCCATGGTGGCACCAGTGCCAAGTTGGGCTGGTTTGATAGTACCAAGTGGCTCCTGCAATCTGCCATCAAGAAGTTGGCAGGCGAGTTTTGTTTTCCAGGGAAAAGCGCCGTTGTTTTTGTTTAGAGGCCTGTGGCTGGGAGTGGCCGCCTGTCCTCGTAGAATCTACGTTACGCAGCATGGTTCCCAGAGCCAAGGTGGCACCAGGGCCAAGTCGGGCTGGTTTGTAAGTACCAAGTGCATCCTGCAATCTGCCATCCAAAAGCGGGGCAGCTTACTTTTGTTTGCCAGGGAAACGGGCCGAGGTTTGTGTCCAGGGGCCTATGGCAGGGAGTGACCGGCTGGCTCCTGAAAAGCTACGATAGGCAGGATGTTTACCAGACCCATGGTGGCACCAGTGCCAAGTTGGGCTGATTTGATTACACCAAGTGGCTCCTGCAATCTGCCATCCAGAATTGGGGTAGCTTACTTTTGTTTTCCAGGGAAACGGGCCGAGGTTTGTGTCTGGGGGTCTATGGCTGGGAGTGACCGGCTGGCTCCTGAAAAGCTACGATAGGCAGGATGGTTCCCAGACCAGAGGTGGCACCAGTGCCAAGTTGGGCTGGTTTGATAGTACCAAGTGGCTCCTGCAATCTGCCATCAAAAAGTTGGCAGGCGAATTTTGTTTTCCAGGGAAAAGCGCCGTTGTTTGTGTTTGGGGGCCTGTGGCTGGGAGTGGCCGGCTGGCTCCTTAGAATCCACGATATGCAGGATTGTTCCCAGACCCAAGGTGGCACCAGTGCCAAGTCGGGCTGGTTTGATGGTGCAAAGTGGCTCCTGCAATCTGCCATCCAGACGCGGGGCAGCGGATTTTTGTTTCCAAGAGAAATAGTCCGTGGTTTGTTTTTGGGGGTTTATGGCTGGGCGTGGCCGTCTGGCTCCTTAAAAAGCTCGATATGCAGGATGGTTCCCTGACACAAGGTGGCACCAGGGCCACGTCGGGCGGTGTTCGTAGTACTAAGGGCGTCCTAAAATTTGCCATCCAGAAGAGGGGCAGTTGAGTTTTGTTTGCCAGAGAAAAGGGCCGTGGTTTGTTTTTGGGGGCATATGGCTGAGAGTGGCCGGCTGGCCCCTGAAAATCCACGATAGGCAGGATGGTTCCCAGACCTGAGGTGGCACCAGTGCCAAGTCGGGCTGGTTTGATAGTACTAAGCAGCTCCTGCAATCTGCCATGCAGAAGCGGGGCAGCTTACTTTTGTTTGCCAGGGAAACGGGCCGAGGTTTGTGTCTAGGGGCCTCTGGCTGGGGGTGGCTGGCTGGCTCCTGAAAAGCTACGATAGGCAGGATGGTGACCAGACCCATGGTGGCACCAGTGCCAAGTTGGGCTGGTTTGATAGTACCAAGTGGCTCCTGCAATCTGCCATCAAAAAGTTGGCAGGCGAGTTGTGTTTTCCAGGGAAAAGCGCCGTTGTTTGTGTTTGGGGCCTGTGGCTGGGAGTGGCCGGCTGGCTCCTTAGAACCCACGATACGCAGGATGGTTCCCAGACCTGAGGTGGCACCAGTGCCAAGTTGGGCTGGTTTGATGGTGCAAAGTGGCTCCTGCAATCTGCCATGCAGAAGCGGGGCAGCTTACTTTTGTTTGCCAGGGAAACGGGCCGAAATATTTGTCTGGGGGCCTCTGGATTGGGGTGGCTGGCTGGCTCCTGAAAAGCTACGATAGGCAGGATGGTGACCAGACCCATGGTGGCACCAGTGCCAAGTTGGGCTGGTTTGATAGTACCAAGTGGCTCCTGCAATCTGCCATCAAAAGTTTGGCAGGCGAGTTTTGTTTTCCAGGGAAAAGCACCGTTGTGCGTGTTTTGGGGCCTGTGGCTGGGAGTGGCCAGCTGGCTCCTTAGAATCCACGATACGCAGGATGGTTCCCAGACCCAAGGTGGCACCAGTGCCAAGTCGGGCTGGTTTGTTAGTACCAAGTGGTTCCTGCAATCTGCCATCCAGAAGCGGGGCAGCTGAATTTTGTTTGCCAGAGAAAAAGGCTGTTGTTTGTGTTTCGGGGCCTGTGGCTGGCAGTGGCCGGCTGGCTCCTGAAAATCCATGATACGCAGGATGGTTCCCAGACCCAAGGTGGCATCAGTGCCAAGTAGGGCTGGTTTCATAGTACCCAGTGGCTCCTGCAATCTGCCATCCAGAAGAGGGGCAGTTGAGTTTTGTTTTCCAGAGAAAAGGGCCGTGGTTTGTGTTTGGGGCCTATGGCTGAGAGTGACCGGCTGGCCCCTGAAAATCCACGATAGGAAGGATGGTTCCCAGACCCAAGGTGGCAGCAGTGCCATGTTGTTCTGGTGTGATAGTCCCAAGTGGCTCCTGCAATCTGCCATCCAGAAGCGGGGCAGCTGAGTTTTGTTTGCCAGAGAAAAAGGCTTTGGTTTGTATTTGGGGGCCTGTGGCTGGGAGTGTTCGGCTGGCTCCTGACAACCCACAATACGCAGGATGGTTCCCAGACCCAAGGTGGCACCAGTGCCAAGTCGGGCTGTTTTTATAGTACCAAGTGCGTCCTGCAATTTGCCATCCAGAAGAGGGGCAGTTGAGTTTTGTTTGCCAGAGAATAGCGCCGTTGTTTGTGTTTGGGGGCTTGTGGCTGGTAGTGGCCGACTGGCTCCTTAGAATCTGTGTTACGCAGCATGGTTCCCAGACCCAAGGTGGCACCAGTGCCAAGTTGGGCTGGTTTGATAGTACCAAGTGGCTCCTGCAATCTGCCATCCAGAAGCGGGGCAGCTTACTTTTGTTTGCCAGGGAAACGGGCCGAGGTTTGTGACTGGGGACCTATGGCTGGGAGTGACCGGCTGGCTCCTGAAAATCTACAATAGGCAGGATGGTTACCAGACCCATGGTGGCACCAGTGCCAAGTTGGGCTGGTTTGATAGTAACAAGTGGCTCCGGCAATCTGCCATCAAAAAGTTGGCAGGCGAGTTTTGTTTTCCAGGGAAAAGCGCCATTGTTTGTATTTGGGGGCCTGTGGCTGGGAGTGGCCGGCTGGCTCCTTTGAACCCACGATACGCAGGATGGTTCCCAGACCCAAGGTGGCACCAGTGCCAAGTCGGGCTGGTTTGATACTACCAAGTGCGTCCTGCAATCTGCCATCCAGAAGCGGGGCAGCTTACTTTTGTTTGCCAGGGAAACGGGCCGTGGGTTTTGATTGGGGGCATATAGCTGAGAGTGGCCGGCTGGCTCCTGAAAATCCACGCTAGGCAGCATGGTTCCCAGATGCAAGGTGGCACCAGTGCCAAGTCGGGCTGGTTTGATGGTGCAAAGTGTCTCCTGCAATCTGCCATCCAGAAGCGGGGCAGCTGATTTTTGTTTGCCAGAGAAAAATTCCGTGGATTGTTTTTGGGGGCATATTGCTGGGAGTGGCCGGCTGGCTCCTTAAAATGCTCGATACGCATGATGGTTCCCAGGCCCAAGGTGTCACCACTACCAAGTCGGCCTGCGGTTTTAGTATCAAGTTCATCCTGCAATTTGCCATCCAGAAGAGGGGCAGTTGAGTTTTGTTTGCCAGAGAAACGGGCCGAGGTTTCTGTTTGGGGACATATGGCTGAGAGTGGCCGGCTGGCCCCTGAATATCCACGATACACAGCATGGTTCCCAGATCCAAGGTGGCACCAGTGCCAAGTCGGGCTGGTTTGATAGTACCAAGTGTCTCCTGCAATCTGCCATCCAGAAGCAGGGCAGCTTACTTTTGTTTGCCAGAGAAATAGGCCTAGGTTTTTGTTTGGGGGCCTGTGGCTAGGAGTGGCAGGCTGGCTCCTAAGAATCCACGATACGCAGGATGTTTCCCAGACCCAAGGTGGCAACAGTGCCAAGTCGGGCTGGTTTGATAGTACCAAGTGGCTCCTGCAAACTCCATCAAAAAGTTGGCAGGCGTGTTTTGTTTTCCAGGGAACAGCGCCGTTGATTTTATTTGGGGGCCTGTGGCTGGGAGTGGCCGGCTGGCTCCTTAGAATCCACGATACGCAGGATGGTTCCCAGACCCAAGGTGGCACCAGTGCCAAGTCGGGCTGGTTTGATTACACCAAGTGGCTCCTGCAATCTGCCATCCAGAAGTGAGGCAGCTAAGTTTTGTTTGCGAGAAAAAAGGGCCGTGGTTTTTGTTGGGGGCCTGTGGCTGGGAGTAGCCGGCTGGCTCCTTAAAATCCACGATAGGCAGGATGGTTCCCAGACCCAAGGTGGCACCAGTGCCAAGTCGGGCTGGTTTGATAGTACCAAGTGGCTCCTGCAATCTGCCATCCAGAAGCGGGGCAGCTGAGTTTTGTTTGCCAGAGAAAAAGGCTGTGGTTTGTGTTTGGGGGCCTGTGGCTGGCAGTGGCCGGCTGGCTCCTGAAAATCCACGATACGCAGCATGGTTCCCAGACCCAAGGTGGCACCAGTGCCAAGTGGGGCTCGTTTGACAGTGTCAAGTGCCTCCTGCAATCTCCCATCCAGAAGCGGGGCGGCTGAGTTTTTTTTGCCAGGGAAACGGACCTTTGTTTTTGATTGGGCTCTGTGGCCGAGAGTGGTCGGCTGTCTCCTGACAATCCACAATACGCAGGATGGTTCCCAGACCCAAGGTGGCACCAGTGCCAAGTCGGGCTGGTTTGATAGTACCAAGTGTCTCCTGCAATCTGCCATCCAGAAGCGGGGCAGCTGAGTTTTGTTTGCCAGAGAAAAGGGCCGTGGGTTGTGTTTGGGGGCATATGGCTGGGAGTGGCCACCTGGATCCTTAAAATGCACGATACGCCGCATGGTAACCAGACGCAAGGTGGCACCAGTGCCAAGTCAGGCTGTTTTTGTAGTACCCAGTGGCTCCTGCAATTTGCCATCCACAAGCGGGGCAGTTGAATTTTGTTTGCTAGAGAAAAGGGCTGTGGTTTGTGTTTGGGGGCCTATGGCTGAGAGTGGCCGGCTGGCCCCTGAAAATCAACGATAGGCAGGATGGTTCCCAGATCCAAGGTGGCACCAGTGCCAAGTAAGGCTGGTTGTATGGTTCAAAGTGACTCCTGCAATCTGCCATCCAGAAGCGGGACAGCTGAGTTTTTTTTGCCAGAGAAAAGGTCCATGGTTTCTTTTTGGGGCATACGGCATGGAATTGCCGGCTGGCTCCTTAAAATGCTCGATACGCAGGATGGTTCCCAGAGCCAAGGTGGCACCACTGCCAAGTCGGGCTCTTTTTGTAGTACCAAGTGCGTCCTGCAATTTGCCATCCAGAAGAGGGGCAGTTGAGTTTTGTTTGCCAGAGAAAAGGGCCGAGGTTTGTGTTTGGGGGCATATGGCTGGGAATGACCGGCTGGCCCCTGAAAATCCACGATACGCCGGATGGTTCCCAGATCCAAGGTGGTACCATTACCAAGTCGGGCTGGTTTGATAGTCCCAAGTGGCTCCTGCAAACTGCCATCCAGAAGCGGGTCAGCTTACTTTTGTTTGCCAGGGAAATGGGCCGTTGTTTGTGTTTGGGGGCCTGTGGCTGGGAGTGTTCGGCTGGTTCCTGAATATGTACGATACGCAGGATTGTTCCCAGATCCAAGGTGGCAGCAGTGCCATGTTGTGCTGGTGTGATAGTCCCAAGTGGCTCCTGCAATCTGCCATCCAGAAGTGGGGCAGCTGATTTTTGTTTGCCAGAGAAAAGGTCCGTGGTTTGTTTTTGGGGGCATATGGCTGAGAGTGGCCGGCTGGCCCCTGAAAATCCACGATACACAGGATGGTTCCCAGATCCAAGGTGGCACCTGTGCCAAGTCGGGCTGATTTGATAGTACTAAGTAGCTCCTGCAATCTGCCATGCAGAAGCGGGGCAGCTTACTTTTGTTTGCCAGGGAAACGGGCCGAGGTTTGTGTTTGGGGGCCTATGGCTGAGAGTGACCGGCTGGCTCCTGAAAATCCATGATACGCAGCATGGTTCCCAGACCCAAGGTGGCACCAGTGCCAAGTGGGGCTGGTTTCACAGTGTCAAGTGCCTCCTGCAATCTCCCATCCAGAAGCGGGGCAGCTGAGTTTTGTTTGCCTGTGAAACGGGCCGTTGTTTTTAATTGGGGTCTGTGGCCGAGAGTGTTCGGCTGGCTCCTGACAACCCACAATACGCAGGATGGTTCCCAGACCCAAGGTGGCACCAGTGCCAAGTCGGGCTGTTTTTATAGTACCAAGTGCGTCCTGCAATTTGCCATCCAGAAGAGGGGCAGTTGAGTTTTGTTTGCCAGAGAATAGCGCCGTTGTTTGTGTTTGGGGGCTTGTGGCTGGGAGTGTCCGACTGGCTCCTTAGAATCTGTGTTACGCAGCATGGTTCCCAGACCCAAGGTGGCACCAGTGCCAAGTCGGGCTGGTTTGATAGTACCAAGTGGCTCCTGCAATCTGCCATCCAGAAGCGGGGCAGCTTACTTTTGTTGGCCAGGGAAACGGGCCGAGGTTTGTGACTGGGGACCTATGGCTGGGAGTGACCGGCTGGCTCCTGAAAAGCTACAATAGGCAGGATGGTTACCAGACCCATGGTGGCAGCAGTGCCAAGTTGGGCTGATTTGATAGTACCAAGTGGCTCCTGCAATCTGCCATCAAAAAGTTGGCAGGCGAGTTTTGTTTTCCAGGGAAAAGCGCCATTGTTTTTATTTGGGGGCCTGTGGCTGGGAGTGGCCGGCTGGCTCCTTTGAACCCACGATACGCAGGATGGTTCCCAGACCCAAGGTGGCACCAGTGCCAAGTCGGGCTGGTTTGATACTACCAAGTGCGTCCTGCAATCTGCCATCCAGAAGCGGGGCAGCTTAATTTTGTTTGCCAGGGAAACGGGCCGTGGGTTTTTTTTGGGGGCATATAGCTGAGAGTGGCCGGCTGGCTCCTGAAAATCCACGCTAGGCAGCATGGTTCCCAGATGCAAGGTGGCACCAGTGCCAAGTCGGGCTGGTTTGATGGTGCAAAGTGTCTCCTGCAATCTGCCATCCAGAAGCGGGGCAGCTGATTTTTGTTTGCCAGAGAAAAATTCCATGGATTGTTTTTGGGGGCATATTGCTGGGAGTGGCCGGCTGGCTCCTTAAAATGCTCGATACGCATGATGGTTCCCAGGCCCAAGGTGTCACCACTACCAAGTCGGCCTGCGGTTTTAGTATCAAGTTCATCCTGCAATTTGCCATCCAGAAGAGGGGCAGTTGAGTTTTGTTTGCCAGAGAAACGGGCCGAGGTTTCTGTTTGGGGACATATGGCTGAGAGTGGCCAGCTGGCCCCTGAATATCCACGATACACAGCATGGTTCCCAGATCCAAGGTGGCACCAGTGCCAAGTCGGGCTGGTTTGATAGTACCAAGTGTCTCCTGCAATCTGCCATCCAGAAGCAGGGCAGCTTACTTTTGTTTGCCAGAGAAATAGGCCTAGGTTTTTGTTTGGGGGTCTGTGGCTAGGAGTGGCCGGCTGGCTCCTAAGAATCCACGATACGCAGGATGTTTCCCAGACCCAAGGTGGCACCAGTGCCAAGTCGGGGTGGTTTGATAGTACCAAGTGGCTCCTGCAAACTCCATCAAAAAGTTGGCAGGCGTGTTTTGTTTTCCAGGGAACAGCGCCGTTGATTTTGTTTGGGGGCCTGTGGCTGGGAGTGGCCGGCTGGCTCCTTAGAATCCACGATACGCAGGATGGTTCCCAGACCCAAGGTGGCACCAGTGCCAAGTCGGGCTGGTTTGATTACACCAAGTGGCTCCTGCAATCTGCCATCCAGAAGTGAGGCAGCTAAGTTTTGTTTGCGAGAAAAAAGGGCCGTGGTTTTTGTTGGGGGCCTGTGGCTGGGAGTAGCCGGCTGGCTCCTTACAATCCACGATAGGCAGGATGGTTCCCAGACCCAAGGTGGCACCAGTGCCAAGTCGGGCTGGTTTGATAGTACCAAGTGGCTCCTGCAATCTGCCATCCAGAAGCGGGGCAGCTGAGTTTTGTTTGCCAGAGGAAAAGGCTGTGGTTTGTGTTTGGGGGCCTGTGGCTGGCAGTGGCCGGCTGGCTCCTGAAAATCCACGATACGCAGCATGGTTCCCAGACCCAAGGTGGCACCAGTGCCAAGTGGGGCTGGTTTCACAGTGTCAAGTGCCTCCTGCAATCTCCCATCCAGAAGCGGGGCAGCTGAGTTTTTTTTGCCAGGGAAACGGACCTTTGTTTTTGATTGGGCTCTGTGGCCGAGAGTGGTCGGCTGTCTCCGGACAATCCACAATACGCAGGATGGTTCCCAGACCCAAGGTGGCACCAGTGCCAAGTCGGGCTGGTTTGATAGTACCAAGTGTCTCCTGCAATCTGCCATCCAGAAGCGGGGCAGCTGAGTTTTGTTTGCCAGAGAAAAGGGCCGTGGGTTGTGTTTGGGGGCATATGGCTGGGAGTGGCCACCTGGCTCCTTAAAATGCACGATACGCCGCATGGTAACCAGACGCAAGGTGGCACCAGTGCCAAGTCAGGCTGTTTTTGTAGTACCCAGTGGCTCCTGCAATTTGCCATCCAGAAGCGGGGCAGTTGAATTTTGTTTGCTAGAGAAAAGGGCTGTGGTTTGTGTTTGGGGGCCTATGGCTGAGAGTGGCCGGCTGGCCCCTGAAAATCAACGATAGGCAGGATGGTTCCCAGATCCAAGGTGGCACCAGTGCCAAGTAAGGCTGGTTGTATGGTTCAAAGTGACACCTGCAATCTGCCATCCAGAAGCGGGACAGCTGAGTTTTTTTTGCCAGAGAAAATGTCCATGGTCTCTTTTTGGGGCATACGGCTGGGAATTGCCGGCTGGCTCCTTAAAATGCTCGATACGCAGGATGGTTCCCAGAGCCAAGGTGGCACCACTGCCAAGTCGGGCTCTTTTTGTAGTACCAAGTGCGTCCTGCAATTTGCCATCCAGAAGAGGGGCAGTTGAGTTTTGTTTGCCAGAGGAAAGGGCCGAGGTTTGTGTTTGGGGGCATATGGCTGGGAATGACCGGCTGGCCCCTGAAAATCCACGATACGCCGGATGGTTCCCAGATCCAAGGTGGTACCATTACCAAGTCGGGCTGGTTTGATAGTCCCAAGTGGCTCCTGCAAACTGCCATCCAGAAGCGGGGCAGCTTACTTTTGTTTGCCAGGGAAATGGGCCGTTGTTTGTGTTTGGGGGCCTGTGGCTGGGAGTGTTCGGCTGGTTCCTGAATATGTACGATACGCAGGATTGTTCCCAGATCCAAGGTGGCAGCAGTGCCATGTTGTGCTGGTGTGATAGTCCCAAGTGGCTCCTGCAATCTGCCATCCAGAAGTGGGGCAGCTGATTTTTGTTTGCCAGAGAAAAGGTCCGTGGTTTGTTTTTGGGGGCATATGGCTGAGAGTGGCCGGCTGGCCCCTGAAAATCCACGATACACAGGATGGTTCCCAGATCCAAGGTGGCACCTGTGCCAAGTCGGGCTGATTTGATAGTACTAAGTAGCTCCTGCAATCTGCCATGCAGAAGCGGGGCAGCTTACTTTTGTTTGCCAGGGAAACGGGCCGAGGTTTGTGTTTGGGGGCCTATGGCTGAGAGTGACCGGCTGGCTCCTGAAAATCCATGATATGCAGCATGGTTCCCAGACCCAAGGTGGCACCAGTGCCAAGTGGGGCTGGTTTCACAGTGTCAAGTGCCTCCTGCAATCTCCCATCCAGAAGCGGGGCAGCTGAGTTTTGTTTGCCTGTGAAACGGGCCGTTGTTTTTAATTGGGGTCTGTGGCCGAGAGTGTTCGGCTGGCTCCTGACAACCCACAATACGCAGGATGGTTCCCAGACCCAAGGTGGCACCAGTGCCAAGTCGGGCTGTTTTTATAGTACCAAGTGCGTCCTGCAATTTGCCATCCAGAAGAGGGGAAGTTGAGTTTTGTTTGCCAGAGAATAGCGCCGTTGTTTGTGTTTGGGGGCTTGTGGCTGGGAGTGTCCGACTGGCTCCTTAGAATCTGTGTTACGCAGCATGGTTCCCAGACCCAAGGTGGCACCAGTGCCAAGTTGGGCTGGTTTGATAGTACCAAGTGGCTCCTGCAATCTGCCATCCAGAAGCGGGGCAGCTTACTTTTGTTTGCCAGGGAAACGGGCCGAGGTTTGTGACTGGGGACCTATGGCTGGGAGTGACGGGCTGGCTCCTGAAAAGCTACAATAGGCAGGATGGTTACCAGACCCATGGTGGCACCAGTGCCAAGTTGGGCTGATTTGATAGTACCAAGTGGCTCCTGCAATCTGCCATCAAAAAGTTGGCAGGCGAGTTTTGTTTTCCAGGGAAAAGCGCCATTGTTTGTATTTGGGGGCCTGTGGCTGGGAGTGGCCGGCTGGCTCCTTTGAACCCACGATACGCAGGATGGTTCCCAGACCCAAGGTGGCACCAGTGCCAAGTCGGGCTGGTTTGATACTACCAAGTGCGTCCTGCAATCTGCCATCCAGAAGCGGGGCAGCTTAATTTTGTTTGCCAGGGAAACGGGCCGTGGGTTTTGTTTGGGGGCATATAGCTGAGAGTGGCCGGCTGGCTCCTGAAAATCCACGCTAGGCAGCATGGTTCCCAGATGCAAGGTGGCACCAGTGCCAAGTCGGGCTGGTTTGATGGTGCAAAGTGGCTCCTGCAATCTGCCATCCAGAAGCGGGGCAGCTGATTTTTGTTTGCCAGAGAAAAATTCCGTGGATTGTTTTTGGGGGCATATTGCTGGGAGTGGCCGGCTGGCTCCTTAAAATGCTCGATACGCATGATGGTTCCCAGGCCCAAGGTGTCACCACTACCAAGTCGGCCTGCGGTTTTAGTATCAAGTTCATCCTGCAATTTGCCATCCAGAAGAGGGGCAGTTGAGTTTTGTTTGCCAGAGAAACGGGCCGAGGTTTCTGTTTGGGGACATATGGCTGAGAGTGGCCAGCTGGCCCCTGAATATCCACGATACACAGCATGGTTCCCAGATCCAAGGTGGCACCAGTGCCAAGTCGGGCTGGTTTGATAGTACCAAGTGTCTCCTGCAATCTGCCATCCAGAAGCAGGGCAGCTTACTTTTGTTTGCCAGAGAAATAGGCCTAGGTTTTTGTTTGGGGGTCTGTGGCTAGGAGTGGCCGGCTGGCTCCTAAGAATCCACGATACGCAGGATGTTTCCCAGACCCAAGGTGGCACCAGTGCCAAGTCGGGCTGGTTTGATAGTACCAAGTGGCTCCTGCAAACTCCATCAAAAAGTTGGCAGGCGTGTTTTGTTTTCCAGGGAACAGCGCCGTTGATTTTGTTTGGGGGCCTGTGGCTGGGAGTGGCCGGCTGGCTCCTTAGAATCCACGATACGCAGGATGGTTCCCAGACCCAAGGTGGCACCAGTGCCAAGTCGGGCTGGTTTGATTACACCAAGTGGCTCCTGCAATCTGCCATCCAGAAGTGAGGCAGCTAAGTTTTGTTTGCGAGAAAAAAGGGCCGTGGTTTTTGTTGGGGGCCTGTGGCTGGGAGTAGCCGGCTGGCTCCTTACAATCCACGATAGGCAGGATGGTTCCCAGACCCAAGGTGGCACCAGTGCCAAGTCGGGCTGGTTTGATAGTACCAAGTGGCTCCTGCAATCTGCCATCCAGAAGCGGGGCAGCTGAGTTTTGTTTGCCAGAGGAAAAGGCTGTGGTTTGTGTTTGGGGGCCTGTGGCTGGCAGTGGCCGGCTGGCTCCTGAAAATCCACGATACGCAGCATGGTTCCCAGACCCAAGGTGGCACCAGTGCCAAGTGGGGCTCGTTTGACAGTGTCAAGTGCCTCCTGCAATCTCCCATCCAGAAGCGGGGCAGCTGAGTTTTTTTTGCCAGGGAAACGGACCTTTGTTTTTGATTGGGCTCTGTGGCCGAGAGTGGTCGGCTGTCTCCGGACAATCCACAATACGCAGGATGGTTCCCAGACCCAAGGTGGCACCAGTGCCAAGTCGGGCTGGTTTGATAGTACCAAGTGTCTCCTGCAATCTGCCATCCAGAAGCGGGGCAGCTGAGTTTTGTTTGCCAGAGAAAAGGGCCGTGGGTTGTGTTTGGGGGCATATGGCTGGGAGTGGCCACCTGGCTCCTTAAAATGCACGATACGCCGCATGGTAACCAGACGCAAGGTGGCACCAGTGCCAAGTCAGGCTGTTTTTGTAGTACCCAGTGGCTCCTGCAATTTGCCATCCAGAAGCGGGGCAGTTGAATTTTGTTTGCTAGAGAAAAGGGCTGTGGTTTGTGTTTGGGGGCCTATGGCTGAGAGTGGCCGGCTGGCCCCTGAAAATCAACGATAGGCAGGATGGTTCCCAGATCCAAGGTGGCACCAGTGCCAAGTAAGGCTGGTTGTATGGTTCAAAGTGACTCCTGCAATCTGCCATCCAGAAGCGGGACAGCTGAGTTTTTTTTGCCAGAGAAAATGTCCATGGTTTCTTTTTGGGGCATACGGCTGGGAATTGCCGGCTGGCTCCTTAAAATGCTCGATACGCAGGATGGTTCCCAGAGCCAAGGTGGCACCACTGCCAAGTCGGGCTCTTTTTGTAGTACCAAGTGCGTCCTGCAATTTGCCATCCAGAAGAGGGGCAGTTGAGTTTTGTTTGCCAGAGGAAAGGGCCGAGGTTTGTGTTTGGGGGCATATGGCTGGGAATGACCGGCTGGCCCCTGAAAATCCACGATACGCCGGATGGTTCCCAGATCCAAGGTGGTACCATTACCAAGTCGGGCTGGTTTGATAGTCCCAAGTGGCTCCTGCAAACTGCCATCCAGAAGCGGGGCAGCTTACTTTTGTTTGCCAGGGAAATGGGCCGTTGTTTGTGTTTGGGGGCCTGTGGCTGGGAGTGTTCGGCTGGTTCCTGAATATGTACGATACGCAGGATTGTTCCCAGATCCAAGGTGGCAGCAGTGCCATGTTGTGCTGGTGTGATAGTCCCAAGTGGCTCCTGCAATCTGCCATCCAGAAGTGGGGCAGCTGATTTTTGTTTGCCAGAGAAAAGGTCCGTGGTTTGTTTTTGGGGGCATATGGCTGAGAGTGGCCGGCTGGCCCCTGAAAATCCACGATACACAGGATGGTTCCCAGATCCAAGGTGGCACCTGTGCCAAGTCGGGCTGATTTGATAGTACTAAGTAGCTCCTGCAATCTGCCATGCAGAAGCGGGGCAGCTTACTTTTGTTTGCCAGGGAAACGGGCCGAGGTTTGTGTTTGGGGGCCTATGGCTGAGAGTGACCGGCTGGCTCCTGAAAATCCATGATACGCAGCATGGTTCCCAGACCCAAGGTGGCACCAGTGCCAAGTGGGGCTGGTTTCACAGTGTCAAGTGCCTCCTGCAATCTCCCATCCAGAAGCGGGGCAGCTGAGTTTTGTTTGCCTGTGAAACGGGCCGTTGTTTTTAATTGGGGTCTGTGGCCGAGAGTGTTCGGCTGGCTCCTGACAACCCACAATACGCAGGATGGTTCCCAGACCCAAGGTGGCACCAGTGCCAAGTCGGGCTGTTTTTATAGTACCAAGTGCGTCCTGCAATTTGCCATCCAGAAGAGGGGAAGTTGAGTTTTGTTTGCCAGAGAATAGCGCCGTTGTTTGTGTTTGGGGGCTTGTGGCTGGGAGTGGCCGACTGGCTCCTTAGAATCTGTGTTACGCAGCATGGTTCCCAGACCCAAGGTGGCACCAGTGCCAAGTTGGGCTGGTTTGATAGTACCAAGTGGCTCCTGCAATCTGCCATCCAGAAGCGGGGCAGCTTACTTTTGTTTGCCAGGGAAACGGGCCGAGGTTTGTGACTGGGGACCTATGGCTGGGAGTGACCGGCTGGCTCCTGAAAAGCTACAATAGGCAGGATGGTTACCAGACCCATGGTGGCAGCAGTGCCAAGTTGGGCTGATTTGATAGTACCAAGTGGCTCCTGCAATCTGCCATCAAAAAGTTGGCAGGCGAGTTTTGTTTTCCAGGGAAAAGCGCCATTGTTTGTATTTGGGGGCCTGTGGCTGGGAGTGGCCGGCTGGCTCCTTTGAACCCACGATACGCAGGATGGTTCCCAGACCCAAGGTGGCACCAGTGCCAAGTCGGGCTGGTTTGATACTACCAAGTGCGTCCTGCAATCTGCCATCCAGAAGCGGGGCAGCTTAATTTTGTTTGCCAGGGAAACGGGCCGTGGGTTTTGTTTGGGGGCATATAGCTGAGAGTGGCCGGCTGGCTCCTGAAAATCCACGCTAGGCAGCATGGTTCCCAGATGCAAGGTGGCACCAGTGCCAAGTCGGGCTGGTTTGATGGTGCAAAGTGGCTCCTGCAATCTGCCATCCAGAAGCGGGGCAGCTGATTTTTGTTTGCCAGAGAAAAATTCCGTGGATTGTTTTTGGGGGCATATTGCTGGGAGTGGCCGGCTGGCTCCTTAAAATGCTCGATACGCATGATGGTTCCCAGGCCCAAGGTGTCACCACTACCAAGTCGGCCTGCGGTTTTAGTATCAAGTTCATCCTGCAATTTGCCATCCAGAAGAGGGGCAGTTGAGTTTTGTTTGCCAGAGAAACGGGCCGAGGTTTCTGTTTGGGGACATATGGCTGAGAGTGGCCAGCTGGCCCCTGAATATCCACGATACACAGCATGGTTCCCAGATCCAAGGTGGCACCAGTGCCAAGTCGGGCTGGTTTGATAGTACCAAGTGTCTCCTGCAATCTGCCATCCAGAAGCAGGGCAGCTTACTTTTGTTTGCCAGAGAAATAGGCCTAGGTTTTTGTTTGGGGGTCTGTGGCTAGGAGTGGCCGGCTGGCTCCTAAGAATCCACGATACGCAGGATGTTTCCCAGACCCAAGGTGGCACCAGTGCCAAGTCGGGCTGGTTTGATAGTACCAAGTGGCTCCTGCAAACTCCATCAAAAAGTTGGCAGGCGTGTTTTGTTTTCCAGGGAACAGCGCCGTTGATTTTGTTTGGGGGCCTGTGGCTGGGAGTGGCCGGCTGGCTCCTTAGAATCCACGATACGCAGGATGGTTCCCAGACCCAAGGTGGCACCAGTGCCAAGTCGGGCTGGTTTGATTACACCAAGTGGCTCCTGCAATCTGCCATCCAGAAGTGAGGCAGCTAAGTTTTGTTTGCGAGAAAAAAGGGCCGTGGTTTTTGTTGGGGGCCTGTGGCTGGGAGTAGCCGGCTGGCTCCTTACAATCCACGATAGGCAGGATGGTTCCCAGACCCAAGGTGGCACCAGTGCCAAGTCGGGCTGGTTTGATAGTACCAAGTGGCTCCTGCAATCTGCCATCCAGAAGCGGGGAAGCTGAGTTTTGTTTGCCAGAGGAAAAGGCTGTGGTTTGTGTTTGGGGGCCTGTGGCTGGCAGTGGCCGGCTGGCTCCTGAAAATCCACGATACGCAGCATGGTTCCCAGACCCAAGGTGGCACCAGTGCCAAGTGGGGCTCGTTTGACAGTGTCAAGTGCCTCCTGCAATCTCCCATCCAGAAGCGGGGCAGCTGAGTTTTTTTTGCCAGGGAAACGGACCTTTGTTTTTGATTGGGCTCTGTGGCCGAGAGTGGTCGGCTGTCTCCGGACAATCCACAATACGCAGGATGGTTCCCAGACCCAAGGTGGCACCAGTGCCAAGTCGGGCTGGTTTGATAGTACCAAGTGTCTCCTGCAATCTGCCATCCAGAAGCGGGGCAGCTGAGTTTTGTTTGCCAGAGAAAAGGGCCGTGGGTTGTGTTTGGGGGCATATGGCTGGGAGTGGCCACCTGGCTCCTTAAAATGCACGATACGCCGCATGGTAACCAGACGCAAGGTGGCACCAGTGCCAAGTCAGGCTGTTTTTGTAGTACCCAGTGGCTCCTGCAATTTGCCATCCAGAAGCGGGGCAGTTGAATTTTGTTTGCTAGAGAAAAGGGCTGTGGTTTGTGTTTGGGGGCCTATGGCTGAGAGTGGCCGGCTGGCCCCTGAAAATCAACGATAGGCAGGATGGTTCCCAGATCCAAGGTGGCACCAGTGCCAAGTAAGGCTGGTTGTATGGTTCAAAGTGACTCCTGCAATCTGCCATCCAGAAGCGGGACAGCTGAGTTTTTTTTGCCAGAGAAAATGTCCATGGTCTCTTTTTGGGGCATACGGCTGGGAATTGCCGGCTGGCTCCTTAAAAAGCTCGATACGCAGGATGGTTCCCAGAGCCAAGGTGGCACCACTGCCAAGTCGGGCTCTTTTTGTAGTACCAAGTGCGTCCTGCAATTTGCCATCCAGAAGAGGGGCAGTTGAGTTTTGTTTGCCAGAGAAAAGGGCCGAGGTTTGTGTTTGGGGGCATATGGCTGGGAATGACCGGCTGGCCCCTGAAAATCCACGATAGGAAGGATGGTTCCCAGATCCAAGGTGGTACCATTACCAAGTCGGGCTGGTTTGATAGTCCCAAGTGGCTCCTGCAAACTGCCATCCAGAAGCGGGGCAGCTGAGTTTTGTTTGCCAGGGAAATGGGCCGTTGTTTGTGTTTGGGGGCCTGTGGCTGGGAGTGTTCGGCTGGTTCCTGAATATGTACAATACGCAGGATTGTTCCCAGATCCAAGGTGGCAGCAGTGCCATGTTGTGCTGGTGTGATAGTCCCAAGTGGCTCCTGCAATCTGCCATCCAGAAGTGGGGCAGCTGATTTTTGTTTGCCAGAGAAAAGGTCCGTGGTTTGTTTTTGGGGGCATATGGCTGAGAGTGGCCGGCTGGCCCCTGAAAATCCACGATACACAGGATGGTTCCCAGATCCAAGGTGGCACCTGTGCCAAGTCGGGCTGATTTGATAGTACTAAGTAGCTCCTGCAATCTGCCATCCAGAAGCGGGGCAGCTTACTTTTGTTTGCCAGGGAAACGGGCCGAGGTTTGTGTTTGGGGGCCTATGGCTGAGAGTGACCGGCTGGCTCCTGAAAAGCTACAATAGGCAGGATGGTGACCAGACCCATGGTGGCACCAGTGCCAAGTTCGGCTGGTTTGATAGTACCAAGTGGTTCCTGCAATCTGCCATCCAGAAGCAGGGCAGCTGAGTTTTGTTTGCCAGAGAAAAGGGCCTTGGTTTGTGTTTGGGGGCATATGGCTGGGTGTGGCCAGCTGGCTCCTTAAAATGCACGATATGCAACATGGCTCCCAGACCCAAGGTGGCACCAGTGCCAAGTTGGGCTGGTTTGATAGTACCAAGTGGCTCCTGCAATCTTCCATGATCACGTGGAGAAATACTTTCTGGTTTCAGCCTCATGCTCTTTCTTCTCTCCATCAACTTCTCTATCACCTCTCATCTGGTTCACATGCGCTGTCTTCAAGGTCCACAGGCTACTTTTCACAGAATCTTCTGGCCTGATGAAGTAAGAATGATGAATAGAACAGAGCTGGGATCTATTTTCCAGTTTGGATAAAATGCATTCTGCACACAAATCCAAGGAGAACGGGCTGCCCCGATGCCCAGAAAATCTTTCACTCCTGCTAGTGTTCTACGTCAACCGCAACTTAGTCTGAAAGAAAAGCTTTTTCTCTGAGAGCATCTGAGAGGTTTGCATGAAGCACTGATATCTGACATATGCAATTTTGAATAGGAGAGGAAAAAGAAAATGGCAAGGAGTTTTTAATTTTAGTGGTTTCAATTTTAATTTCCGTGCACTTTTTCAAAACTTGTCAGCTCAAATGCCCATCAACATCTTTTAGTCATCTGTAAGTCAGTATTCATATAAAATGTGCTTCAAATCCAAAGAATTTCAAATTTGCACTCCAAGCTTCTATGCCTAGATTTATGATTTCCTACACATATTAGATGAAAGGAAGGCCTTTTTTACTGTGGGAGTGCTGGAACACTGGAACAGGTTGCCCAGAGAAGTTGTGGGTGTCCCATCCCTGAAAGTATTCAAGGTCACCTTGGACGGGGCTTGGAGCAGCAACAAAGGAGAAGCTTGATGGTAGAGAAACAAAGTTGGACTATAGAAGAAACTCGGATTGAAGTATAGGATCAAGTTTTCTCTCAGCTCTTGGGGTAAATTCAAAGTTGTACAAAATGACATTTATCTGTGCTATTCACTACTGTAACAGAAAGTTTCATGAAAACTGTACAGAAGATAGTAAATTTTAAAAGAGATAAGAATTACAGCATAAAATCCATGGGATAGGTTACAACATGAGACACTCTCTAAGAGAAAATCTCTGTGTTTCAGCACTTCATCGGGGTAAGATTTCATGAAGTGCCAAAGAAGGCGGCAAAATATCATTCGGGACATTATTTACTGGAATTCAGCCTGGCCATTAGTAGGAACTGCCTTTGAACATATCATGTAGATATACCACACACACTTTCCCTTCACTGAAAAATTACTGTTTACAACAAATAAGCAATTGACGATCAAAATTGATTGAAAGCATCTTAAACATGTCAAGTATTTCATTGTAGATGATCTGTGATCCAAATGCTTCTTCCACCTTCGAGTGGGACAGAAGAATTCTTCCATATCATGATGGTTTAAAATTGTATCAACCAATGTTTTCTGCTGAAAAGATATCATCTATTTTTTTCTATTTTTGGAAGAAAATATTCCTAGACATACAACAGGTGAGAACTAAGTAATTTTAAAGAAACAAATGAAATGAAAATATTCTGTAAATAGAATGAAATGAAAAGCTGTGTTTTAAATAGGAGCTAAATATTAAACAGAATTTTTGTACCAGGCATTTGAATTACTGCACCAGCTCTTTTGCCCATCAAGAGAGGCATTTAGCATTTCAGTCTTTTCCAAGGTGTTCATGATCTGCTATGCTGATCTCTGTGTGTGCCTAGGTGTGTGTGGAGGGGGGGGCATATGAAGGGGAGTGTGTATGTTTGCTTTACAATTGTTGTGGCAGATTCATGCCTCAGCTCCACATTTTGTTTTAAAAAGGTCACACCGAGTGGATATGAAGTTTACTATCAACAAGAGATCGATTCCCAAATCATCCATTTGACTCTCCCTTATAAATCATGTGCTTTGTTGCATATTTTATCAAATATACTTTCAAGCCAGATGGAGGAAGGAGGATGTGGGAATCCCTCCACCATCTTGCAACTTTTATGTAAGTAGGTTTTCAAGAAAATCATCATTTCTCTTTTAAATATGTCTGGAACAGGCATGATGGTAGTGTCAACCTGTTGGAGTTTTTGTTGCTGGAAGAAGTTGTACAAAAGGATTGGTTTTTACATTGACCAGTTACTGAATCAAGCGCAGGAATACATTGGAAATTTAGCTGGGGGTTCCTTTTCCCAGCAGACTACTTCTAGAACGAGCTTGTACACTGAAGCTGACTCTTTTGCTCTCTTTTTGTTTCTTTCCTATTTTCTTGGCTTCTTTGCCACTATCTAGACAATTTTGGAACTTTGTTCCCAACTAAAATGGTTTCAATAGTCTGATTGTGATCATACATTTTTACAAGGAATTTTTAAAATCTTTCCTCGAGTCCAGAAAGTCAAGGACTTAGATCTTTTTCTTCCCTTATCAATATTGCCATGAAATTGATAAATAAAGACCAACTCTTTATTTTTGTTTTTAACCCACGTAGATAATTCCCATCCATTAATCCATTTTGTGGACCAATAGCTGCCATTCTGATGGAAGCTGTCACTTCTTAACAATAGGCATTCTGTGACTATGTTGACAGCACTTTGGGTGAAGATCCTAACTGGTCTTAGATATACATAGGGAGAAATTTGCTCAGCCAGTGTCAGTCTTAAGCATGCGTATCAGAAGATCTTTCTAGAGCTGGGAATTTTCCCATGAAAGGGATTCAGTTAGGGAAGAGACACTTGTGCCAGAGTTTTACATTCTTCTTGAACACTGCTTAAGGAACTTAGATGCCATGTCCATTTGGATCTCTGTCTGCACAGAACTTTGTCATGCCAGTGCTTTGAAATGCATCTTGAAGAGAATTCACTAGCACAGAATGAAAGAGAGTGGAAGGGGTTGGTGGGGCTAACCAGGCCCAACCCCCCTGCCTAAACCAGGATACCTAGAGCCTCTTGCCCAGGATTCTATCTGGGTGTACTTTTAATGTCTTCAAAGATCCAGGCTCCACAATCTTTCTGGGCAGTCTGTGCCGTGGTTCAGTCACCCTGACAGTAAAGAAACATTTACTGATGTTCAAAGGCAATCTCCTGTATTTCAGTGTGTGCCCACTGCCTCTTGTCTTTACCCTCAGCATCACTGAAAAGACACTGATTCCCTCCCCTTTGCACTATTGCTTCCATATGTATGTGTGATGCCATGTAGAGGTATGTCAAAAACCTCCCTGAAGCCCAGGCAGATAATATTCCCTTCATCTACCAGTCAAGTTGATTCATCAGAGGAGTTTAAAGTGATGTTCAGCATGAAATTCCCCTGAAAAATCATGCTAACTACATTATTTGGTCATCTGTCATGTGCCTGGCAAGGATTTCCAGGAAGAGCTGCTTCATCAACTTCCTGGGGATAAAAAAGAGGCTGGCTGGTTTGTACTATGGCGAGTCCTCTTAATTGCCTTTTTTGAAGATGGGTGTCATATGCTAACATCCACTCTTTAGCCTCTCTTGTCGTCTACATCTTAGCAAAACGCTTTTCCACTATGTCTGGCTAGGAAAAACTGTGCCAGCACAGAAAACATCTCCCATCGTTTTCTAGAAGTTGCACGGATGTCTGCCAAGTGTTTGGCAGGAAGAAAAGAAAAGTTGTCCAAAACAGCTTCCAATCGAATGTTCCTGTGATTGGAAAAGTCAGGAGAGTGCAAAGGTACTGTTTTCTATCAGTTGGCAAGGTGCGCACACAATCCCAGTGTTGTACAGCTTGCTTCTTCACCTTCCCGAAGCTGCCGCTCTCGCCGGCTGCCGGAGCCCAAGAAGCGGCTTCTTCGCGCAAAGACGATTGTGCCGCTCACAGGGCTCTCCTTAGCGCGGCTTCTGCCGAAAGACGCCCGGCAGCGGCTCTTACCTCCGGAGAGCATCCTACCTTCGTCTTTCGCGTCTTTTGTAGTCTACATCTTAGCAAAACGCTTTTCCACTATGTCTGGCTAGGAAAAACTGTGCCAGCACAGAAAACATCTCCCATCGTGTTCTAGAAGTTGCACGGATGTCTGCCAAGTGTTTGGCAGGAAGAAAAGAAAAGTTGTCCAAAACAGCTTCCAATCGAATGTTCCTGTGATTGGAAAAGTCAGGAGAGTGCAAAGGTACTGTTTTCTATCAGTTGGCAAGGTGCGCACACAATCCCAGTGTTGTACAGCTTGCTTCTTCACCTTCCCGAAGCTGCCGCTCTCGCCGGCTGCCGGAGCCCAAGAAGCGGCTTCTTCGCGCAAAGACGATTGTGCCGCTCACAGTGCTCTCCTTAGCGCGGCTTCTGCCGAAAGACGCCCGGCAGCGGCTCTTACCTCCGGAGAGCATCCTACCTTCGTCTTTAGCTCCTCTTCTCATCTACACCTCGGCAAAAAGCTTTTCCACTATGTCTGGCTAGGAAAAACTGTGCCAGCACAGAAAACATCTCCCATCGTGTTCTAGAAGTTGCACGGATGTCTGCCAAGTGTTTGGCAGGAAGAAAAGAAAAGTTGTCCAAAACAGCTTCCAATCGAATGTTCCTGTGATTGGAAAAGTCAGGAGAGTGCAAAGATACTGTTTTCTATCAGTTGGCAAGGTGCGCACACAATCCCAGTGTTGTACAGCTTGCTTCTTCACCTTCCCGAAGCTGCCGCTCTCGCCGGCTGCCGGAGCCGAAGAAGCGGCTTCTTCGCGCAAAGACGATTGTGCCGCTCACAGTGCTCTCCTTAGCGCGGCTTCTGCCGAAAGACGCCCGGCAGCGGCTCTTACCTCCGGAGAGCATCCTACCTTCGTCTTTCGCGTCTTTTGTAGTCTACATCTTAGCAAAACGCTTTTCCACTATGTCTGGCTAGGAAAAACTGTGCCAGCACAGAAAACATCTCCCATCGTGTTCTAGAAGTTGCACGGATGTCTGCCAAGTGTTTGGCAGGAAGAAAAGAAAAGTTGTCCAAAACAGCTTCCAATCGAATGTTCCTGTGATTGGAAAAGTCAGGAGAGTGCAAAGGTACTGTTTTCTATCAGTTGGCAAGGTGCGCACACAATCCCAGTGTTGTACAGCTTGCTTCTTCATCTTCCCGAAGCTGCCACTCTCAGGAGGTAAGAGCCGCTGCCGGGCGTCTTTCGGCAGAAGCTGCGCTAAGGAGAGCCCTGTGAGCGGCACAATCGTCTTTGCGCGAAGAAGCCGCTTCTTGGGCTCCGGCAGCCGGCGAGAGCGGCAGCTTCGGGAAGGTGAAGAAGCAAGCTGTACAACACTGGGATTGTGTGCGCACCTTGCCAACTGATAGAAAACAGTACCTTTGCACTCTCCTGACTTTTCCAATCACAGGAACATTCGATTGGAAGCTGTTTTGGACAACTTTTCTTTTCTTCCTGCCAAACACTTGGCAGACATCCGTGCAACTTCTAGAACACGATGGGAGATGTTTTCTGTGCTGGCACAGTTTTTCCTAGCCAGACATAGTGGAAAAGCGTTTTGCTAAGATGTAGACTACAAAAGACGCGAAAGACGAAGGTAGGATGCTCTCCGGAGGTAAGAGCCGCTGCCGGGCGTCTTTCGGCAGAAGCCGCGCTAAGGAGAGCACTGTGAGCGGCACAATCGTCTTTGCGCGAAGAAGCCGCTTCTTGGGCTCCGGCAGCCGGCGAGAGCGGCAGCTTCGGGAAGGTGAAGAAGCAAGCTGTACAACACTGGGATTGTGTGCGCACCTTGCCAACTGATAGAAAACAGTATCTTTGCACTCTCCTGACTTTTCCAATCACAGGAACATTCGATTGGAAGCTGTTTTGGACAACTTTTCTTTTCTTCCTGCCAAACACTTGGCAGACATCCGTGCAACTTCTAGAACACGATGGGAGATGTTTTCTGTGCTGGCACAGTTTTTCCTAGCCAGACATAGTGGAGAAGCTTTTTGCCGAGGTGTAGATGAGAAGAGGAGCTAAAGACGAAGGTAGGATGCTCTCCGGAGGTAAGAGCCGCTGCCGGGCGTCTTTCGGCAGAAGCCGCGCTAAGGAGAGCACTGTGAGCGGCACAATCGTCTTTGCGCGAAGAAGCCGCTTCTTGGGCTCCGGCAGCCGGCGAGAGCGGCAGCTTCGGGAAGGTGAAGAAGCAAGCTGTACAACACTGGGATTGTGTGCGCACCTTGCCAACTGATAGAAAACAGTACCTTTGCACTCTCCTGACTTTTCCAATCACAGGAACATTCGATTGGAAGCTGTTTTGGACAACTTTTCTTTTCTTCCTGCCAAACACTTGGCAGACATCCGTGCAACTTCTAGAACACGATGGGAGATGTTTTCTGTGCTGGCACAGTTTTTCCTAGCCAGACATAGTGGAAAAGCGTTTTGCTAAGATGTAGACTACAAAAGACGCGAAAGACGAAGGTAGGATGCTCTCCGGAGGTAAGAGCCGCTGCCGGGCGTCTTTCGGCAGAAGCCGCGCTAAGGAGAGCACTGTGAGCGGCACAATCGTCTTTGCGCGAAGAAGCCGCTTCTTGGGCTCCGGCAGCCGGCGAGAGCGGCAGCTTCGGGAAGGTGAAGAAGCAAGCTGTACAACACTGGGATTGTGTGCGCACCTTGCCAACTGATAGAAAACAGTACCTTTGCACTCTCCTGACTTTTCCAATCACAGGAACATTCGATTGGAAGCTGTTTTGGACAACTTTTCTTTTCTTCCTGCCAAACACTTGGCAGACATCCGTGCAACTTCTAGAACACGATGGGAGATGTTTTCTGTGCTGGCACAGTTTTTCCTAGCCAGACATAGTGGAAAAGCGTTTTGCTAAGATGTAGACTACAAAAGACGAGAAAGACGAAGGTAGGATGCTCTCCGGAGGTAAGAGCCGCTGCCGGGCGTCTTTCGGCAGAAGCCGCGCTAAGGAGAGCACTGTGAGCGGCACAATCGTCTTTGCGCGAAGAAGCCGATTCATCGGCTCCGGCAGCCGGCGAGAGCGGCAGCTTCGGGAAGGTGAAGAAGCAAGCTGTACAACACTGGGATTGTGTGCGCACCTTGCCAACTGATAGAAAACAGTACCTTTGCACTCTCCTGACTTTTCCAATCACAGGAACATTCGATTGGAAGCTGTTTTGGACAACTTTTCTTTTCTTCCTGCCAAACACTTGGCAGACATCCGTGCAACTTCTAGAACACGATGGGAGATGTTTTCTGTGCTGGCACAGTTTTTCCTAGCCAGACATAGTGGAAAAGCGTTTTGCTAAGATGTAGACTACAAAAGACGCGAAAGACGAAGGTAGGATGCTCTCCGGAGGTAAGAGCCGCTGCCGGGCGTCTTTCGGCAGAAGCCGCGCTAAGGAGAGCACTGTGAGCGGCACAATCGTCTTTGCGCGAAGAAGCCGCTTCTTGGGCTCCGGCAGCCGGCGAGAGCGGCAGCTTCGGGAAGGTGAAGAAGCAAGCTGTACAACACTGGGATTGTGTGCGCACCTTGCCAACTGATAGAAAACAGTACCTTTGCACTCTCCTGACTTTTCCAATCACAGGAACATTCGATTGGAAGCTGTTTTGGACAACTTTTCTTTTCTTCCTGCCAAACACTTGGCAGACATCCGTGCAACTTCTAGAACACGATGGGAGATGTTTTCTGTGCTGGCACAGTTTTTCCTAGCCAGACATAGTGGAGAAGCTTTTTGCCGAGGTGTAGATGAGAAGAGGAGCTAAAGACGAAGGTAGGATGCTCTCCGGAGGTAAGAGCCGCTGCCGGGCGTCTTTCGGCAGAAGCCGCGCTAAGGAGAGCCCTGTGAGCGGCACAATCGTCTTTGCGCGAAGAAGCCGCTTCTTGGGCTCCGGCAGCCGGCGAGAGCGGCAGCTTCGGGAAGGTGAAGAAGCAAGCTGTACAACACTGGGATTGTGTGCGCACCTTGCCAACTGATAGAAAACAGTACCTTTGCACTCTCCTGACTTTTCCAATCACAGGAACATTCGATTGGAAGCTGTTTTGGACAACTTTTCTTTTCTTCCTGCCAAACACTTGGCAGACATCCGTGCAACTTCTAGAACACGATGGGAGATGTTTTCTGTGCTGGCACAGTTTTTCCTAGCCAGACATAGTGGAAAAGCGTTTTGCTAAGATGTAGACGACAAGAGAGGCTAAAGAGTGGATGTTAGCAAATGACACCCATCTTCAAAAAAGGCAATTAAGAGGACTCGCCATAGTACAAACCAGCCAGCCTCTTTTTTATCCCCAGGAAGTTGATGAAGCAGCTCTTCCTGGAAATCCTTGCCAGGCACATGACAGATGACCAAATAATGTAGTTAGCATGATTTTTCAGGGGAATTTCATGCTGAACATCACTTTAAACTCCTCTGATGAATCAACTTGACTGGTAGATGAAGGGAATATTATCTGCCTGGGCTTCAGGGAGGTTTTTGACATACCTCTACATGGCATCACACATACATATGGAAGCAATAGTGCAAAGGGGAGGGAATCAGTGTCTTTTCAGTGATGCTGAGGGAAAAGACAAGAGGCAGTGGGCACACACTGAAATACAGGAGATTGCCTTTGAACATCAGTAAATGTTTCTTTACTGTCAGGGTGACTGAACCACGGCACAGACTGCCCAGAAAGATTGTGGAGCCTGGATCTTTGAAGACATTAAAAGTACACCCAGATAGAATCCTGGGCAAGAGGCTCTAGGTATCCTGGTTTAGGCAGGGGGGTTGGGCCTGGTTAGCCCCACCAACCCCTTCCACTCTCTTTCATTCTGTGCTAGTGAATTCTCTTCAAGATGCATTTCAAAGCACTGGCATGACAAAGTTCTGTGCAGACAGAGATCCAAATGGACATGGCATCTAAGTTCCTTAAGCAGTGTTCAAGAAGAATGTAAAACTCTGGCACAAGTGTCTCTTCCCTAACTGAATCCCTTTCATGGGAAAATTCCCAGCTCTAGAAAGATCTTCTGATACGCATGCTTAAGACTGACACTGGCTGAGCAAATTTCTCCCTATGTATATCTAAGACCAGTTAGGATCTTCACCCAAAGTGCTGTCAACATAGTCACAGAATGCCTATTGTTAAGAAGTGACAGCTTCCATCAGAATGGCAGCTATTGGTCCACAAAATGGATTAATGGATGGGAATTATCTACGTGGGTTAAAAACAAAAATAAAGAGTTGGTCTTTATTTATCAATTTCATGGCAATATTGATAAGGGAAGAAAAAGATCTAAGTCCTTGACTTTCTGGACTCGAGGAAAGATTTTAAAAATTCCTTGTAAAAATGTATGATCACAATCAGACTATTGAAACCATTTTAGTTGGGAACAAAGTTCCAAAATTGTCTAGATAGTGGCAAAGAAGCCAAGAAAATAGGAAAGAAACAAAAAGAGAGCAAAAGAGTCAGCTTCAGTGTACAAGCTCGTTCTAGAAGTAGTCTGCTGGGAAAAGGAACCCCCAGCTAAATTTCCAATGTATTCCTGCGCTTGATTCAGTAACTGGTCAATGTAAAAACCAATCCTTTTGTACAACTTCTTCCAGCAACAAAAACTCCAACAGGTTGACACTACCATCATGCCTGTTCCAGACATATTTAAAAGAGAAATGATGATTTTCTTGAAAACCTACTTACATAAAAGTTGCAAGATGGTGGAGGGATTCCCACATCCTCCTTCCTCCATCTGGCTTGAAAGTATATTTGATAAAATATGCAACAAAGCACATGATTTATAAGGGAGAGTCAAATGGATGATTTGGGAATCGATCTCTTGTTGATAGTAAACTTCATATCCACTCGGTGTGACCTTTTTAAAACAAAATGTGGAGCTGAGGCATGAATCTGCCACAACAATTGTAAAGCAAACATACACACTCCCCTTCATATGCCCCCCCCTCCACACACACCTAGGCACACACAGAGATCAGCATAGCAGATCATGAACACCTTGGAAAAGACTGAAATGCTAAATGCCTCTCTTGATGGGCAAAAGAGCTGGTGCAGTAATTCAAATGCCTGGTACAAAAATTCTGTTTAATATTTAGCTCCTATTTAAAACACAGCTTTTCATTTCATTCTATTTACAGAATATTTTCATTTCATTTGTTTCTTTAAAATTACTTAGTTCTCACCTGTTGTATGTCTAGGAATATTTTCTTCCAAAAATAGAAAAAAATAGATGATATCTTTTCAGCAGAAAACATTGGTTGATACAATTTTAAACCATCATGATATGGAAGAATTCTTCTGTCCCTCTCGAAGGTGGAAGAAGCATTTGGATCACAGATCATCTACAATGAAATACTTGACATGTTTAAGATGCTTTCAATCAATTTTGATCGTCAATTGCTTATTTGTTGTAAACAGTAATTTTTCAGTGAAGGGAAAGTGTGTGTGGTATATCTACATGATATGTTCAAAGGCAGTTCCTACTAATGGCCAGGCTGAATTCCAGTAAATAATGTCCCGAATGATATTTTGCCGCCTTCTTTGGCACTTCATGAAATCTTACCCCGATGAAGTGCTGAAACACAGAGATTTTCTCTTAGAGAGTGTCTCATGTTGTAACCTATCCCATGGATTTTATGCTGTAATTCTTATCTCTTTTAAAATTTACTATCTTCTGTACAGTTTTCATGAAACTTTCTGTTACAGTAGTGAATAGCACAGATAAATGTCATTTTGTACAACTTTGAATTTACCCCAAGAGCTGAGAGAAAACTTGATCCTATACTTCAATCCGAGTTTCTTCTATAGTCCAACTTTGTTTCTCTACCATCAAGCTTCTCCTTTGTTGCTGCTCCAAGCCCCGTCCAAGGTGACCTTGAATACTTTCAGGGATGGGACACCCACAACTTCTCTGGGCAACCTGTTCCAGTGTTCCAGCACTCCCACAGTAAAAAAGGCCTTCCTTTCATCTAATATGTGTAGGAAATCATAAATCTAGGCATAGAAGCTTGGAGTGCAAATTTGAAATTCTTTGGATTTGAAGCACATTTTATATGAATACTGACTTACAGATGACTAAAAGATGTTGATGGGCATTTGAGCTGACAAGTTTTGAAAAAGTGCACGGAAATTAAAATTGAAACCACTAAAATTAAAAACTCCTTGCCATTTTCTTTTTCCTCTCCTATTCAAAATTGCATATGTCAGATATCAGTGCTTCATGCAAACCTCTCAGATGCTCTCAGAGAAAAAGCTTTTCTTTCAGACTAAGTTGCGGTTGACGTAGAACACTAGCAGGAGTGAAAGATTTTCTGGGCATCGGGGCAGCCCGTTCTCCTTGGATTTGTGTGCAGAATGCATTTTATCCAAACTGGAAAATAGATCCCAGCTCTGTTCTATTCATCATCCTTACTTCATCAGGCCAGAAGATTCTGTGAAAAGTAGCCTGTGGACCTTGAAGACAGCGCATGTGAACCAGATGAGAGGTGATAGAGAAGTTGAGGGAGAGAAGAAAGAGCATGAGGCTGAAACCAGAAAGTATTTCTCCACGTGATCATGGAAGATTGCAGGAGCCACTTGGTACTATCAAACCAGCCCAACTTGGCACTTGTGCCACCTTGGGTCTGGGAGCCATGTTGCATATCGTGCATTTTAAGGAGCCAGCTGGCCACACACAGCCATATGCCCCCAAACACAAACCAAGGCCCTTTTCTCTGGCAAACAAAACTCAGCTGCCCTGCTTCTGGATGGCAGATTGCAGGAACCACTTGGTACTATCAAACCAGCCCAACTTGGCACTGGTGCCACCATGGGTCTGGTCACCATCCTGCCTATTGTAGCTTTTCAGGAGCCAGCCGGTCACTCTCAGCCATAGGCCCCCAAACACAAACCTCGGCCCGTTTCCCTGGCAAACAAAAGTAAGCTGCCCCGCTTCTGCATGGCAGATTGCAGGAGCTACTTAGTACTATCAAATCAGCCCGACTTGGCACAGGTGCCACCTTGGATCTGGGAACCATCCTGTGTATCGTGGATTTTCAGGGGCCAGCCGGCCACTCTCAGCCACATGCCCCCAAAAACAAACCACGGACCTTTTCTCTGGCAAACAAAAATCAGCTGCCCCACTTCTGGATGGCAGATTGCAGGAGCCACTTGGGACTATCACACCAGCACAACATGGCACTGCTGCCACCTTGGATCTGGGAACAATCCTGCGTATCGTACATATTCAGGAACCAGCCGAACACTCCCAGCCACAGGCCCCCAAACACAAACAACGGCCCTTTTCTCTGGCAAACAAAACTCAACTGCCCCTCTTCTGGATGGCAAATTGCAGGACGCACTTGGTACTACAAAAAGAGCCCGACTTGGCAGTGGTGCCACCTTGGCTCTGGGAACCATCCTGCGTATCGAGCATTTTAAGGAGCCAGCCGGCAATTCCCAGCCGTATGCCCCAAAAAGAAACCATGGACCTTTTCTCTGGCAAAAAAAACTCAGCTGTCCCGCTTCTGGATGGCAGATTGCAGGAGTTACTTTGAACCATACAACCAGCCTTACTTGGCACTGGTGCCACCTTGGATCTGGGAACCATCCTGCCTATCGTTGATTTTCAGGGGCCAGCCGGCCACTCTCAGCCATAGGCCCCCAAACCAAAACCTAGGCCTATTTCTCTGGCAAACAAAAGTAAGCTGCCCTGCTTCTGGATGGCAGATTGCAGGAGACACTTGGTACTATCAAACCAGCCCGACTTGGCACTGGTGCGACCTTGGATCTGGGAACCATGCTCTGTATCGTGGATATTCAGGGGCCAGCCGGCCACTCTCAGCCATATGTCCCCAAACAGAAACCTCGGCCCGTTTCTCTGGCAAACAAAACTCAACTGCCCCTCTTCTGGATGGCAAATTGCAGGATGAACTTGATACTAAAACCGCAGGCCGACTTGGTAGTGGTGACACCTTGGGCCTGGGAACCATCATGCGTATCGAGCATTTTAAGGAGCCAGCCGGCCACTCCCAGCAATATGCCCCCAAAAACAATCCACGGAATTTTCCTCTGGCAAACAAAAATCAGCTGCCTCGCTTCTGGATGGCAGATTGCAGGAGCCACTTTGCACCATCAAACCAGCCCGACTTGGCACTGGTGCCACATTGCATCTGGGAACCATGCTGCCTAGCGTGGATTTTCAGGAGCCAGCCGGCCACTCTCAGCTATATACCCCCAAACAAAACCCACGGCCCGTTTCCCTGGCAAACAAAATTAAGCTGCCCCGCTTCTGGATGGCAGATTGCAGGACGCACTTGGTAGTATCAAACCAGCAAAACTTGGCACTGGTGCCACCTTGGGTCTGGGAACCATCCTGCGTATCGTGGGTTCAAAGGAGCCAGCCGGTCACTCCCAGCCACAGGCCCCCAAATACAAACAATGTCGCTTTTCCCTGGAAAACAAAACTCGCCTGCCAACTTTTTGATGGCAGATTGCAGGAGCCACTTGGTACTATCAAACCAGCCCAACTTGGCACTGGTGCCACCATGGGTCTGGTAACCATCCTGCCTATTGTAGCTTTCCAGGAGCCAGCCGGTCACTCCCAGCCATAGGTCCCCAGTCACAAACCTCGGCCCGTTTCCCTGGCAAACAAAAGTAAGCTACCCCGCTTCTGGATGGCAGATTGCAGGAGCCACTTGGTACTATCAAACCAGCCCAACTTGGCACTGGTGCCACCTTGGGTCTGGGAACCATGCTGCGTAACACAGATTCTAAGGCGCCAGTCGGCCACTACGAGCCACAAGCCCCCAAACACAAACAACGGCGCTATTCTCTGGCAAACAAAACTCAACTGCCCCTCTTCTGGATGGCAAATTGCAGGACGCACTTGGTACTATAAAAACAGCCCGACTTGGCACTGGTGCCCCCTTGGGTCTGGGAACCATCCTGCGTATCGATCTTTTTAATGAGACAGCCGGCCACTCCCAGCCATATGCCCCCAAACACAACCCACGGCCCTTTTCTCTGGCAAACAAAACTCAACTGCACCGCTTCTGGATGGCAGATTGCAGGAGCCACTTGGTACTATCAAACCAGCCCGACTTGGCACTGGTGCCACCTTGGGTCTGGGAACCATCCTGCGTATTGTGGGTTGTCAGGAGCCAGCCGAACACTCTCGGCCACAGACCCCAATTAAAAACAACGGCCCGTTTCACAGGCAAACAAAACTCAGCTGCCCCGCTTCTGGATGGCAGATTGCAGGAGCCACTTGGTGTAATCAAACCAGCCCGACTTGGCACTGGTGCCACCTTGGGTCTGGGAACCATCCTGCGTATCGTGGATTCTAAGGAGCCAGCCGGCCACTCCTAGCCACAGGCCCCCAAACAAAAACCTAGGCCTATTTCTCTGGCAAACAAAAGTAAGCTGCCCTGCTTCTGGATGGCAGATTGCAGGAGACACTTGGTACTATCAAACCAGCCCGACTTGGCACTGGTGCCACCTTGGATCTGGGAACCATGCTCTGTATCGTGGATATTCAGGGGCCAGCCGGCCACTCTCAGCCATATGTCCCCAAACAGAAACCTCGGCCCGTTTCTCTGGCAAACAAAACTCAACTGCCCCTCTTCTGGATGGCAAATTGCAGGATGAACTTGATACTAAAACCGCAGGCCGACTTGGTAGTGGTGACACCTTGGGCCTGGGAACCATCATGCGTATCGAGCATTTTAAGGAGCCAGCCGGCCACTCCCAGCAATATGCCCCCAAAAACAATCCACGGAATTTTCCTCTGGCAAACAAAAATCAGCTGCCTCGCTTCTGGATGGCAGATTGCAGGAGCCACTTTGCACCATCAAACCAGCCCGACTTGGCACTGGTGCCACATTGCATCTGGGAACCATGCTGCCTAGCGTGGATTTTCAGGAGCCAGCCGGCCACTCTCAGCTATATGCCCCCAAACAAAACCCACGGCCCGTTTCCCTGGCAAACAAAATTAAGCTGCCCCGCTTCTGGATGGCAGATTGCAGGACGCACTTGGTAGTATCAAACCAGCAAAACTTGGCACTGGTGCCACCTTGGGTCTGGGAACCATCCTGCGTATCGTGGGTTCAAAGGAGCCAGCCGGTCACTCCCAGCCACAGGCCCCCAAATACAAACAATGTCGCTTTTCCCTGGAAAACAAATCTCGCCTGCCAACTTTTTGATGGCAGATTGCAGGAGCCACTTGGTACTATCAAACCAGCCCAACTTGGCACTGGTGCCACCATGGGTCTGGTCACCATCCTGCCTATTGTAGCTTTCCAGGAGCCAGCCGGTCACTCCCAGCCATAGGTCCCCAGTCACAAACCTCGGCCCGTTTCCCTGGCAAACAAAAGTAAGCTACCCCGCTTCTGGATGGCAGATTGCAGGAGCCACTTGGTACTATCAAACCAGCCCAACTTGGCACTGGTGCCACCTTGGGTCTGGGAACCATGCTGCGTAACACAGATTCTAAGGCGCCAGTCGGCCACTACGAGCCACAAGCCCCCAAACACAAACAACGGCGCTATTCTCTGGCAAACAAAACTCAACTGCCCCTCTTCTGGATGGCAAATTGCAGGACGCACTTGGTACTATAAAAACAGCCCGACTTGGCACTGGTGCCCCCTTGGGTCTGGGAACCATCCTGCGTATCGATCTTTTTAATGAGACAGCCGGCCACTCCCAGCCATATGCCCCCAAACACAACCCACGGCCCTTTTCTCTGGCAAACAAAACTCAACTGCACCGCTTCTGGATGGCAGATTGCAGGAGCCACTTGGTACTATCAAACCAGCCCGACTTGGCACTGGTGCCACCTTGGGTCTGGGAACCATCCTGCGTATTGTGGGTTGTCAGGAGCCAGCCGAACACTCTCGGCCACAGACCCCAATTAAAAACAACGGCCCGTTTCACAGGCAAACAAAACTCAGCTGCCCCGCTTCTGGATGGCAGATTGCAGGAGCCACTTGGTGTAATCAAACCAGCCCGACTTGGCACTGGTGCCACCTTGGGTCTGGGAACCATCCTGCGTATCGTGGATTCTAAGGAGCCAGCCGGCCACTCCTAGCCACAGGCCCCCAAACAAAAACCTAGGCCTATTTCTCTGGCAAACAAAAGTAAGCTGCCCTGCTTCTGGATGGCAGATTGCAGGAGACACTTGGTACTATCAAACCAGCCCGACTTGGCACTGGTGCCACCTTGGATCTGGGAACCATGCTCTGTATCGTGGATATTCAGGGGCCAGCCGGCCACTCTCAGCCATATGTCCCCAAACAGAAACCTCGGCCCGTTTCTCTGGCAAACAAAACTCAACTGCCCCTCTTCTGGATGGCAAATTGCAGGATGAACTTGATACTAAAACCGCAGGCCGACTTGGTAGTGGTGACACCTTGGACCTGGGAACCATCATGCGTATCGAGCATTTTAAGGAGCCAGCCGGCCACTCCCAGCAATATGCCCCCAAAAACAATCCACGGAATTTTCCTCTGGCAAACAAAAATCAGCTGCCTCGCTTCTGGATGGCAGATTGCAGGAGCCACTTTGCACCATCAAACCAGCCCGACTTGGCACTGGTGCCACATTGCATCTGGGAACCATGCTGCCTAGCGTGGATTTTCAGGAGCCAGCCGGCCACTCTCAGCTATATGCCCCCAAACAAAACCCACGGCCCGTTTCCCTGGCAAACAAAATTAAGCTGCCCCGCTTCTGGATGGCAGATTGCAGGACGCACTTGGTAGTATCAAACCAGCAAAACTTGGCACTGGTGCCACCTTGGGTCTGGGAACCATCCTGCGTATCGTGGGTTCAAAGGAGCCAGCCGGTCACTCCCAGCCACAGGCCCCCAAATACAAACAATGTCGCTTTTCCCTGGAAAACAAATCTCGCCTGCCAACTTTTTGATGGCAGATTGCAGGAGCCACTTGGTACTATCAAACCAGCCCAACTTGGCACTGGTGCCACCATGGGTCTGGTCACCATCCTGCCTATTGTAGCTTTCCAGGAGCCAGCCGGTCACTCCCAGCCATAGGTCCCCAGTCACAAACCTCGGCCCGTTTCCCTGGCAAACAAAAGTAAGCTACCCCGCTTCTGGATGGCAGATTGCAGGAGCCACTTGGTACTATCAAACCAGCCCAACTTGGCACTGGTGCCACCTTGGGTCTGGGAACCATGCTGCGTAACACAGATTCTAAGGCGCCAGTCGGCCACTACGAGCCACAAGCCCCCAAACACAAACAACGGCGCTATTCTCTGGCAAACAAAACTCAACTGCCCCTCTTCTGGATGGCAAATTGCAGGACGCACTTGGTACTATAAAAACAGCCCGACTTGGCACTGGTGCCCCCTTGGGTCTGGGAACCATCCTGCGTATCGATCTTTTTAATGAGACAGCCGGCCACTCCCAGCCATATGCCCCCAAACACAACCCACGGCCCTTTTCTCTGGCAAACAAAACTCAACTGCACCGCTTCTGGATGGCAGATTGCAGGAGCCACTTGGTACTATCAAACCAGCCCGACTTGGCACTGGTGCCACCTTGGGTCTGGGAACCATCCTGCGTATTGTGGGTTGTCAGGAGCCAGCCGAACACTCTCGGCCACAGACCCCAATTAAAAACAACGGCCCGTTTCACAGGCAAACAAAACTCAGCTGCCCCGCTTCTGGATGGCAGATTGCAGGAGCCACTTGGTGTAATCAAACCAGCCCGACTTGGCACTGGTGCCACCTTGGGTCTGGGAACCATCCTGCGTATCGTGGATTCTAAGGAGCCAGCCGGCCACTCCTAGCCACAGGCCCCCAAACAAAAACCTAGGCCTATTTCTCTGGCAAACAAAAGTAAGCTGCCCTGCTTCTGGATGGCAGATTGCAGGAGACACTTGGTACTATCAAACCAGCCCGACTTGGCACTGGTGCCACCTTGGATCTGGGAACCATGCTCTGTATCGTGGATATTCAGGGGCCAGCCGGCCACTCTCAGCCATATGTCCCCAAACAGAAACCTCGGCCCGTTTCTCTGGCAAACAAAACTCAACTGCCCCTCTTCTGGATGGCAAATTGCAGGATGAACTTGATACTAAAACCGCAGGCCGACTTGGTAGTGGTGACACCTTGGGCCTGGGAACCATCATGCGTATCGAGCATTTTAAGGAGCCAGCCGGCCACTCCCAGCAATATGCCCCCAAAAACAATCCACGGAATTTTCCTCTGGCAAACAAAAATCAGCTGCCTCGCTTCTGGATGGCAGATTGCAGGAGCCACTTTGCACCATCAAACCAGCCCGACTTGGCACTGGTGCCACATTGCATCTGGGAACCATGCTGCCTAGCGTGGATTTTCAGGAGCCAGCCGGCCACTCTCAGCTATATACCCCCAAACAAAACCCACGGCCCGTTTCCCTGGCAAACAAAACTAAGCTGCCCCGCTTCTGGATGGCAGATTGCAGGACGCACTTGGTAGTATCAAACCAGCAAAACTTGGCACTGGTGCCACCTTGGGTCTGGGAACCATCCTGCGTATCGTGGGTTCAAAGGAGCCAGCCGGTCACTCCCAGCCACAGGCCCCCAAATACAAACAATGTCGCTTTTCCCTGGAAAACAAAACTCGCCTGCCAACTTTTTGATGGCAGATTGCAGGAGCCACTTGGTACTATCAAACCAGCCCAACTTGGCACTGGTGCCACCATGGGTCTGGTAACCATCCTGCCTATTGTAGCTTTCCAGGAGCCAGCCGGTCACTCCCAGCCATAGGTCCCCAGTCACAAACCTCGGCCCGTTTCCCTGGCAAACAAAAGTAAGCTACCCCGCTTCTGGATGGCAGATTGCAGGAGCCACTTGGTACTATCAAACCAGCCCAACTTGGCACTGGTGCCACCTTGGGTCTGGGAACCATGCTGCGTAACACAGATTCTAAGGCGCCAGTCGGCCACTACGAGCCACAAGCCCCCAAACACAAACAACGGCGCTATTCTCTGGAAAACAAAACTCAACTGCCCCTCTTCTGGATGGCAAATTGCAGGACGCACTTGGTACTATAAAAACAGCCCGACTTGGCACTGGTGCCCCCTTGGGTCTGGGAACCATCCTGCGTATCGATCTTTTTACTGAGACAGCCGGCCACTCCCAGCCATATGCCCCCAAACACAACCCACGGCCCTTTTCTCTGGCAAACAAAACTCAACTGCACCGCTTCTGGATGGCAGATTGCAGGAGCCACTTGGTACTATCAAACCAGCCCGACTTGGCACTGGTGCCACCTTGGGTCTGGGAACCATCCTGCGTATTGTGGGTTGTCAGGAGCCAGCCGAACACTCTCGGCCACAGACCCCAATTAAAAACAACGGCCCGTTTCACAGGCAAACAAAACTCAGCTGCCCCGCTTCTGGATGGGAGATTGCAGGAGGCACTTGACACTGTGAAACCAGCCCCACTTGGCACTGGTGCCACCTTGGGTCTGGGAACCATGCTGCGTATCATGGATTTTCAGGAGCCAGCCGGCCACTCCCAGCCACAGGCCCCCAAACACAAACCACAGACTTTTTGTCTGGCAAACAAAATTCAGCTGCCCCGCTTCTGGATGGCAGATTGCAGGAGCCACTTGGGACTATCACACCAGCACAACATGGCACTGCTGCCACCTTGGATCTGGGAACCATCCTTCCTATCGTGGATTTTCAGGGGCCAGCCGGTCACTCTCAGCCATAGGCCCCAAACACAAACCACGGCCCTTTTCTCTGGAAAACAAAACTCAACTGCCCCTCTTCTGGATGGCAGATTGCAGGAGCCACTGGGTACTATGAAACCAGCCCTACTTGGCACTGATGCCACCTTGGGTCTGGGAACCATGCTGCGTATCATGGATTTTCAGGAGCCAGCCGGCCACTGCCAGCCACAGGCCCCGAAACACAAACAACAGCCTTTTTCTCTGGCAAACAAAATTCAGCTGCCCCGCTTCTGGATGGCAGATTGCAGGAACCACTTGGTACTAACAAAACAGCCCGACTTGGCACTGATGCCACCTTGGGTCTGGGAACCATCCTGCGTATCGTGGATTCAAAGGAGCCAGCTGGCCACTCCCAGCCACAGGCCCCAAAACACACACAACGGTGCTTTTCCCTGGAAAACAAAACTCGCCTGCCAAACATTTGATGGCAGATTGCAGGAGCCACTTGGTATTATCAAACCAGCCCAACTTGGCACTGGTGCCACCATGGGTCTGGTCACCATCCTGCCTATCGTAGCTTTTCAGGAGCCAGCCAGCCACCCCCAGCCAGAGGCCCCCAGACAAATATTTCGGCCCGTTTCCCTGGCAAACAAAAGTAAGCTGCCCCGCTTCTGGATGGCAGATTGCAGGAGCCACTTGGTACTATCAAACCAGCCCAACTTGGCACTGGTGCCAACTCAGGTCTGGGAACCATCCTGCGTATCGTGGGTTCTAAGGAGCCAGCTGGCCACTCCCAGCCACAGGCCCCCAAACACAAACAACGGCGCTTTTCCCTGGAAAACAAAACTCGCCTGCCAACTTTTTGATGGCAGATTGCAGGAGCCACTTGGTACTATCAAACCAGCCCAACTTGGCACTGCTGCCACCATGGGTCTGGTCACCATCCTGCCTATCGTAGCTTTTCAGGAGCCAGCCGGTCACTCCCAGCCATAGGCCCCCAGACACAAACCTCGGCCCGTTTCCCTGGCAAACAAAAGTAAGCTGTCCCGCTTCTGCATGGCAGATTGCAGGAGCTACTTAGTACTATCAAACCAGCCCGACTTGGCACTGGTGACACCTCTGGTCTGGGAACCATCCTGCCTATCGTGGATTTTCAGGGGCCAGCCGGCCACTCTCAGCCATATGCCCCAAAAACAAACCACGGCCCTTTTCTCTGGCAAACAAAACTCAACTGCCCCTCTTCTGGATGGCAAATTTTAGGACGCACTTTGTACTACGAAAACCGCCCGACGTGGCACTGGTGCCACCTTGTGTCAGGGAACCATCCTGCATATCGAGCTTTTTAAGGAGCCAGCCGGCCACGCCCAGCCATATACCCCCAAAAACAAACCACGGACCATTTCTCTTGGAAACAAAAATCCGCTGCCCCGCGTCTGTATGGCAGATTGCAGGAGCCACTTTGCACCATCAAACCAGCCCGACTTGGCACTGGTGCCACCTTGGGTCTGGGAACAATCCTGCATATCGTGGATTCTAAGGAGCCAGCCGGCCACTCCCTGCCACAGGCCCCCAAACACAAACAACGGCGCTTTTCCCTGGAAAACAAAATTCGCCTGCCAGCTTTTTGATGGCAGATTGCAGGAGCCACTTGGTACTATCAAATCATCCCAACTTGGCACTGGTGCCACTATGGGTCTGGGAACCATCCTGCCTATTGTAGCATTTCAGGAGCCAGCCGGTCACTCCCAGCCATAGGCCCCCAGACACAAACCTCGGACCGTTTCCCTGGCAAACAAAATTAAGCTGCCCCGATTCTGGATGGCAGATTGCAGGAGCCACTTGGTTGTGTCAAACCAGCCCCACTTGGCACTGGTGCCACCTTGGGTCTGGGAACCATCCTGCGTAACGTGGATTCTAAGCAGCCACCCGGCCACTCTGAGCCACAGGCCCCCAAACACAAACAACGGCGCTTTTCCCTGGAAAACAAAACTCGCCTGCCAACTTTTTGATGGCAGATTGCAGGAGCCACTTGGTACTATCAAACCAGCCCAACTTGGCACTGGTGCCACCTCTGGTCTGGGAACCATCCTGCCTATTGTAGCTTTTCAGGAGCCAGCCGGTCACTCCCAGCCATAGACCCCCAGACACAAACCTCGGCCCGTTTCCCTGGAAAACAAAAGTAAGTTACCCCGATTCTGGATGGCAGATTGCAGGAGCCACTTGGTACTATCAAATCAGCCCAACTTGGCACTGGTGCCACCATGGGTCTGGTAAACATCCTGCCTATCGTAGCTTTTCAGGAGCCAGCCGGTCACTCCCTGCCATAGGCCCCCGGACACAAACCTCGGCCCGTTTCCCTGGCAAACAAAAGTAAGCTGCCCCGCTTTTGGATGGCAGATTGCAGGATGCACTTGGTACTTACAAACCAGCCCGACTTGGCCCTGGTGCCACCTTGGCTCTGGGAACCATGCTGCGTAACGTAGATTCTACGAGGACAGGCGGCCACTCCCAGCCACAGGCCTCTAAACAAAAACAACGGCGCTTTTCCCTGGAAAACAAAACTCGCCTGCCAACTTCTTGATGGCAGATTGCAGGAGCCACTTGGTACTATCAAACCAGCCCAACTTGGCACTGGTGCCACCATGGGTTTGGTCACCATCCTGCCTATCGTAGCTTTTCAGGAGCCAGCCGCTCACTCCCAGCCATAGGCCCCCAGACAAATACCTCGGCACGTTTCCCTGGCAAACAAAAGTAGGCTGCCCCGCTTCTGGATGGCAAATTGCAGGACGCACTTGGTACTACGAAAACAGCCCGACTTGGCACTGATGCCACCTTGGGTCAGGGAACAATCCTGCGTATAGAGCTTTTTAAGGAGCCAGCCGGCCACGTCCAGTCATATACCCCCAAAAAAAAAACCACGGAACTTTTCTCCAGCAAACAAAAATCCGCTGCCCCGCGTCTGGATGGCAGATTGCAGGAGCTATTTAGTATTATCAAAGCAGCCCGACTTGGCACTGGTGGCACCATGAGTCTGGTAACCATCCTGCCTATCGTGGCTTTTCAGTAGTCAGCCGGTCACTCCCAGCCATAGGCCCCCAGACAAATACCTCGGCCCGTTTCCCTGGGAAACAGAAATAAGCTGTCCCGCTTCTGGATGGCAGATTGCAGGAGCCACTTGGTACTATCAAACCAGCCCAACTTGTTCCCAGACCCAAGGTGGCACCAGTGCCACGTGGGGCTGGTTTGATGGTGCAACGTGGCTCCTGCAATCTGCCATCCAAAAGCGGGGCAGCTTACTTTTGTTTGCCAGGGAAACGGGCCGAGGTTTGTGTCTGGGGGTCTATGGCTGGGAGTGACCGGCTGGCTCCTGAAAAGCTACGATAGGCAGGATGGTTCCCAGACCAGACGTGGCACCAGTGCCAAGTTGGGCTGGTTTGATAGTACCAAGTGGCTCCTGCAATCTGCCATCAAAAAGTTGGCAGGCGAGTTTTGTTTTCCAGGGAAAAGCACCGTAGTTTTTGTTTGGGGGCCTGTGGCTCAGAGTGGCCGGGTGGCTGCTTAGAATCCACGATACGCAGGATGGTTCCCAGACCCAAGGTGGCACCAGTGCCAAGTCGGGCTGGTTTGACACAACCAAGTGGCTCCTGCAATCTGCCATCCAGAATCGGGGCAGCTTAATTTTGTTTGCCAGGGAAACGGTCCGAGGTTTGTGTCTGGGGGCCTATGGCTGGGAGTGACCGGCTGGCTCCTGAAATGCTACAATAGGCAGGATGGTTCCCAGACCCATAGTGGCACCAGTGCCAAGTTGGGATGATTTGATAGTACCAAGTGGCTCCTGCAATCTGCCATCAAAAAGTTGGCAGGCGAATTTTGTTTTCCAGGGAAAAGCGCCGTTGTTTGTGTTTGGGGGCCTGTGGCTGGGAGTGGCCGGCTGGCTCCTTAGAATCCACGATATGCAGGATTGTTCCCAGACCCAAGGTGGCACCAGTGCCAAGTCGGGCTGGTTTGATGGTGCAAAGTGGCTCCTGCAATCTGCCATCCAGACGCGGGGCAGCGGATTTTTGTTTCCAAGAGAAATGGTCCGTGGTTTGTTTTTGGGGGTTTATGGCTGGGCGTGGCCGGCTGGCTCCTTAAAAAGCTCGATATGCAGGATGGTTCCCTGACACAAGGTGGCACCAGTGCCACGTCGGGCGGTTTTCGTAGTACAAAGTGCGTCCTAAAATTTGCCATCCAGAAGAGGGGCAGTTGAGTTTTGTTTGCCAGAGAAAAGGGCCGTGGTTTGTTTTTGGGGGCATATGGCTGAGAGTGGCCGGCTGGCTCCTGAAAAGCTACGATAGGCAGGATGTTTACCAGACCCATGGTGGCACCAGTGCCAAGTTGGGCTGATTTGATAGTACCAAGTGGCTCCTGCAATCTGCCATCCAGAATCGGGGTAGCTTACTTTTGTTTTCCAGGGAAACGGGCCGAGGTTTGTGTCTGGGGGTCTATGGTTGGGAGTGGCCGGCTGGCTCCTTAGAAACCACGATACGCAGCATGGTTCCCAGACCAGAGGTGGCACCAGTGCCAAGTTGGGCTGGTTTGATACTACCAAGTGGTTCCTGCAATCTGCCATCCAGAAGCGGGGCAGCTTACTTTTGTTTGCCAGGGAAACGGATCGTTGTTTGTGTTTGGGGGCCTATGGCTGGGACTGACCGGCTGGCTCCATAAAATCCACGATACGCAGGATGGTTCCCAGACCAGAGGTGGCACCAGTGCCAAGTCGGGCTGGTTTGATAGTACCAAGTGGCTCCTGCAATCTGCCATCCAGAAGCGGGGCAGCTTACTTTTGTTTGCCAGGGAAACGGGCCGAGGTTTGTGTCTCGGGGCCTATGGCAGGCAGTGACCGGCTGGCTCCTGAAAGCTACGATAGGCAGGATGGTGACAAGACCCATGGTGGCACCAGTGCCAAGTTGGGCTGGTTTGATAGTACCAAGTGGCTCCTGCAATCTGCCATCAAAACGTTGGCAGGCGAGTTTTGTTTTCCAGGGAAAAGCGCCGTTGTTTGTGTTTGGGGGCCTGTGGTTGGGAGTGGCCGGCTGGCTCCTTAGAAACCACAATACGCAGGATGGTTCCCAGACCAGAGGTGGCACCAGTGCCAAGTCGGGCTGGTTTGATAGTACCAAGTGGCTCCTGCAATCTGCCATCCAGAAGCGGGGCAGCTTAATTTTGTTTGCCACGGAAACTGGCCGTTGTTTGTGTTTGGGGGCCTGTGGCTGGGAGTGGCCGACTGGCTCCTTAGAATCCACGATACGCAGGATGGTTCCCAGACCAGAGGTGGCACCAGTGCCAAGTCGGGCTGGTTTGATAGTACCAAGTGGCTCCTGCAATCTGCCATCCAGAAGCGGGGCAGCTTAATTTCCTTTGCCAGGGAAACGGGCCGAGCTTTGTGTCTGGGGGCCTATGGCTGGGAGTGACCGGCTGGCTCCTGAAAAGTTACGATAGGCAGGATGGTGACCAGACCCATGGTGGCACCAGTGCCAAGTTGGGCTGGTTTGATAGTACCAAGTGGCTCCTGCAATCTGCCATCAAAACGTTGGTAGGCGAGTTTTGTTTTCCAGGGAAAAGCGCCGTTGTTTTTGTTTGGGGGCCTGTGGCTGGGAGTGGCCGGCTGGCTCCTTAGAATCCACGATACGCACCATGGTATCCAGACCCAAGGTGGCACCAGTGCCAAGTTTTGCTGGTTTGATAGTACCAAGTGGTTCCTGCAATCTGCCATCCAGAAGCAGGGCAGCTTACTTTTGTTTGCCAGGGAAACGGGCCGAGGTTTGTGTCTGGGGGCCTATGGCTGCGAGTGACCGGCTGGCTCCTGAAAAGCTACGATAGCCAGGATGGTGACCAGACCCATGGTGGCACCAGTCCCAAGTTGGGCTGGTTTGATAGTACCAAGTGGCTCCTGCAATCTGCCATCAAAAGTTTGGCAGGCGAGTTTTGTTTTCCAGGGAAAAGCGCCGTTGATGTGTTTAGGGGCCTGTGGCTGGGAGTGGCCGGCTGGCTCCTTAGAATCCACCATACGCAGGATGGTTCCCAGACCCAAGGTGGCACCAGTGCCTAGTCGGGATAGTTTGATGGTGCAAAGTGGCTCCTGCAATCTGCCATCCAGAAGCGGGGCAGCTTACTTTTGTTTGCCAGGGAAACGGGCCGAGGTTTGTGTCTGGGGGCCTATGGCTGGGAGTGACCGGCTGGCTCCTGAAAAGCTACGATAGCCAGGATGGTGACCAGACCCAAGGTGGCACCAGTGCCAAGTTGGGCTGGTTTGATGGTACCAAGTGGCTCCTGCAATCTGCCATCAAAAAGTTGGCAGGCGAGTTTTGTTTTCCAGGGAAAAGCGCCGTTGTTTTTGTTTGGGGGCCTGTGGCTGGGAGTGGCCGGCTGGCTCATTAGAATCCACGATACGCAGGATGGTTCCCAGACTTGTCGTGGCACCAGTGCCAAGTCGGGCTGGTTTGATAGTACCAAGTGGATCCTGCAATCTGCCATCCAGAAGCGGGGCAGCTTACTTTTGTTTGCCAGGGAAACGGGCCGAGGTTTTTGTCTGGGGGCCTATGGCTGGGAGTGACCGGCTGGCTCCTGAAAAGCTACGATAGGCAGGATGGTGACCAGACCCATGGTGGCAGCAGTGCCAAGTTGGGCTGGTTTGATAGTACCAAGTGGCTCCTGCAGTCTGCCATCAAAAAGTTGGCAGGCGAGTTTTGTTTTCCAGGGAAAAGTGCCGTTGTTTGTGTATGGGTGCCTGTGGCTGGGAGTGGCCGGCTGGCTCTTTAGAATCCACGATACGCAGGATGGTTCGCAGACCAGTGGTGGCACCAGTGCCAAGTCGGGCGGGTTTGATAGTAACAAATGCGTCCTACAATCTGCCATCCAGAAGCGGGGCAGCTTACTTTTTTTTTCCAGGGAAACGGGCCGAGGTTTTTGTCTGGGGTCCTATGGCTGGGAGTGACCGGCTGGCTCGTGAAAAGCTACGATAGGCAGGATGGTGACAAGACCCATGGCGGCACCAGTGCCAAGTTGGGCTGGTTTGATAGTACCAAGTGGCTCCTGCAATCTGCCATCAAAAACTTGGCAGGCGAGTTTTGTTTTCCAGGGAAAAGCGCCGTTGTTTGTGTTTGGGGGCCTGTGGCTGGGAGTGGCCAGCTGGCTCCTTAGAATCCACGATACGCAGGATGGTTCCCAGACCAGAGGTGGCACCAGTGCCAAGTCGGGCTGGTTTGATAGTACCAAGTGGCTCCTGCAATCTGCCATCCAGAAGCGGGGCAGCTTAATTTTGTTTGCCACGGAAACGGGCCGTTGTTTGTGTTTGGGGGCCTGTGGCTGGGAGTGGCCGACTGGCTCCTTAGAATACACGATACGCAGGATGGTTCCCAGACCAGAGGTGGCACCAGTGCCAAGTCGGGCTGGTTTGATAGTACCAAGTGGCTCCTGCAATCTGCCATCCAGAAGCGGGGCAGCTTAATTTCCTTTGCCAGGGAAACGGGCCGAGCTTTGTGTCTGGGGGCCTATGGCTGGGAGTGACCGGCTGGCTCCTGAAAAGTTACGATAGGCAGGATGGTGACCAGACCCATGGTGGCACCAGTGCCAAGTTGGGCTGGTTTGATAGTACCAAGTGGCTCCTGCAATCTGCCATCAAAACGTTGGTAGGCGAGTTTTGTTTTCCAGGGAAAAGCGCCGTTGTTTTTGTTTGGGGGCCTGTGGCTGGGAGTGGCCGGCTGGCTCCTTAGAATCCACGATACGCACCATGGTATCCAGACCCAAGGTGGCACCAGTGCCAAGTTTTGCTGGTTTGATAGTACCAAGTGGTTCCTGCAATCTGCCATCCAGAAGCAGGGCAGCTTACTTTTGTTTGCCAGGGAAACGGGCCGAGGTTTGTGTCTGGGGGCCTATGGCTGCGAGTGACCGGCTGGCTCCTGAAAAGCTACGATAGCCAGGATGGTGACCAGACCCATGGTGGCACCAGTCCCAAGTTGGGCTGGTTTGATAGTACCAAGTGGCTCCTGCAATCTGCCATCAAAAGTTTGGCAGGCGAGTTTTGTTTTCCAGGGAAAAGCGCCGTTGATGTGTTTAGGGGCCTGTGGCTGGGAGTGGCCGGCTGGCTCCTTAGAATCCACCATACGCAGGATGGTTCCCAGACCCAAGGTGGCACCAGTGCCTAGTCGGGATAGTTTGATGGTGCAAAGTGGCTCCTGCAATCTGCCATCCAGAAGCGGGGCAGCTTACTTTTGTTTGCCAGGGAAACGGGCCGAGGTTTGTGTCTGGGGGCCTATGGCTGGGAGTGACCGGCTGGCTCCTGAAAAGCTACGATAGCCAGGATGGTGACCAGACCCAAGGTGGCACCAGTGCCAAGTTGGGCTGGTTTGATGGTACCAAGTGGCTCCTGCAATCTGCCATCAAAAAGTTGGCAGGCGAGTTTTGTTTTCCAGGGAAAAGCGCCGTTGTTTTTGTTTGGGGGCCTGTGGCTGGGAGTGGCCGGCTGGCTCATTAGAATCCACGATACGCAGGATGGTTCCCAGACTTGTCGTGGCACCAGTGCCAAGTCGGGCTGGTTTGATAGTACCAAGTGGATCCTGCAATCTGCCATCCAGAAGCGGGGCAGCTTACTTTTGTTTGCCAGGGAAACGGGCCGAGGTTTTTGTCTGGGGGCCTATGGCTGGGAGTGACCGGCTGGCTCCTGAAAAGCTACGATAGGCAGGATGGTGACCAGACCCATGGTGGCAGCAGTGCCAAGTTGGGCTGGTTTGATAGTACCAAGTGGCTCCTGCAATCTGCCATCAAAAAGTTGGCAGGCGAGTTTTGTTTTCCAGGGAAAAGTGCCGTTGTTTGTGTATGGGTGCCTGTGGCTGGGAGTGGCCGGCTGGCTCTTTAGAATCCACGATACGCAGGATGGTTCGCAGACCAGTGGTGGCACCAGTGCCAAGTCGGGCGGGTTTGATAGTAACAAATGCGTCCTACAATCTGCCATCCAGAAGCGGGGCAGCTTACTTTTGTTTTCCAGGGAAACGGGCCGAGGTTTTTGTCTGGGGTCCTATGGCTGGGAGTGACCGGCTGGCTCGTGAAAAGCTACGATAGGCAGGATGGTGACAAGACCCATGGCGGCACCAGTGCCAAGTTGGGCTGGTTTGATAGTACCAAGTGGCTCCTGCAATCTGCCATCAAAAACTTGGCAGGCGAGTTTTGTTTTCCAGGGAAAAGCGCCGTTGTTTGTGTTTGGGGGCCTGTGGCTGGGAGTGGCCAGCTGGCTCCTTAGAATCCACGATACGCAGGATGGTTCCCAGACCAGAGGTGGCACCAGTGCCAAGTCGGGCTGGTTTGATAGTACCAAGTGGTTCCTGCAATCTGCCATCCAGAAGCGGGGCAGCTTACTTTTGTTTGCCAGGGAAACGGGCCGAGCTTTGTGTCTGGGGGCCTATGGCTGGGAGTGACCGGCTGGCTCCTGAAAAGCTACGATAGGCAGGATGGTGACCAGACCCATGGTGGCACCAGTGCCAAGTTGGGCTGGTTTGATAGTACCAAGTGGCTCCTGCAATCTGCCATCAAAAAGTTGGCAGGCAAGTTTTCTTTACCAGGGAAAAGCGCCGTTGTTTTTGTTTAGAGGCCTATGGCTGGGAGTGGCAGGCTGGCTCCTTAGAATCCACGATACGCAGGATGGTTCCTAGACTTGACGTGGCACCAGTGCCAAGTTGGGCTGGTTTGATAGTACCAAGTGCGTCCTGCAATCTGCCATCCAGAAGTGGGGTAGATTACTTTTGTTTGCCAGGGAAACGGGCCGAGGTTTGTGTCCGGGGGCCTATGGCAGGGAGTGACCGGCTGGCTCCTGAAAAGCTACGATAGGCAGGATGTTTACCAGACCCATGGTGGCACCAGTGCCAAGTTGGGCTGATTTGATAGTACCAAGTGGCTCCTGCAATCTGCCATCCAGAATCGGGGTAACTTACTTTTGTTTTCCAGGGAAACGGGCCGAGGTTTGTGTCTGGGGGTCTATGGCTGGGAGTGACCGGCTGGCTCCTGAAAAGCTACGATAGGCAGGATGGTTCCCAGACCAGACGTGGCACCAGTGCCAAGTTGGGCTGGTTTGATAGTACCAAGTGGCTCCTGCAATCTGCCATCAAATTTGGCAGGCGAGTTTTGTTTTCCAGGGAAAAGCGCCGTTGTTTGTGTTTGGGGGCCTGTGGCTCAGAGTGGCCGGGTGGCTGCTTAGAATCCACGTTACGCAGGATGGTTCCCAGACCCAAGGTGGCACCAGTGCCAAGTCGGGCTGGTTTGACACAACCAAGTGGCTCCTGCAATCTGCCATCCAGAATCGGGGCAGCTTAATTTTGTTTGCCAGGGAAACGGTCCGAGGTTTGTGTCTGGGGGCCTATGGCTGGGAGTGACCGGCTGGCTCCTGAAATGCTACAATAGGCAGGATGGTTCCCAGACCCATAGTGGCACCAGTGCCAAGTTGGGATGATTTGATAGTACCAAGTGGCTCCTGCAATCTGCCATCAAAAAGCTGGCAGGCGAATTTTGTTTTCCAGGGAAAAGCGCCGTTGTTTGTGTTTGGGGGCCTGTGGCAGGGAGTGGCCGGCTGGCTCCTTAGAATCCACGATATGCAGGATTGTTCCCAGACCCAAGGTGGCACCAGTGCCAAGTCGGGCTGGTTTGATGGTGCAAAGTGGCTCCTGCAATCTGCCATACAGACGCGGGGCAGCGGATTTTTGTTTCCAAGAGAAATGGTCCGTGGTTTGTTTTTGGGGGTATATGGCTGGGCGTGGCCGGCTGGCTCCTTAAAAAGCTCGATATGCAGGATGGTTCCCTGACACAAGGTGGCACCAGTGCCACGTCGGGCGGTTTTCGTAGTACAAAGTGCGTCCTAAAATTTGCCATCCAGAAGAGGGGCAGTTGAGTTTTGTTTGCCAGAGAAAAGGGCCGTGGTTTGTTTTTGGGGCATATGGCTGAGAGTGGCCGGCTGGCCCCTGAAAATCCACGATAGGCAGGATGGTTCCCAGACCAGAGGTGTCACCAGTGCCAAGTCGGGCTGGTTTGATAGTACTAAGTAGCTCCTGCAATCTGCCATGCAGAAGCGGGGCAGCTTACTTTTGTTTGCCAGGGAAACGGGCCGAGGTTTGTGTCTGGGGGCCTATGGCTGCGAGTGACCGGCTGGCTCCTGAAAAGCTACGATAGGCAGGATGGTGACCAGACCCATGGTGGCACCAGTGCCAAGTTGGGCTGGTTTGATAGTACCAAGTGGCTCCTGCAATCTGCCATCAAAAAGTTGGCAGGCGAGTTTTGTTTTCCAGGGAAAAGCGCCGTTGTTTGTGTTTGGGGGCCTGTGGTTGGGAGTGGCCAGCTGGCTCCTTAGAACCCACGATACGCAGGATGGTTCCCAGACCTGAGTTGGCACCAGTGCCAAGTTGGGCTGGTTTGATGGTGCAAAGTGGCTCCTGCAATCTGCCATCCAGAAGCGGGGCAGCTTACTTTTGTTTGCCAGGGAAACGGGCCGAAATATTTGTCTGGGGGCCTCTGGCTGGGGGTGGCTGGCTGGCTCCTGAAAAGCTACGATAGGCAGGATGGTGACCAGACCCATGGTGGCACCAGTGCCAAGTTGGGCTGGTTTGATAATACCAAGTGGCTCCTGCAATCTGCCATCAAAAGTTTGGCAGGCGAGTTTTGTTTTCCAGGGAAAAGCACCGTTGTGTGTGTTTTGGGGCCTGTGGCTGGGAGTGGCCAGCTGGCTCCTTTGAATCCACGATACGCAGGATGGTTCCCAGACCCAAGGTGGCATCAGTGCCAAGTCGGGCTGGTTTGTTAGTACCAAGTGGTTCCTGCAATCTGCCATCCAGAAGCGGGGCAGCTGAATTTTGTTTGCCAGACAAAAAGGCTGTTGTTTGTGTTTCGGGGCCTGTGGCTGGCAGTGGCCGGCTGGCTCCTGAAAATCCATGATACGCCGCATGGTTCCCAGACCCAAGGTGGCATCAGTGCCAAGTGGGGCTGGTTTCACAGTGTCAAGTGCCTCCTGCAATCTCCCATCCAGAAGCGGGGCAGCTGAGTTTTGTTTGCCTGTGAAACGGGCCGTTGTTTTTAATTGGGGTCTGTGGCCGAGAGTGTTCGGCTGGCTCCTGACAACCCACAATACGCAGGATGGTTCCCAGACCCAAGGTGGCACCAGTGCCAAGTCGGGCTGGTTTGATAGTACCAAGTGGCTCCTGCAATCTGCCATCCAGAAGCGGTGCAGTTGAGTTTTGTTTGCCAGAGAAAAGGGCCGTGGGTTGTGTTTGGGGGCATATGGCTGGGAGTGGCCGGCTGTCTCATTAAAAAGATCGATACGCAGGATGGTTCCCAGACCCAAGGGGGCACCAGTGCCAAGTCGGGCTGTTTTTATAGTACCAAGTGCGTCCTGCAATTTGCCATCCAGAAGAGGGGCAGTTGAGTTTTGTTTGCCAGAGAATAGCGCCGTTGTTTGTGTTTGGGGGCTTGTGGCTCGTAGTGGCCGACTGGCGCCTTAGAATCTGTGTTACGCAGCATGGTTCCCAGACCCAAGGTGGCACCAGTGCCAAGTTGGGCTGGTTTGATAGTACCAAGTGGCTCCTGCAATCTGCCATCCAGAAGCGGGGTAGCTTACTTTTGTTTGCCAGGGAAACGGGCCGAGGTTTGTGACTGGGGACCTATGGCTGGGAGTGACCGGCTGGCTCCTGGAAAGCTACAATAGGCAGGATGGTTACCAGACCCATGGTGGCACCAGTGCCAAGTTGGGCTGGTTTGATAGTACCAAGTGGCTCCTGCAATCTGCCATCAAAAAGTTGGCAGGCGAGTTTTGTTTTCCAGGGAAAAGCGACATTGTTTGTATTTGGGGGCCTGTGGCTGGGAGTGACCGGCTGGCTCCTTTGAACCCACGATACGCAGGATGGTTCCCAGACCCAAGGTGGCACCAGTGCCAAGTTTTGCTGGTTTGATACTACCAAGTGCGTCCTGCAATCTGCCATCCAGAAGCGGGGCAGCTTAATTTTGTTTGCCAGGGAAACGGGCCGTGGGTTTTGTTTGGGGGCATATAGCTGAGAGTGGCCGGCTGGCTCCTGAAAATCCACGCTAGGCAGCATGGTTCCCAGATGCAATGTGGCACCAGTGCCAAGTCGGGCTGGTTTGATGGTGCAAAGTGGCTCCTGCAATCTGCCATCCAGAAGCGAGGCAGCTGATTTTTGTTTGCCAGAGGAAAATTCTGTGGATTGTTTTTGGGGGCATATTGCTGGGAGTGGCCGGCTGGCTCCTTAAAATGCTCGATACGCATGATGGTTCCCAGGCCCAAGGTGTCACCACTACCAAGTCGGCCTGCGGTTTTAGTATCAAGTTCATCCTGCAATTTGCCATCCAGAAGAGGGGCAGTTGAGTTTTGTTTGCCAGAGAAACGGGCCGAGGTTTCTGTTTGGGGACATATGGCTGAGAGTGGCCGGCTGGCCCCTGAATATCCACGATACAGAGCATGGTTCCCAGATCCAAGGTGGCACCAGTGCCAAGTCGGGCTGGTTTGATAGTACCAAGTGTCTCCTGCAATCTGCCATCCAGAAGCAGGGCAGCTTACTTTTGTTTGCCAGAGAAATAGGCCTAGGTTTTTGTTTGGGGGCCTGTGGCTAGGAGTGGCCGGCTGGCTCCTTAGAATCCACGATACGCAGGATGGTTCCCAGACCCAAGGTGGCACCAGTGCCAAGTCGGGCTGGTTTGATTACACCAAGTGCCTCCTGCAATCTCCCATCCAGAAGCGGGGCAGCTGAGTTTTGTTTGCCTGTGAAACGGGCCGTTGTTTTTAATTGGGGTCTGTGGCCGAGAGTGTTCGGCTGGCTCCTGACAACCCACAATACGCAGGATGGTTCCCAGACCCAAGGTGGCACCAGTGCCAAGTCGGGCTGGTTTGATAGTACCAAGTGGCTCCTGCAATCTGCCATCCAGAAGCGGTGCAGTTGAGTTTTGTTTGCCAGAGAAAAGGGCCGTGGGTTGTGTTTGGGGGCATATGGCTGGGAGTGGCCGGCTGTCTCATTAAAAAGATCGATACGCAGGATGGTTCCCAGACCCAAGGGGGCACCAGTGCCAAGTCGGGCTGTTTTTATAGTACCAAGTGCGTCCTGCAATTTGCCATCCAGAAGAGGGGCAGTTGAGTTTGTTTGCCAGAGAATAGCGCCGTTGTTTGTGTTTGGGGGCTTGTGGCTCGTAGTGGCCGACTGGCGCCTTAGAATCTGTGTTACGCAGCATGGTTCCCAGACCCAAGGTGGCACCAGTGCCAAGTTGGGCTGGTTTGATAGTACCAAGTGGCTCCTGCAATCTGCCATCCAGTAGCGGGGCAGCTGAATTTTGTTTGCCAGAGAAAAAGGCTGTTGTTTGTGTTTCGGGGCCTGTGGCTGGCAGTGGCCGGCTGGCTCCTGAAAATCCATGATACGCAGCATGGTTCCCAGACCCAAGGTGGCATCAGTGCCAAGTAGGGCTGGTTTCATAGTACCCAGTGGCTCCTGCAATCTGCCATCCAGAAGAGGGGCAGTTGAGTTTTGTTTTCCAGAGAAAAGGGCCGTGGTTTGTGTTTGGGGCCTATGGCTGAGAGTGACCGGCTGGCCCCTGAAAATCCACGATAGGAAGGATGGTTCCCAGATCCAAGGTGGCAGCAGTGCCATGTTGTGCTGGTGTGATAGTCCCAAGTGGCTCCTGCAATCTGCCATCCAGAAGCGGGGCAGCTGAATTTTGTTTGCCAGACAAAAAGGCTGTGGTTTGTGTTTGGGGGCCTGTGGCTGGCAGTGGCCGGCTGGCTCCTGAAAATCCATGATACGCAGCATGGTTCCCAGACCCAAGGTGGCACCAGTGCCAAGTGGGGCTGGTTTCACAGTGTCAAGTGCCTCCTGCAATCTCCCATCCAGAAGCGGGGCAGCTGAGTTTTGTTTGCCTGTGAAACGGGCCGTTGTTTTTAATTGGGGTCTGTGGCCGAGAGTGTTCGGCTGGCTCCTGACAACCCACAATACGCAGGATGGTTCCCAGACCCAAGGTGGCACCAGTGCCAAGTCGGGCTGGTTTGATAGTACCAAGTGGCTCCTGCAATCTGCCATCCAGAAGCGGTGCAGTTGAGTTTTGTTTGCCAGAGAAAAGGGCCGTGGGTTGTGTTTGGGGGCATATGGCTGGGAGCGGCCGGCTGTCTCATTAAAAAGATCGATACGCAGGATGGTTCCCAGACCCAAGGGGGCACCAGTGCCAAGTCGGGCTGTTTTTATAGTACCAAGTGCGTCCTGCAATTTGCCATCCAGAAGAGGGGCAGTTGAGTTTTGTTTGCCAGAGAATAGCGCCGTTGTTTGTGTTTGGGGGCTTGTGGCTCGTAGTGGCCGACTGGCGCCTTAGAATCTGTGTTACGCAGCATGGTTCCCAGACCCAAGGTGGCACCAGTGCCAAGTTGGGCTGGTTTGATAGTACCAAGTGGCTCCTGCAATCTGCCATCCAGAAGCGGGGTAGCTTACTTTTGTTTGCCAGGGAAACGGGCCGAGGTTTGTGACTGGGGACCTATGGCTGGGAGTGACCGGCTGGCTCCTGGAAAGCTACAATAGGCAGGATGGTTACCAGACCCATGGTGGCACCAGTGCCAAGTTGGGCTGGTTTGATAGTACCAAGTGGCTCCTGCAATCTGCCATCAAAAAGTTGGCAGGCGAGTTTTGTTTTCCAGGGAAAAGCGACATTGTTTTTATTTGGGGGCCTGTGGCTGGGAGTGACTGGCTGGCTCCTTTGAACCCACGATACGCAGGATGGTTCCCAGACCCAAGGTGGCACCAGTGCCAAGTTTAGCTGGTTTGATACTACCAAGTGCGTCCTGCAATCTGCCATCCAGAAGCGGGGCAGCTTAATTTTGTTTGCCAGGGAAACGGGCCGTGGGTTTTGTTTGGGGGCATATAGCTGAGAGTGGCCGGCTGGCTCCTGAAAATCCACGCTAGGCAGCATGGTTCCCAGATGCAATGTGGCACCAGTGCCAAGTCGGGCTGGTTTGATGGTGCAAAGTGGCTCCTGCAATCTGCCATCCAGAAGCGAGGCAGCTGATTTTTGTTTGCCAGAGGAAAATTCCGTGGATTGTTTTTGGGGGCATATTGCTGGGAGTGGCCGGCTGGCTCCTTAAAATGCTCGATACGCATGATGGTTCCCAGGCCCAAGGTGTCACCACTACCAAGTCGGCCTGCGGTTTTAGTATCAAGTTCATCCTGCAATTTGCCATCCAGAAGAGGGGCAGTTGAGTTTTGTTTGCCAGAGAAACGGGCCGAGGTTTCTGTTTGGGGACATATGGCTGAGAGTGGCCGGCTGGCCCCTGAATATCCACGATACAGAGCATGGTTCCCAGATCCAAGGTGGCACCAGTGCCAAGTCGGGCTGGTTTGATAGTACCAAGTGTCTCCTGCAATCTGCCATCCAGAAGCAGGGCAGCTTACTTTTGTTTGCCAGAGAAATAGGCCTAGGTTTTTGTTTGGGGGCCTGTGGCTAGGAGTGGCCGGCTGGCTCCTAAGAATCCACGATACGCAGGATGTTTCCCAGACCCAAGGTGGCACCAGTGCCAAGTCGGGCTGGTTTGATAGTACCAAGTGGCTCCTGCAAACTCCATCAAAAAGTTGGCAGGCGTGTTTTGTTTTCCAGGGAACAGCGCCGTTGATTTTGTTTGGGGGCCTGTGGCTGGGAGTGGCCGGCTGGCTCCTTAGAATCCACGATACGCAGGATGGTTCCCAGACCCAAGGTGGCACCAGTGCCAAGTCGGGCTGGTTTGATAGTACCAAGTGGCTCCTGCAATCTGCCATCCAGAAGTGAGGCAGCTAAGTTTTGTTTGCGAGAAAAAAGGGCCGTGGTTTTTGTTGGGGGCCTGTGGCTGGGAGTAGCCGGCTGGCTCCTTAAAATCCACGATAGGCAGGATGGTTCCCAGACCCAAGGTGGCACCAGTGCCAAGTCGGGCTGGTTTGATAGTACCAAGTGGCTCCTGCAATCTGCCATCCAGAAGCGGGGCAGCTGAGTTTTGTTTGCCAGAGAAAAAGGCTGTGGTTTGTGTTTGGGGGCCTGTGGCTGGCAGTGGCCGGCTGGCTCCTGAAAATCCACGATACGCAGCATGGTTCCCAGACCCAAGGTGGCACCAGTGCCAAGTGGGGCTCGTTTGACAGTGTCAAGTGCCTCCTGCAATCTCCCATCCAGAAGCGGGGCAGCTGAGTTTTTTTTGCCAGGGAAACGGACCTTTGTTTTTGATTGGGCTCTGTGGCCGAGAGTGGTCGGCTGTCTCCTGACAATCCACAATACGCAGGATGGTTCCCAGACCCAAGGTGGCACCAGTGCCAAGTCGGGCTGGTTTGATAGTACCAAGTGTCTCCTGCAATCTGCCATCCAGAAGCGGGGCAGCTGAGTTTTGTTTGCCAGAGAAAAGGGCCGTGGGTTGTGTTTGGGGGCATATGGCTGGGAGTGGCCACCTGGCTCCTTAAAATGCACGATACGCCGCATGGTAACCAGACGCAAGGTGGCACCAGTGCCAAGTCAGGCTGTTTTTGTAGTACCCAGTGGCTCCTGCAATTTGCCATCCAGAAGCGGGGCAGTTGAATTTTGTTTGCTAGAGAAAAGGGCTGTGGTTTGTGTTTGGGGGCCTATGGCTGAGAGTGGCCGGCTGGCCCCTGAAAATCAACGATAGGCAGGATGGTTCCCAGATCCAAGGTGGCACCAGTGCCAAGTAAGGCTGGTTGTATGGTTCAAAGTAACTCCTGCAATCTGCCATCCAGAAGCGGGACAGCTGAGTTTTTTTTGCCAGAGAAAAGGTCCATGGTTTCTTTTTGGGGCATACGGCTGGGAATTGCCGGCTGGCTCCTTAAAATGCTCGATACGCAGGATGGTTCCCAGAGCCAAGGTGGCACCACTGCCAAGTCGGGCTCTTTTTGTAGTACCAAGTGCGTCCTGCAATTTGCCATCCAGAAGAGGGGCAGTTGAGTTTTGTTTGCCAGAGAAAAGGGCCGTTGTTTGTGTTTGGGGGCCTGTGGCTGGGAGTGTTCGGCTGGTTCCTGAATATGTACGATACGCAGGATTGTTCCCAGATCCAAGGTGGCAGCAGTGCCATGTTGTGCTGGTGTGATAGTCCCAAGTGGCTCCTGCAATCTGCCATCCAGAAGTGGGGCAGCTGATTTTTGTTTGCCAGAGAAAAGGTCCGTGGTTTGTTTTTGGGGGCATATGGCTGAGAGTGGCCGGCTGGCCCCTGAAAATCCACGATACACAGGATGGTTCCCAGATCCAAGGTGGCACCTGTGCCAAGTCGGGCTGATTTGATAGTACTAAGTAGCTCCTGCAATCTGCCATGCAGAAGCGGGGCAGCTTACTTTTGTTTGCCAGGGAAACGGGCCGAGGTTTGTGTTGGGGGCCTATGGCTGAGAGTGACCGGCTGGCTCCTGAAAAGCTACAATAGGCAGGATGGTGACCAGACCCATGGTGGCACCAGTGCCAAGTTGGGCTGGTTTGATAGTACCAAGTGGTTCCTGCAATCTGCCATCCAGAAGCAGGGCAGCTGAGTTTTGTTTGCCAGAGAAAAGGGCCTTGGTTTGTGTTTGGGGGCATATGGCTGGGTGTGGCCAGCTGGCTCCTTAAAATGCACGATATGCAACATGGCTCCCAGACCCAAGGTGGCACCAGTGCCAAGTTGGGCTGGTTTGATAGTACCAAGTGGCTCCTGCAATCTTCCATGATCACGTGGAGAAATACTTTCTGGTTTCAGCCTCATGCTCTTTCTTCTCTCCCTCAACTTCTCTATCACCTCTCATCTGGTTCACATGCGCTGTCTTCAAGGTCCACAGGCTACTTTTCACAGAATCTTCTGGCCTGATGAAGTAAGGATGATGAATAGAACAGAGCTGGGATCTATTTTCCAGTTTGGATAAAATGCATTCTGCACACAAATCCAAGGAGAACGGGCTGCCCCGATGCCCAGAAAATCTTTCACTCCTGCTAGTGTTCTACGTCAACCGCAACTTAGTCTGAAAGAAAAGCTTTTTCTCTGAGAGCATCTGAGAGGTTTGCATGAAGCACTGATATCTGACATATGCAATTTTGAATAGGAGAGGAAAAAGAAAATGGCAAGGAGTTTTTAATTTTAGTGGTTTCAATTTTAATTTCCGTGCACTTTTTCAAAACTTGTCAGCTCAAATGCCCATCAACATCTTTTAGTCATCTGTAAGTCAGTATTCATATAAAATGTGCTTCAAATCCAAAGAATTTCAAATTTGCACTCCAAGCTTCTATGCCTAGATTTATGATTTCCTACACATATTAGATGAAAGGAAGGCCTTTTTTACTGTGGGAGTGCTGGAACACTGGAACAGGTTGCCCAGAGAAGTTGTGGGTGTCCCATCCCTGAAAGTATTCAAGGTCACCTTGGACGGGGCTTGGAGCAGCAACAAAGGAGAAGCTTGATGGTAGAGAAACAAAGTTGGACTATAGAAGAAACTCGGATTGAAGTATAGGATCAAGTTTTCTCTCAGCTCTTGGGGTAAATTCAAAGTTGTACAAAATGACATTTATCTGTGCTATTCACTACTGTAACAGAAAGTTTCATGAAAACTGTACAGAAGATAGTAAATTTTAAAAGAGATAAGAATTACAGCATAAAATCCATGGGATAGGTTACAACATGAGACACTCTCTAAGAGAAAATCTCTGTGTTTCAGCACTTCATCGGGGTAAGATTTCATGAAGTGCCAAAGAAGGCGGCAAAATATCATTCGGGACATTATTTACTGGAATTCAGCCTGGCCATTAGTAGGAACTGCCTTTGAACATATCATGTAGATATACCACACACACTTTCCCTTCACTGAAAAATTACTGTTTACAACAAATAAGCAATTGACGATCAAAATTGATTGAAAGCATCTTAAACATGTCAAGTATTTCATTGTAGATGATCTGTGATCCAAATGCTTCTTCCACCTTCGAGAGGGACAGAAGAATTCTTCCATATCATGATGGTTTAAAATTGTATCAACCAATGTTTTCTGCTGAAAAGATATCATCTATTTTTTTCTATTTTTGGAAGAAAATATTCCTAGACATACAACAGGTGAGAACTAAGTAATTTTAAAGAAACAAATGAAATGAAAATATTCTGTAAATAGAATGAAATGAAAAGCTGTGTTTTAAATAGGAGCTAAATATTAAACAGAATTTTTGTACCAGGCATTTGAATTACTGCACCAGCTCTTTTGCCCATCAAGAGAGGCATTTAGCATTTCAGTCTTTTCCAAGGTGTTCATGATCTGCTATGCTGATCTCTGTGTGTGCCTAGGTGTGTGTGGAGGGGGGGGCATATGAAGGGGAGTGTGTATGTTTGCTTTACAATTGTTGTGGCAGATTCATGCCTCAGCTCCACATTTTGTTTTAAAAAGGTCACACCGAGTGGATATGAAGTTTACTATCAACAAGAGATCGATTCCCAAATCATCCATTTGACTCTCCCTTATAAATCATGTGCTTTGTTGCATATTTTATCAAATATACTTTCAAGCCAGATGGAGGAAGGAGGATGTGGGAATCCCTCCACCATCTTGCAACTTTTATGTAAGTAGGTTTTCAAGAAAATCATCATTTCTCTTTTAAATATGTCTGGAACAGGCATGATGGTAGTGTCAACCTGTTGGAGTTTTTGTTGCTGGAAGAAGTTGTACAAAAGGATTGGTTTTTACATTGACCAGTTACTGAATCAAGCGCAGGAATACATTGGAAATTTAGCTGGGGGTTCCTTTTCCCAGCAGACTACTTCTAGAACGAGCTTGTACACTGAAGCTGACTCTTTTGCTCTCTTTTTGTTTCTTTCCTATTTTCTTGGCTTCTTTGCCACTATCTAGACAATTTTGGAACTTTGTTCCCAACTAAAATGGTTTCAATAGTCTGATTGTGATCATACATTTTTACAAGGAATTTTTAAAATCTTTCCTCGAGTCCAGAAAGTCAAGGACTTAGATCTTTTTCTTCCCTTATCAATATTGCCATGAAATTGATAAATAAAGACCAACTCTTTATTTTTGTTTTTAACCCACGTAGATAATTCCCATCCATTAATCCATTTTGTGGACCAATAGCTGCCATTCTGATGGAAGCTGTCACTTCTTAACAATAGGCATTCTGTGACTATGTTGACAGCACTTTGGGTGAAGATCCTAACTGGTCTTAGATATACATAGGGAGAAATTTGCTCAGCCAGTGTCAGTCTTAAGCATGCGTATCAGAAGATCTTTCTAGAGCTGGGAATTTTCCCATGAAAGGGATTCAGTTAGGGAAGAGACACTTGTGCCAGAGTTTTACATTCTTCTTGAACACTGCTTAAGGAACTTAGATGCCATGTCCATTTGGATCTCTGTCTGCACAGAACTTTGTCATGCCAGTGCTTTGAAATGCATCTTGAAGAGAATTCACTAGCACAGAATGAAAGAGAGTGGAAGGGGTTGGTGGGGCTAACCAGGCCCAACCCCCCTGCCTAAACCAGGATACCTAGAGCCTCTTGCCCAGGATTCTATCTGGGTGTACTTTTAATGTCTTCAAAGATCCAGGCTCCACAATCTTTCTGGGCAGTCTGTGCCGTGGTTCAGTCACCCTGACAGTAAAGAAACATTTACTGATGTTCAAAGGCAATCTCCTGTATTTCAGTGTGTGCCCACTGCCTCTTGTCTTTTCCCTCAGCATCACTGAAAAGACACTGATTCCCTCCCCTTTGCACTATTGCTTCCATATGTATGTGTGATGCCATGTAGAGGTACGTCAAAAACCTCCCTGAAGCCCAGGCAGATAATATTCCCTTCATCTACCAGTCAAGTTGATTCATCAGAGGAGTTTAAAGTGATGTTCAGCATGAAATTCCCCTGAAAAATCATGCTAACTACATTATTTGGTCATCTGTCATGTGCCTGGCAAGGATTTCCAGGAAGAGCTGCTTCATCAACTTCCTGGGGATAAAAAAGAGGCTGGCTGGTTTGTACTATGGCGAGTCCTCTTAATTGCCTTTTTTGAAGATGGGTGTCATTTGCTAACATCCACTCTTTAGCCTCTCTTGTCGTCTACATCTTAGCAAAACGCTTTTCCACTATGTCTGGCTAGGAAAAACTGTGCCAGCACAGAAAACATCTCCCATCGTGTTCTAGAAGTTGCACGGATGTCTGCCAAGTGTTTGGCAGGAAGAAAAGAAAAGTTGTCCAAAACAGCTTCCAATCGAATGTTCCTGTGATTGGAAAAGTCAGGAGAGTGCAAAGGTACTGTTTTCTATCAGTTGGCAAGGTGCGCACACAATCCCAGTGTTGTACAGCTTGCTTCTTCACCTTCCCGAAGCTGCCGCTCTCGCCGGCTGCCGGAGCCCAAGAAGCGGCTTCTTCGCGCAAAGACGATTGTGCCGCTCACAGTGCTCTCCTTAGCGCGGCTTCTGCCGAAAGACGCCCGGCAGCGGCTCTTACCTCCGGAGAGCGCCCTACCTTCGTCTTTAGCTCCTCTTCTCATCTACACCTCGGCAAAAAGCTTCTCCACTATGTCTGGCTAGGAAAAACTGTGCCAGCACAGAAAACATCTCCCATCGTGTTCTAGAAGTTGCACGGATGTCTGCCAAGTGTTTGGCAGGAAGAAAAGAAAAGTTGTCCAAAACAGCTTCCAATCGAATGTTCCTGTGATTGGAAAAGTCAGGAGAGTGCAAAGGTACTGTTTTCTATCAGTTGGCAAGGTGCGCACACAATCCCAGTGTTGTACAGCTTGCTTCTTCACCTTCCCGAAGCTGCCGCTCTCGCCGGCTGCCGGAGCCCAAGAAGCGGCTTCTTCGCGCAAAGACGATTGTGCCGCTCACAGTGCTCTCCTTAGCGCGGCTTCTGCCGAAAGACGCCCGGCAGCGGCTCTTACCTCCGGAGAGCATCCTACCTTCGTCTTTCGCGTCTTTTGTAGTCTACATCTTAGCAAAACGCTTTTCCACTATGTCTGGCTAGGAAAAACTGTGCCAGCACAGAAAACATCTCCCATCGTGTTCTAGAAGTTGCACGGATGTCTGCCAAGTGTTTGGCAGGAAGAAAAGAAAAGTTGTCCAAAACAGCTTCCAATCGAATGTTCCTGTGATTGGAAAAGTCAGGAGAGTGCAAAGGTACTGTTTTCTATCAGTTGGCAAGGTGCGCACACAATCCCAGTGTTGTACAGCTTGCTTCTTCACCTTCCCGAAGCTGCCGCTCTCGCCGGCTGCCGGAGCCCAAGAAGCGGCTTCTTCGCGCAAAGACGATTGTGCCGCTCACAGGGCTCTCCTTAGCGCGGCTTCTGCCGAAAGACGCCCGGCAGCGGCTCTTACCTCCTGAGAGTGGCAGCTTCGGGAAGGTGAAGAAGCAAGCTGTACAACACTGGGATTGTGTGCGCACCTTGCCAACTGATAGAAAACAGTACCTTTGCACTCTCCTGACTTTTCCAATCACAGGAACATTCGATTGGAAGCTGTTTTGGACAACTTTTCTTTTCTTCCTGCCAAACACTTGGCAGACATCCGTGCAACTTCTAGAACACGATGGGAGATGTTTTCTGTGCTGGCACGGGTTTTCCTAGCCAGACATAGTGGAAAAGCGTTTTGCTAAGATGTAGACTACAAAAGACGCGAAAGACGAAGGTAGGATGCTCTCCGGAGGTAAGAGCCGCTGCCGGGCGTCTTTCGGCAGAAGCCGCGCTAAGGAGAGCCCTGTGAGCGGCACAATCGTCTTTGCGCGAAGAAGCCGCTTCTTGGGCTCCGGCAGCCGGCGAGAGCGGCAGCTTCGGGAAGGTGAAGAAGCAAGCTGTACAACACTGGGATTGTGTGCGCACCTTGCCAACTGATAGAAAACAGTACCTTTGCACTCTCCTGACTTTTCCAATCACAGGAACATTCGATTGGAAGCTGTTTTGGACAACTTTTCTTTTCTTCCTGCCAAACACTTGGCAGACATCCGTGCAACTTCTAGAACACGATGGGAGATGTTTTCTGTGCTGGCACAGTTTTTCCTAGCCAGACATAGTGGAAAAGCGTTTTGCTAAGATGTAGACTACAAAAGACGCGAAAGACGAAGGTAGGATGCTCTCCGGAGGTAAGAGCCGCTGCCGGGCGTCTTTCGGCAGAAGCCGCGCTAAGGAGAGCACTGTGAGCGGCACAATCGTCTTTGCGCGAAGAAGCCGCTTCTTGGGCTCCGGCAGCCGGCGAGAGCGGCAGCTTCGGGAAGGTGAAGAAGCAAGCTGTACAACACTGGGATTGTGTGCGCACCTTGCCAACTGATAGAAAACAGTACCTTTGCACTCTCCTGACTTTTCCAATCACAGGAACATTCGATTGGAAGCTGTTTTGGACAACTTTTCTTTTCTTCCTGCCAAACACTTGGCAGACATCCGTGCAACTTCTAGAACACGATGGGAGATGTTTTCTGTGCTGGCACAGTTTTTCCTAGCCAGACATAGTGGAGAAGCTTTTTGCCGAGGTGTAGATGAGAAGAGGAGCTAAAGACGAAGGTAGGATGCTCTCCGGAGGTAAGAGCCGCTGCCGGGCGTCTTTCGGCAGAAGCCGCGCTAAGGAGAGCCCTGTGAGCGGCACAATCGTCTTTGCGCGAAGAAGCCGCCTCTTGGGCTCCGGCAGCCGGCGAGAGCGGCAGCTTCGGGAAGGTGAAGAAGCAAGCTGTACAACACTGGGATTGTGTGCGCACCTTGCCAACTGATAGAAAACAGTACCTTTGCACTCTCCTGACTTTTCCAATCACAGGAACATTCGATTGGAAGCTGTTTTGGACAACTTTTCTTTTCTTCCTGCCAAACACTTGGCAGACATCCGTGCAACTTCTAGAACACGATGGGAGATGTTTTCTGTGCTGGCACAGTTTTTCCTAGCCAGACATAGTGGAAAAGCGTTTTGCTAAGATGTAGACTACAAAAGACGCGAAAGACGAAGGTAGGATGCTCTCCGGAGGTAAGAGCCGCTGCCGGGCGTCTTTCGGCAGAAGCCGCGCTAAGGAGAGCACTGTGAGCGGCACAATCGTCTTTGCGCGAAGAAGCCGCTTCTTGGGCTCCGGCAGCCGGCGAGAGCGGCAGCTTCGGGAAGGTGAAGAAGCAAGCTGTACAACACTGGGATTGTGTGCGCACCTTGCCAACTGATAGAAAACAGTACCTTTGCACTCTCCTGACTTTTCCAATCACAGGAACATTCGATTGGAAGCTGTTTTGGACAACTTTTCTTTTCTTCCTGCCAAACACTTGGCAGACATCCGTGCAACTTCTAGAACACGATGGGAGATGTTTTCTGTGCTGGCACAGTTTTTCCTAGCCAGACATAGTGGAAAAGCTTGTTGCCGAGGTGTAGATGAGAAGAGGAGCTAAAGAGGAAGGTAGGATGCTCTCCGGAGGTAAGAGCCGCTGCCGGGCGTCTTTCGGCAGAAGCCGCGCTAAGGAGAGCCCTGTGAGCGGCACAATCGTCTTTGCGCGAAGAAGCCGCTTCTTGGGCTCCGGCAGCCGGCGAGAGCGGCAGCTTCGGGAAGGTGAAGAAGCAAGCTGTACAACACTGGGATTGTGTGCGCACCTTGCCAACTGATAGAAAACAGTACCTTTGCACTCTCCTGACTTTTCCAATCACAGGAACATTCGATTGGAAGCTGTTTTGGACAACTTTTCTTTTCTTCCTGCCAAACACTTGGCAGACATCCGTGCAACTTCTAGAACACGATGGGAGATGTTTTCTGTGCTGGCACAGTTTTTCCTAGCCAGACATAGTGGAAAAGCGTTTTGCTAAGATGTAGACGACAAGAGAGGCTAAAGAGTGGATGTTAGCAAATGACACCCATCTTCAAAAAAGGCAATTAAGAGGACTCGCCATAGTACAAACCAGCCAGCCTCTTTTTTATCCCCAGGAAGTTGATGAAGCAGCTCTTCCTGGAAATCCTTGCCAGGCACATGACAGATGACCAAATAATGTAGTTAGCATGATTTTTCAGGGGAATTTCATGCTGAACATCACTTTAAACTCCTCTGATGAATCAACTTGACTGGTAGATGAAGGGAATATTATCTGCCTGGGCTTCAGGGAGGTTTTTGACGTACCTCTACATGGCATCACACATACATATGGAAGCAATAGTGCAAAGGGGAGGGAATCAGTGTCTTTTCAGTGATGCTGAGGGAAAAGACAAGAGGCAGTGGGCACACACTGAAATACAGGAGATTGCCTTTGAACATCAGTAAATGTTTCTTTACTGTCAGGGTGACTGAACCACGGCACAGACTGCCCAGAAAGATTGTGGAGCCTGGATCTTTGAAGACATTAAAAGTACACCCAGATAGAATCCTGGGCAAGAGGCTCTAGGTATCCTGGTTTAGGCAGGGGGTTGGGCCTGGTTAGCCCCACCAACCCCTTCCACTCTCTTTCATTCTGTGCTAGTGAATTCTCTTCAAGATGCATTTCAAAGCACTGGCATGACAAAGTTCTGTGCAGACAGAGATCCAAATGGACATGGCATCTAAGTTCCTTAAGCAGTGTTCAAGAAGAATGTAAAACTCTGGCACAAGTGTCTCTTCCCTAACTGAATCCCTTTCATGGGAAAATTCCCAGCTCTAGAAAGATCTTCTGATACGCATGCTTAAGACTGACACTGGCTGAGCAAATTTCTCCCTATGTATATCTAAGACCAGTTAGGATCTTCACCCAAAGTGCTGTCAACATAGTCACAGAATGCCTATTGTTAAGAAGTGACAGCTTCCATCAGAATGGCAGCTATTGGTCCACAAAATGGATTAATGGATGGGAATTATCTACGTGGGTTAAAAACAAAAATAAAGAGTTGGTCTTTATTTATCAATTTCATGGCAATATTGATAAGGGAAGAAAAAGATCTAAGTCCTTGACTTTCTGGACTCGAGGAAAGATTTTAAAAATTCCTTGTAAAAATGTATGATCACAATCAGACTATTGAAACCATTTTAGTTGGGAACAAAGTTCCAAAATTGTCTAGATAGTGGCAAAGAAGCCAAGAAAATAGGAAAGAAACAAAAAGAGAGCAAAAGAGTCAGCTTCAGTGTACAAGCTCGTTCTAGAAGTAGTCTGCTGGGAAAAGGAACCCCCAGCTAAATTTCCAATGTATTCCTGCGCTTGATTCAGTAACTGGTCAATGTAAAAACCAATCCTTTTGTACAACTTCTTCCAGCAACAAAAACTCCAACAGGTTGACACTACCATCATGCCTGTTCCAGACATATTTAAAAGAGAAATGATGATTTTCTTGAAAACCTACTTACATAAAAGTTGCAAGATGGTGGAGGGATTCCCACATCCTCCTTCCTCCATCTGGCTTGAAAGTATATTTGATAAAATATGCAACAAAGCACATGATTTATAAGGGAGAGTCAAATGGATGATTTGGGAATCGATCTCTTGTTGATAGTAAACTTCATATCCACTCGGTGTGACCTTTTTAAAACAAAATGTGGAGCTGAGGCATGAATCTGCCACAACAATTGTAAAGCAAACATACACACTCCCCTTCATATGCCCCCCCCTCCACACACACCTAGGCACACACAGAGATCAGCATAGCAGATCATGAACACCTTGGAAAAGACTGAAATGCTAAATGCCTCTCTTGATGGGCAAAAGAGCTGGTGCAGTAATTCAAATGCCTGGTACAAAAATTCTGTTTAATATTTAGCTCCTATTTAAAACACAGCTTTTCATTTCATTCTATTTACAGAATATTTTCATTTCATTTGTTTCTTTAAAATTACTTAGTTCTCACCTGTTGTATGTCTAGGAATATTTTCTTCCAAAAATAGAAAAAAATAGATGATATCTTTTCAGCAGTAAACATTGGTTGATACAATTTTAAACCATCATGATATGGAAGAATTCTTCTGTCCCTCTCGAAGGTGGAAGAAGCATTTGGATCACAGATCATCTACAATGAAATACTTGACATGTTTAAGATGCTTTCAATCAATTTTGATCGTCAATTGCTTATTTGTTGTAAACAGTAATTTTTCAGTGAAGGGAAAGTGTGTGTGGTATATCTACATGATATGTTCAAAGGCAGTTCCTACTAATGGCCAGGCTGAATTCCAGTAAATAATGTCCCGAATGATATTTTGCCGCCTTCTTTGGCACTTCATGAAATCTTACCCCGATGAAGTGCTGAAACACAGAGATTTTCTCTTAGAGAGTGTCTCATGTTGTAACCTATCCCATGGATTTTATGCTGTAATTCTTATCTCTTTTAAAATTTACTATCTTCTGTACAGTTTTCATGAAACTTTCTGTTACAGTAGTGAATAGCACAGATAAATGTCATTTTGTACAACTTTGAATTTACCCCAAGAGCTGAGAGAAAACTTGATCCTATACTTCAATCCGAGTTTCTTCTATAGTCCAACTTTGTTTCTCTACCATCAAGCTTCTCCTTTGTTGCTGCTCCAAGCCCCGTCCAAGGTGACCTTGAATACTTTCAGGGATGGGACACCCACAACTTCTCTGGGCAACCTGTTCCAGTGTTCCAGCACTCCCACAGTAAAAAAGGCCTTCCTTTCATCTAATATGTGTAGGAAATCATAAATCTAGGCATAGAAGCTTGGAGTGCAAATTTGAAATTCTTTGGATTTGAAGCACATTTTATATGAATACTGACTTACAGATGACTAAAAGATGTTGATGGGCATTTGAGCTGACAAGTTTTGAAAAAGTGCACGGAAATTAAAATTGAAACCACTAAAATTAAAAACTCCTTGCCATTTTCTTTTTCCTCTCCTATTCAAAATTGCATATGTCAGATATCAGTGCTTCATGCAAACCTCTCAGATGCTCTCAGAGAAAAAGCTTTTCTTTCAGACTAAGTTGCGGTTGACGTAGAACACTAGCAGGAGTGAAAGATTTTCTGGGCATCGGGGCAGCCCGTTCTCCTTGGATTTGTGTGCAGAATGCATTTTATCCAAACTGGAAAATAGATCCCAGCTCTGTTCTATTCATCATTCTTACTTCATCAGGCCAGAAGATTCTGTGAAAAGTAGCCTGTGGACCTTGAAGACAGCGCATGTGAACCAGATGAGAGGTGATAGAGAAGTTGAGGGAGAGAAGAAAGAGCATGAGGCTGAAACCAGAAAGTATTTCTCCACGTGATCATGGAAGATTGCAGGAGCCACTTGGTACTATCAAACCAGCCCAACTTGGCACTGGTGCCACCTTGGGTCTGGGAGCCATGTTGCATATCGTGCATTTTAAGGAGCCAGCTGGCCACACCCAGCCATATGCCCCCAAACACAAACCAAGGCCCTTTTCTCTGGCAAACAAAACTCAGCTGCCCTGCTTCTGGATGGCAGATTGCAGGAACCACTTGGTACTATCAAACCAGCCCAACTTGGCACTGGTGCCACCATGGGTCTGGTCACCATCCTGCCTATTGTAGCTTTTCATGAGCCAGCCGGTCACTCTCAGCCATAGGCCCCGAGACACAAAACTCGGCCCGTTTCCCTGGCAAACAAAAGTAAGCTGCCCCGCTTCTGGATGGCAGATTGCAGGAGCTACTTAGTACTATCAAATCAGCCCGACTTGGCACAGGTGCCACCTTGGATCTGGGAACCATCCTGTGTATCGTGGATTTTCAGGGGCCAGCCAGCCACTCTCAGCCATATGCCCCCAAAAACAAACCACGGACCTTTTCTCTGGCAAACAAAAATCAACTGCCCCACTTCTGGATGGCAGATTGCAGGAGCCACTTGGGACTATCACACCAGCACAACATGGCACTGCTGCCAACTTGGATCTCGGAACAATCCTACGTATCGTACATATTCAGGAACCAGCCGAACACTCCCAGCCACAGGCCCCCAAACACAAACAAAGGCCCATTTCCCTGGAAAACAAAACTCAGCTGCCCCGCTTCTGGATGGCAGTTTGCAGGAGCCACTTGGTACTATCAAACCAGCCCAACTTGGCACTGGTGCCACCTTGGGTCTGGGAACCATCCTGCGTATCGTGGATTTTAAGGAGCCAGCCGGCTACTCCCAGCCACAGGCCCCCAACAAAAACCACGGCCCTTTTTTCTGGCAAACAAAACTTAGCTGCCTCACTTCTGGATGGCAGATTGCAGGAGCCACTTGGTGTAATCAAACCAGCCCGACTTGGCACTGGTGCCACCTTGGGTCTGGGAACCATCCTGCGTATCGTGGATTCTAAGGAGCCAGCCGGCCACTGCCAGCCACAGGCCCCCAAACAAAATCAACGGCGCTGTTCCCTGGAAAACAAAACACGCCTGCCAACTTTTTGATGGAGTTTGCAGTAGCCACTTGGTACTATCAAACCAGCCCGACTTGGCACTGGTGCCACCTTGGGTCTGGGAAACATCCTGCGTATCGTGGATTCTTAGGAGCCAGCCGGCCACTCCTAGCCACAGGCCCCCAAACAAAAACCTAGGCCTATTTCTCTGGCAAACAAAAGTAAGCTGCCCCGCTTCTGGATGGCAGATTGCAGGAGACACTTGGTACTATCAAACCAGCCCAACTTGGCACTGGTGCCACCTTGGATCTGGGAACCATGCTGTGTATCGTGGATATTCAGGGGCCAGCCGGCCACTCTCAGCCATATGTCCCCAAACAGAAACCTCGGCCCGTTTCTCTGGCAAACAAAACTCAACTGCCCCTCTTCTGGATGGCAAATTGCAGGATGAACTTGATACTAAAACCGCAGGCCGACTTGGTAGTGGTGACACCTTGGGCCTGGGAACCATCATGCGTATCGAGCATTTTAAGGAGCCAGCCGGCCACTCCCAGCAATATGCCCCCAAAAACAATCCACGGAATTTTTCTCTGGCAAACAAAATCAGCTGCCCCGCTTCTGGATGGCAGATTGCAGGAGCCACTTTGCACCATCAAACCAGCCCGACTTGGCACTGGTGCCACCTTGCATCTGGGAACCATGCTGCCTAGCGTGGATTTTCAGGAGCCAGCCGGCCACTCTCAGCCATAGGCCCCCAAACAAAACCCACGGCCCGTTTCCCTGGCAAACAAAATTAAGCTGCCCCGCTTCTGGATGGCAGATTGCAGGACGCACTTGGTAGTATCAAACCAGCCCGACTTGGCACTGGTGCCACCTTGGGTCTGGGAACCATCATGCGTATCGTGGGTTCAAAGGAGCCAGCCGGCCACTCCCAGCCACAGGCCCCCAAATACAAACAACGGCGCTTTTCCCTGGAAAACAAATCTCGCCTGCCAACTTTTTCATGGCAGATTGCAGGAGCCACTTGGTACTATCAAACCAGCCCAACTTGGCACTGGTGCCACCATGGGTCTGGTCACCATCCTGCCTATTGTAGCTTTCCAGGAGCCAGCCGGTCACTCCCAGCCATAGGTCCCCAGTCACAAACCTCGGCCCGTTTCCCTGGCAAACAAAAGTAAGCTGCCCCGCTTCTGGATGGCAGATTGCAGGAGCCCCTTGGTACTATCAAACCAGCCAAACTTGGCACTGGTGCCACCTCTGGTCTGGGAACCATGCTGCGTAACGCAGATTCTAAGGCGCCAGTCGGCCACTCCCAGCCACAAGCCCCCAAACACAAACAACGGCGCTATTCTCTGGCAAACAAAACTCCACTGCCCCTCTTCTGGATGGCAAATTGCAGGACGCACTTGGTACTATAAAAACAGCCCGACTTGGCACTGGTGCCACCTTGGGTCTGGGAACCATCCTGCGTACCGATCTTTTTAATGAGACAGCCGGTCACTCCCAGCCATATGCCCCCAAACACAACCCACGGCCCTTTTCTCTGGCAAACAAAACTCAACTGCACCGCTTCTGGATGGCAGATTGCAGGAGCCACTTGGTACTATCAAACCAGCCCGACTTGGCACTGGTGCCACCTTGGGTCTGGGAACCATCCTGCGTATTGTGGGTTGTCAGGAGCCAGCCGAACACTCTCGGCCACAGACCCCAATCAAAAACAACGGCCCGTTTCACAGGCAAACAAAACTCAGCTGCCCCGCTTCTGGATGGGAGATTGCAGGAGGCACTTGACACTGTGAAACCAGCCCCACTTGGCACTGGTGCCACCTTGGGTCTGGGAACCATGCTGCGTATCATGGATTTTCAGGAGCCAGCCGGCCACTCCCAGCCACAGGCCCCCAAACACAAACCACAGCCTTTTTCTCTGGCAAACAAATTTCAGCTGCCCCGCTTCTGGATGGCAGATTGCAGGAGCCACTTGGGACTATCACACCAGCACAACATGGCACTGCTGCCACCTTGGATCTGGGAACCATCCGTCCTATCGTGGATTTTCAGGGGCCAGCCGGTCACTCTCAGCCATAGGCCCCAAACACAAACCACGGCCCTTTTCTCTGGAAAACAAAACTCAACTGCCCCTCTTCTGGATGGCAGATTGCAGGAGCCACTGGGTACTATGAAACCAGCCCTACTTGGCACTGGTGCCACCTTGGGTCTGGGAACCATGCTGCGTATCATGGATTTTCAGGAGCCAGCCGGCCACTGCCAGCCACAGGCCCCGAAACAGAAACAACAGCCTTTTTCTCTGGCAAACAAAATTCAGCTGCCCCGCTTCTGGATGGCAGATTGCAGGAACCACTTGGTACTAACAAACCAGCCCGACTTGGCACTGGTGCCACCTTGGGTCTGGGAACCATCCTGCGTATTGTGGGTTGTCAGGAGCCAGCCGAACACTCTCGGCCACAGACCCCAATCAAAAACAACGGCCCGTTTCACAGGCAAACAAAACTCAGCTGCCCCGCTTCTGGATGGGAGATTGCAGGAGGCACTTGACACTGTGAAACCAGCCCCACTTGGCACTGGTGCCACCTTGGGTCTGGGAACCATGCTGCGTATCATGGATTTTCAGGAGCCAGCCGGCCACTCCCAGCCACAGGCCCCCAAACACAAACCACAGCCTTTTTCTCTGGCAAACAAAATTCAGCTGCCCCGCTTCTGGATGGCAGATTGCAGGAGCCACTTGGGACTATCACACCAGCACAACATGGCACTGCTGCCACCTTGGATCTGGGAACCATCCGTCCTATCGTGGATTTTCAGGGGCCAGCCGGTCACTCTCAGCCATAGGCCCCAAACACAAACCACGGCCCTTTTCTCTGGAAAACAAAACTCAACTGCCCCTCTTCTGGATGGCAGATTGCAGGAGCCACTGGGTACTATGAAACCAGCCCTACTTGGCACTGGTGCCACCTTGGGTCTGGGAACCATGCTGCGTATCATGGATTTTCAGGAGCCAGTCGGCCACTGCCAGCCACAGGCCCCGAAACACAAACAACAGCCTTTTTCTCTGGCAAACAAAATTCAGCTGCCCCGCTTCTGGATGGCAGATTGCAGGAACCACTTGGTACTAACAAACCAGCCCGACTTGGCACTGGTGCCACCTTGGGTCTGGGAACCATCCTGCGTATCGTGGATTCTAAGGAGCCAGCTGGCCAGTCCCAGCCACAGGCCCCAAAACACACACAACGGTGCTTTTCCCTGGAAAACAAAACTCGCCTGCCAAACATTTGATGGCAGATTGCAGGAGCCACTTGGTACTATCAAACCAGCCCAACTTGGCACTGGTGCCACCATGGGTCTGGTCACCATCCTGCCTATCGTAGCTTTGCAGGTGCCAGCCAGCCACCCCCAGCCAGAGGCCCGTAGACAAATATTTCGGCCCGTTTCCCTGGCAAACACAAGTAAGCTACCCCGCTTCTGGATGGCAGATTGCAGGAGCCACTTTGCACCATCAAACCAGCCCAACTTGGCACTGGTGCCACCTCAAGTCTGGGAACCATCCTCCGTATCGTGGGTTCTAAGGAGCCAGCCGGCCACTCCCAGCCACAGGCCCGCAAACACAAACAACGGCGCTTTTCCCTGGAAAACAAAACTCGCCTGCCAACGTTTTGATGGCAGATTGCAGGAGCCACTTGGTACTATCAAATCAGCCCAACTTGGCACTGGTGCCACCATGGGTCTGGTCACCATCCTGCCTATCGTAGCTTTTCACGAGCCAGCCGGTCACTCCCAGCCATAGGCCTCTAGACAAAAACCTCGGCCCGTTTCCCTGGCAAAAAAAAGTAAGCTACCCCGCTACTGGATGGCAGATTGCAGCAGCCACTTTGCACCATCAAACTAGCCCGACTTGGCACTGGTGCCACCTCTGGTCTGGGAACAATGCTGCGTATCGTGGATTCTAAGGAGCCAGCCGGCCACTCCCAGCCACAGGCCCCCAAACACAAACAACGGCGCTTTTTCCTGGAAAACAAAACTCGCCTGCCAACTTTTTGATGGCAGATTGCAGGAGCCACTTGGTACTATCAAACCAGCCCAACTTGGCACTGGTGCCACCATGGGTCTGGTCACCATCCTGCCTATCGTAGCTTTTCAGGACCTAGCAGGTCACTCCCAGCCATAGGCCCCCAGACTAAAAGCTCGGCCCATTTCCCTGGCAAACAAAAGTAAGCTGCCCCGCTTCTGGATGGCAGATTGCAGGATCCACTTGTTATAATCAAACCAGCCCAACTTGGCACTGGTGCCACCTTGGGTCTGGGAACCATCCTGCGTATCGTGGATTCTAAGGAGCCAGCCGGCCACTCCCAGCCACAGGCACCCAAACACAAACAACGGCGCTTTTCCCTGGAAAACAAAACTCGCCTGACAACTTTTTGATGGCAGATTGCAGGAGCCACTTGGTACTATCAAACCAGCCCAACTTGGCACTGGTGCCACCATGGGTCTGGGAACCATCCTGCCTATCGTAGCTTTTCAGGAGCCAGCCGGTCACTCCCAGCCATAGGCCCCCAGACACAAACCTCGGCCCGTTTCCCTGGCAAACAAAAGTAAGCTGCCCCGCTTCTGGATGGCAGATTGCAGGACGCAATTGGTACTATCAAACCAGCCCAACTTGGAAATGGTGCCACCTTGGGTCTGGGAACCATCCTGCGTATCGTGGATTCTAAGGAGCCAGCCGGTCACTCCCAGCCACAGGCCCCCAAATACAAACCACAGCGCTTTTCCCTGGAAAACAAAACTCGCCTGCCAACTTTTTGATGACAGATTGCAGGAGCCACTTGGTACTATCAAATCAGCCCAACTTGGCACTGGTGCCACCATGGGTCTGGTCACCATCCTGCCTATCGTAGCTTTTCAGGAGCCAGCCGGTCACTCCCAGCCATAGGCCCCCAGACACAAACCTCGGCCCGTTTCCCTGGCAAACAAAAGTAAGCTGCCCCGCTTCTGGATGGCAGATTGCAGGAGCCACTTTGCACCATCAAACTGGCCCGACTTGTCACTGGTGCCACCTCAGGTCTGGGAACCATCCTGAGTATCGTGGATTCGAATTAGCAAGACGACCACTCCCAGCCACAGGCCCCCAAACACAAACAACGGCGCTTTTCCCTGGAAAACAAAACTCGCCTGCCAACTTTTTGATGGCAGATTGCAGGAGCCACTTGGTACTATCAAACCAGCCCAACTTGGCACTGGTGCCACCATGGGTCTGGTCACCATCCTGCCTATCGTAGCTTTTCAGGAGCCAGCCGGTCACTCCCAGCCATAGGCCCCCAGACACAAAGCTCGGCCCGTTTCCCTGGCAAACAAAAGTAAGCTGCCCCGCTTCTGGATGGCAGATTGCAGGATCCACTTGTTATTATCAAACCAGCCCGACTTGGTACTGGTGCCACCTCTGGTCTGGGAACCATCCTGCGTATCGTGGATTCTAAGGAGCCAGCCGGCCACTCCCAGCCACAGGCCCCCAAACACAAACAACGGCGCTTTTCCCTGGAAAACAAAACTCGCCTGCCAACATTTTGATGGCAGATTGCAGGAACCACTTGGTACTATCAAACCAGCCCAACTTGGCACTGGTGCCACCTTGGGTCTGGGAACCATCCGGCGTATCGTGTGTTGAAAGGAGCCAGCCGGCCACTCCAGCCACAGGCCCGCAGACAAAAACAACGGCGCTTTTCCCTGGAAAACAAAACTCGCCTGCTGACTTTTTGATGGAAGATTGCAGGAGCCACTTTGTACTTTGAAATCAGCCGAACATGGCTCTGGTGCCACCATGGGTCTGGTCACCATCCTGCCTATCGTAGCTTTTCACGAGCCAGCCGGTCACTCCCAGCCATAGGCCCCCAGACACAAAGCTCGGCCCGTTTCCCTGGCAAACAAAAGTAAGCTGCCCCGCTTCTGGATGGCAGATTGCAGGACGCACTTGGTACTATCAAACCAGCCCAACTTGGCACTGGTGCCACCTCAGGTCTGGGAACCATCCTGCGTATTGTGGATTCTAAGGAGCCAGCCGGCCACTCCCAGCCACAGGCCCCCAAACACAAACAACGGCGCTTTTCCCTAGAAAACAAAACTCGCCTGCCAAATTTTGATGGCAGATTACAGGAGCCACTTGGTACTATCAAACCAGCCCAACTTGGCACTGGTGCCACCATGGGTCTGGTCACCATCCTGCCTATCGTAGCTTTTCAGGAGCCAGCCGGTCACTCCCAGCCATAGACCCCAGACACAAAGCTCGGCCCGTTTCCCTGGCAAACAAAAGTAAGCTGCCCCGCTTCTGGATGGCAGATTGCAGGAGCCACTTTGCACCATCAAACTAGCCGGACTTGGCACTGGTGCCACCTCAGGTCTGGGAACCATCCTGCGTATCGTGGATTCTAAGGAGCCAGCCGGCCACTCCCAGCCACAGGCCCTCAAACACAAACAACGGCGCTTTTCCCTGGAAAACAAAACTCGCCTGACAACTTTTTGATGGCAGATTGCAGGAGCCACTTGGTACTATCAAACCAGCCCAACTTGGCACTGGTGCCACCATGGGTCTGGTCACCATCCTGCCTATCGTAGCTTTTCAGGAGCCAGCCGGTCACTCCCAGCCATAGGCCCCCAGACAAATACCTCGGCCCGTTTCCCTGGAAAACAAAAGTAAGCTGCCCCACTTCTGGATGGCAGATTGCCGGACGCACTTGGTACTATCAAACCAGCCCGACTTGGCACTGGTGCCACGTCAAGTCTGGGAACCATCCTGCGTATCGTGGATTCTAAGGAGCCAGCCGGCCACTCCCAGCCACAGGCCCTCAAACACAAACAACGACGCTTTTCCCTGGAAAACAAAACTCGCCTGCCAACTTTTTGATGGCAGATTGCAGGAGCCACTTGGTACTATCAAACCAGCCCAACTTGGCACTGGTGCCACCATGGGTCTGGTCACCATCCTGCCTATCGTAGCTTTCCAGGAGCCAGCCGGTCACTCCCAGCCATAGGCCCCAAGACACAAACCTCGGCCCGTTTCCCTGGCAAAAAAAAGAAAGCTGCCCCGCTTCTGGATGGCAGATTGCCGGACGCACTTGGTACTATCAAACCAGCCCAATGTGGCACTGGTGCCACCTCTGGTCTGGGAACCATCCTGCGTATCGTGGATTCTAATTAGCCATCCGGCCACTCCCAGCCACAGGCCCCCAAACACAAACAACGACGCTTTTCCCTGGAAAACAAAACTCGCCTGCCAAATTTTGATGACAGATTGCAGGAGCCACTTGGTGCTATCAAACCAGCCCAACTTGGCACTGGTGCCACCATGGGTCTGGTCACCATCCTGCACATCGTAGCTCTTCAGGAACCAGCTGGTCATTCCCAGCCATAGGCCCCCAGACACAAAGCTCGACCCGTTTCCGTGGCAAACAAAAGTAAGCTGCCCCGCTTCTGGATGGCAGATTGCAGGAGCCACTTGGTATAATCAAACCAGCCCGACTTGGCACTGGTGCCACCTCTGGTCTGGGAACCATCCTGCGTATCGTGGATTCTAAGGAGCCAGCCGGCCACTCCCAGCCGCAGGCCCTCAAACCCAAAACACGGCGCTTTTCCCTGGAAAACAAAACTCGCCTGCCAAATTTTGATGGCAGATTGCAGGAGCCACTTGGTACTATCAAACCAGCCCAACTTGGCACTGGTGCCACCATGGGTCTGGTCACCATCCTGCCTATGGTAGCTTTTCAGGAGCCATCCGGTCACTCCCAGCCATAGGCCCCCAGACACAAACCTCGGCCCGTTTCCCTGGCAAACAAAAGTAAGCTGCCCCGCTTCTGGATGGCAGATTGCAGGAACCACTTGGTATTATCAAACCAGCCCAACTTGGCACTGGTGCCACCTTGGGTCTGGATACCATGCTGCGTATCGTGGATTCTAAGGAGCCAGCCGGCCACTCCCAGCCACAGGCCCTCAAACACAAACAACGGCGCTTTTCCCTGGAAAACAAAACTCGCCTGACAACTTTTTGATGGCAGATTGCAGGAGCCACTTGGTACTATCAAACCAGCCCAACTTGGCACTGGTGCCACCATGGGTCTGGTCACCATCCTGCCTATCGTAGCTTTTCAGGAGCCAGCCGGTCACTCCCAGCCATAGGCCCCCAGACAAATACCTCGGCCCGTTTCCCTGGAAAACAAAAGTAAGCTGCCCCACTTCTGGATGGCAGATTGCAGGACGCACTTGGTACTATCAAACCAGCCCGACTTGGCACTGGTGCCACGTCAAGTCTGGGAACCATCCTGCGTATCGTGGATTCTAAGGAGCCAGCCGGCCACTCCCAGCCACAGGCCCTCAAACACAAACAACGACGCTTTTCCCTGGAAAACAAAACTCGCCTGCCAACTTTTTGATGGCAGATTGCAGGAGCCACTTGGTACTATCAAACCAGCCCAACTTGGCACTGGTGCCACCATGGGTCTGGTCACCATCCTGCCTATCGTAGCTTTCCAGGAGCCAGCCGGTCACTCCCAGCCATAGGCCCCAAGACACAAAGCTCGGCCCGTTTCCCTGGCAAAAAAAAGAAAGCTGCCCCGCTTCTGGATGGCAGATTGCCGGACGCACTTGGTACTATCAAACCAGCCCAATGTGGCACTGGTGCCACCTCTGGTCTGGGAACCATCCTGCGTATCGTGGATTCTAATTAGCCATCCGGCCACTCCCAGCCACAGGCCCCCAAACACAAACAACGACGCTTTTCCCTGGAAAACAAAACTCGCCTGCCAAATTTTGATGACAGATTGCAGGAGCCACTTGGTGCTATCAAACCAGCCCAACTTGGCACTGGTGCCACCATGGGTCTGGTCACCATCCTGCACATCGTAGCTCTTCAGGAACCAGCCGGTCATTCCCAGCCATAGGCCCCCAGACACAAAGCTCGACCCGTTTCCGTGGCAAACAAAAGTAAGCTGCCCCGCTTCTGGATGGCAGATTGCAGGAGCCACTTGGTATAATCAAACCAGCCCGACTTGGCACTGGTGCCACCTCTGGTCTGGGAACCATCCTGCGTATCGTGGATTCTAAGGAGCCAGCCGGCCACTCCCAGCCGCAGGCCCTCAAACCCAAAACACGGCGCTTTTCCCTGGAAAACAAAACTCGCCTGCCAAATTTTGATGGCAGATTGCAGGAGCCACTTGGTACTATCAAACCAGCCCAACTTGGCACTGGTGCCACCATGGGTCTGGTCACCATCCTGCCTATGGTAGCTTTTCAGGAGCCATCCGGTCACTCCCAGCCATAGGCCCCCAGACACAAACCTCGGCCCGTTTCCCTGGCAAACAAAAGTAAGCTGCCCCGCTTCTGGATGGCAGATTGCAGGAACCACTTGGTATTATCAAACCAGCCCAACTTGGCACTGGTGCACCTTGGGTCTGGATACCATGCTGCGTATCGTGGATTCTAAGGAGCCAGCCGGCCACTCCCAGCCACAGGCCCCCAAACACAAACAACGGCGCTTTTCCCTGGAAAATAAAACTCGCCTGCCAACTTTTTGATGGCAGATTGCAGGAGCAACTTGCTACTATCAAATCAGCCCAACTTGGCACTGGTGCCACCATGGGTCTGGTCACCATCCTGCCTATCGTAGCTTTTCAGGAGCCAGCCGGTCACTCCCAGCCATAGGCCCCCAGACAAAAACCTCGGCCATTTTCCCTGGCAAACAAAAGTAAGCTACCCCGCTTCTGCTTGGCAGATTGCAGGAGCCACTTTGCAGCATCAAACTAGCCCGACTTGGCACTGGTGCCACGTCAGGTCTGGGAACCATCCTGCGTATCGTGGATTCCAATTAGCAAGCCGGCCACTCTCAGCCACAGGCCCCCAAACACAAACAACGGCGCTTTTCCCTGGAAATCAAAACTCGCCTGCCAAATTTTTGATGGCAGATTGCAGGAGCCACTTGGTACTATCAAATCAGCCCAACTTGGCACTGGTGCCACCATGGGTCTGGTCACCATCCTGCCTATCGTAGCTTTTCAGGAGCCAGCCGGTCACTCCCAGCCATAGGCCCCCAGACACAAACCTCGGCCCGTTTCCCTGGAAAACAAAAGTAAGCTGCCCCGCTTCTGGATGGCAGATTGCAGGAGCCACTTTGCACCATCAAACTGGCCCGACTTGTCACTGGTGCCACCTCAGGTCTGGGAACCATCCTGCGTATCGTGGATTCCAATTAGCAAGACGGCCACTCCCAGCCACAGGCCCCCAAACACAAAGAACGGCGCTTTTCCCTGGAAAACAAAACTCGCCTGCCAACATTTTGATGGCAGATTGCAGGAAGCACTCGGTACTATCAAACCAGCCCAACCTGGCACTGGTGCCACCTTGGGTCTGGGAACCATCCGGCGTATCGTGTGTTGAAAGGAGCCAGCCGGCCACTCCAGCCACAGGCCCGCAGACACAAACAACGGCGCTTTTCCCTGGAAAACAAAACTCAGCTGCCCTGCTTCTGGATGGCAGATTGCAGGAACCACTTGGTACTATCAAACCAGCCCAACTTGGCACTGGTGCCACCATGGGTCTGGTCACCATCCTGCCTATTGTAGCTTTTCATGAGCCAGCCGGTCACTCTCAGCCATAGGCCCCGAGACACAAAACTCGGCCCGTTTCCCTGGCAAACAAAAGTAAGCTGCCCCGCTTCTGGATGGCAGATTGCAGGAGCTACTTAGTACTATCAAATCAGCCCGACTTGGCACAGGTGCCACCTTGGATCTGGGAACCATCCTGTGTATCGTGGATTTTCAGGGGCCAGCCAGCCACTCTCAGCCATATGCCCCCAAAAACAAACCACGGACCTTTTCTCTGGCAAACAAAAATCAACTGCCCCACTTCTGGATGGCAGATTGCAGGAGCCACTTGGGACTATCACACCAGCACAACATGGCACTGCTGCCAACTTGGATCTCGGAACAATCCTACGTATCGTACATATTCAGGAACCAGCCGAACACTCCCAGCCACAGGCCCCCAAACACAAACAAAGGCCCATTTCCCTGGAAAACAAAACTCAGCTGCCCCGCTTCTGGATGGCAGTTTGCAGGAGCCACTTGGGACTATCAAACCAGCCCGACTTGGTAATGGTACCACCTTGGATCTGGGAACCATCCGGCGTATCGTGGATTTTCAGGGGCCAGCCGGTCATTCCCAGCCATATGCCCCCAAACACAAACCTCGGCCCTTTTCTCTGGCAAACAAAACTCAACTGCCCCTCTTCTGGATGGCAAATTGCAGGACGCACTTGGTACTACAAAAAGAGCCCGACTTGGCAGTGGTGCCACCTTGGCTCTGGGAACCATCCTGCGTATCGAGCATTTTAAGGAGCCAGCCGGCAATTCCCAGCCGTATGCCCCAAAAAGAAACCATGGACATTTTCTCTGGCAAAAAAAACTCAGCTGTCCCGCTTCTGGATGGCAGATTGCAGGAGTCACTTTGAACCCTACAACCAGCCTTACTTGGCACTGGTGCCACCTTGGATCTGGGAACCATCCTGCCTATCGTTGATTTTCAGGGGCCAGCCGGCCACTCTCAGCCATAGGCCCCCAAACACAAACCACAGCCCTTTTCTCTAGCAAACAAAATTCAACTGCCCCGCTTCTGGATGGCAAATTGCAGGAGCCACTGGGTACTACAAAAACAGCCTGACTTGGCACTGGTGCCACCTTGCGTCTGGTTACCATGCGGCGTATCGTGCATTTTAAGGAGCCAGGTGGCCACTCCCAGCCATATGCCCCCAAACACAACCCACGGGCCTTTTCTCTGGCAAACAAAACTCAGCTGCCCCGCTTCTGGATGGCAGATTGCAGGAGCCACTTGGTACTATCAAACCAGCCCAATTTGGCACTGGTGCCACCATGGGTCTGGTCACCATCCTGCCTATCGTAGCTTTTCAGGAGCCAGCCGGTCACTCCCAGCCGTAGGCCCACAGACACAAAACTCGGCCCGTTTCCCTGACAAACAAAAGTAAGCTGTCCCGCTTCTGGATGGCAGATTGCAGGAGCCACTTGCTACTATCAAACCACCCGACTTGGCACTGGTGCCACCTCTGGTCTGGGAACCATCCTGCGTATCGTAGATTCTAATTAGCCATCCGTCCACTCCCAGGCACAGGCCCCCAAACACAAACAACGGCGCTTTTCCCTGGAAAACAAAACTCGTCTGCCATCTTTTTGATGGCAGATTGCCGGAGCCACTTGGTACTATCAAACCAGCCCAACTTGGCACTGGTGCCACCATGGGTCTGGTCACCATCCTGCCTATCGTAGCTTTTCAGGAGCCAGCCGGCCACTCCCTGCCACAGGCCCCCAAACACAAACAACGGCGCTTTTCCCTGGAAAACAAAATTCGCCTGCCAAATTTTTGATGGCAGATTGCAGGAGCCACTTGGTACTATCAAATCAGCCCAACTTGGCACTGGTGCCACCATGGGTCTGGTCAACATCCTGCCTATCGTAGCTTTTCAGGAGCCAGCCGGTCACTCCCAGCCATAGGCCCTCAGACCCAAACCTCGGCCCGTTTCCCTGGCAAACAAAAGTAAGCTGCCCCGCTTCTGGATGGCAGATTGCAGGAGCCACTTGGTAGTATCAAACCAGCCCTACTTGGTACTGGTGCCAACTTGGGTCTGGGAAACATCCTGCGTATCGTGGATTCTAAGGAGCCAGCCGGCCACTCCCAGCCACAGGCCCCCAAACACAAACAACGGCGCTTTTCCCTGGAAAACAAAACTCGCCTACCAACATTTTGATGGCAGATTGCAGGAGCCACTTGGTACTATCAAATCAGCCGAACTTGGCACTGGTGCCACCATGGGTCTGGTAACCATCCTGCCTATCGTACCTTTTCAGGAGCCAGCTGGTCACTCCCAGCCATAGGCCCCCAGACAAAAACCTCGGCTCCTTTCCCTGGCAAACAAAAGTAAGCAGCCCTGCTTCTGGATGGCAGATTGCAGGAGCCACTTTGCACCATCAAACTGGCCCGACTTGTCACTGTTGCCACCTCTGGTCTGGGAACCATCCTGCGTATCGTGGATTCTAATTAGCCAGCCGGCCACTCCCAGCCACAGGCCCCCAAACACAAACAACGGCGCTTTTCCCTGGAAAACAAAACTCGCCTGACAACTTTTTGATGGCAGATTGCAGGAGCCACTTGGTACTATCAAACCAGCCCAACTTGGCACTGGTGCCACCATGGGTCTGGTCACCATCCTGCCTATCGTAGCTTTTCAGGAGCCAGCCGGTCACTCCCAGCCATAGGCCCCCAGACACAAAGCTCGGCCCGTTTCCCTGGCAAACAAAAGTAAGCTGCCCCGCTTCTGGATGGCAGATAGTAGGACGCACTTGTTACTATCAAACCAGCCCGACTTGGCACTGGTGCCACCACTGGTCTGGGAACCATCCTGCGTATCGTGGATTCTAAGGAGCCAGCCGGCCAATCCCAGCCACAGGCACCCAAACACAAACAACGGCGCTTTTCCCTGGAAAACAAAACTCGCCTGACAACTTTTTGATGGCAGATTGCAGGAGCCACTTGGTACTATCAAACCACCCCAACTTGGCACTGGTGCCACCATGGGTCTGGTCACCATCCTGCCTATCGTAGCTTTTCAGGAGCCAGCCGGTCACTCCCAGCCATAGGCCCCCAGACAAATACCTCGGCCCGTTTCCCTGGAAAACAAAAGTAAGCTGCCCCGCTTCTGGATGGCAGATTCCAGGACGCACTTGGTAGTATCAAACCAGCCCAACTTGGCACTGGTGCCACCTTGGGTCTGGGAACCATCCTGCGTATCGTGGATTCTAAGGAGCCAGCCGGCCACTCCCTGCCACAGGCCCCCAAACACAAACAACGGCGCTTTTCCCTGGAAAACAAACTCGCCTGCCAACTTTTTGATGGCAGATTGCAGGAGCCACTTGGTACTATCAAACCAGCCCAACTTGGCACTGGTGCCACCATGGGTCTGGTCACCATCCTGCCTATCGTAACTTTTCAGGAGCCAGCCGGTCACTCCCAGCCATAGGCCCCCAGACAAAAACCTCGGCCCGTTTCCCTGGCAAACAAAAGTAAGCTGCCCCGCTTCTGGATGGCAGATTCCCGGACGCACTTGGTACTATCAAACCAGCCCAACTTGGCACTGGTGCCACCTCTGATCTGGGAACCATGCTGAGTATCGTGGATTCTAAGGAGCCAGCCGGCCACTCCCAGCCACAGGCCCCCAAACACAAACAACGGCGCTTTTCCCTGGAAAACAAAACTCGCCTGCCAAGTTTTTGATGGCAGATTGCAGGAGCCACTTGGTACTATCAAACCAGCCCAACTTGGCACTGGTGCCACCATGGGTCTGGTCACCATCCTGCCTATCGTAGCTTTTCAGGAGCCAGCCGGTCACTCCCAGCCATAGGCCCCGAGACACAAACCTCGGCCCGTTTCCCTGGCAAACAAAAGTAAGCTACCCCGCTTCTGGATGGCAGATTGCAGGAGCCACTTGGTACTATCAAACCAGCCCGACTTGGCACTGGTGCCACCTCAGGTCTGGGAACCATCCTGCGTATCGTGGATTCTAAGGAGCCAGCCGGCCACTCCCAGCCATAGGCCCCCAAACAAAAACAACGGCGCTTTTCCCTGGAAAACAAAACTTGCCTGCTAAATTTTGATGGCAGATTGCAGGAGCCACTTGGTACTATCAAACCAGCCCTACTTGGCACTGGTGCCACCATGGGTCTGGTCACCATCCTGCCTATCGTAGCTTATCAGGAGCCAGCCGGTCACTCCCAGCCATAGGCCCCCAGACACAAAGCTCGACCCGTTTCCCTGGCAAACAAAAGCAAGCTGCCCCGCTTCTGGATGGCAGATTGCAGGAGCCACTTGGTACTATCAAACCAGCCCATCTTGGCATTGGTGCCACCTCTAGTCTGGGAACCATCCTGCGTATCGTGGATTCTAAGGAGCCAGCCGGTCACTCCCAGCCACAGGCCCCCAAACACAAACCACAGCGCTTTTCCCTGGAAAACAAAACTCGCCTGCCAACTTTTTGATGGCAGATTGCAGGAGCCACTTGCTACTATCAAATCAGCCCAACTTGGCACTGGTGCCACCATGGGTCTGGTCACCATCCTGCCTATCGTAGCTTTTCAGGAGACAGCCGGTCCCTCCCTGCCATAGGCCCCCAGAGAAAAACCTCGGCCCATTTCCCTGGCAAACAAAAGTAAGCTGCCCCGCTTCTGGATGGCAGATAGTAGGACGCACTTGGTAGTATCAAACCAGCCCAACTTGGCACTGGTGCCACCTCTGGTCTGGGAACCATCCTGCGTATCGTGGATTCTAAAGAGCCAGCCGGTCACTCCCAGCCACAGGCCCCCAGACACAAACAACGGCGCTTTTCCCTGGACAACAAAACTCGCCTGCCAAATTTTGATGGCAGATTCCCGGAGCCACTTGGTACTATCAAACCAGCCCAACTTGACACTGGTGCCGTCATGGGTCTGGTCACCATCCTGCCTATCGTAGCTTTTCAGGAGCCAGCCGGTCACTCCCAGCCATAGGCCCCCAGACACAAATCTTGGCCCGTTTCCGTGGCAAACAAAAGTAAGTTATCCCGCTTCTGGATGGCAGATTGCAGGAGCCACTTTTCACCATCAAACCAGCCCGACTTGGCATTGCTGCCACCTCTGGTCTGGGAACCATCCTGCGTATCGTGGATTCTAAGGAGCCAGCCGGCCACTCCCAGCCACAGGCACCCAAACACAAACAACGGCGCTTTTCCCTGGAAAACAAAACTCGCCTGACAACTTTTTGATGGCAGATTGCAGGAGCCACTTGGTACTATCAAACCAGCCCAACTTGGCACTGGTGCCACCATGGGTCTGGGAACCATCCTGCCTATCGTAGCTTTTCAGGAGCCAGCCGGTCACTCCCAGCCATAGGCCCCCAGACACAAACCTCGGCCCGTTTCCCTGGCAAACAAAAGTAAGCTACCCCGCTTCTGGATGGCAGATTGCAGGACGCACTTGGTACTATCAAACCAGCCCAACTTGGCACTGGTGCCACCTCAGGTCTGGGAACCATCCTGCGTATCGTGGATTCTAAGGAGCCAGCCGGCCACTCCCAGCCATAGGCCCCCAAACAAAAACAACGGCGCTTTTCCCTGGAAAACAAAACTTGCCTGCCAACTTTTTGATGGCAGATTGCAGGAGCCACTTGGTACTATCAAACCAGCCCAACTTGGCACTGGTGCCACCATGGGTCTGGTCACCATCCTGCCTATCGTAGCTTTTCAGGAGCCAGCCGGTCACTCGCAGCCGTAGGCCCACAGACACAAACCTCGGCCGGTTTCCCTGACAAACAAAAGTAAGCTGTCCCGCTTCTGGATGGCAGATTGCAGGAGCCACTTGCTACTATCAAACCACCCGACTTGGCACTGGTGCCACCTCTGGTCTGGGAACCATCCTGCGTATCGTAGATTCTAATTAGCCATCCGTCCACTCCCAGGCACAGGCCCCCAAACACAAACAACGGCGCTTTTCCCTGGAAAACAAAACTCGTCTGCCATCTTTTTGATGGCAGATTGCCGGAGCCACTTGGTACTATAATCCAGCCCAACTTGGCACTGGTGCCACCATGGGTCTGGTCACCATCCTGCCTATCGTAGCTTTTCAGGAGCCAGCCGGCCACTCCCTGCCACAGGCCCCCAAACACAAACAACGGCGCTTTTCCCTGGAAAACAAAATTCGCCTGCCAACTTTTTGATGGCAGATTGCAGGAGCCACTTGGTACTATCAAATCAGCCCAACTTGGCACTGGTGCCACCATGGGTCTGGTCAACATCCTGCCTATCGTAGCTTTTCAGGAGCCAGCCGGTCACTCCCAGCCATAGGCCCCCAGACCCAAACCTCGGCCCGTTTCCCTGGCAAACAAAAGTAAGCTGCCCCGCTTCTGGATGGCAGATTGCAGGAGCCACTTGGTAGTATCAAACCAGCCCTACTTGGTACTGGTGCCAACTTGGGTCTGGGAAACATCCTGCGTATCGTGGATTCTAAGGAGCCAGACGGCCACTCCCAGCCACAGGCCCCCAAACACAAACAAGGGCGCTTTTCCCTGGAAAACAAAACTCTCCTGCCAACTTTTTGATGGCAGATTGCAGGAGCCACTTGGTACTATCAAACCAGCCCAACTTGGCACTGGTGCCACCATGGGTCTGGTCACCATCCTGCCTATCGTAGCTTTTCAGGAGCCAGCCGGCCACTCCCAGCCATAGGCCCCCAGACACAAACCTCGGCCCGTTTCCCTGGCAAACAAAAGTAAGCTGCCCCGCTTCTGGATGGCAGATTCCCGGACGCACTTGTTACAATCAAACCAGCCCAACTTGGCACTGGTGCAACCTCTGGTCTGGGAACCATGCTGAGTATCGTGGATTCTAAGGAGCCAGCCGGCCACTCCCAGCCACAGGCCCCCAAACACAAACAACGGCGCTTTTCCCTGGAAAACAAAACTCGCCTGCCAAGTTTTTGATGGCAGATTGCAGGAGCCACTTGGTACTATCAAACCAGCCCAACTTGGCACTGGTGCCACCATGGGTCTGGTCACCATTCTGCCTATCGTAGCTTTTCAGGAGCCAGCCGGTCACTCCCCGCCATAGGCCCCCAGACACAAACCTCGGCCCGTTTCCCTGGCAAACAAAAGTAAGCTACCCCGCTTCTGGATGGCAGATTGCAGGACGCACTTGGTACTATCAAACCAGCCCAACTTGGCACTGGTGCCACCTCAGGTCTGTGAACCATCCTGCGTCTCGTGGATTCTAAGGAGCCAGCCGGCCACTCCCACCCATAGGCCCCCAAACAAAAACAACGGCGCTTTTCCCTGGAAAACAAAACTCGCCTGCCAACTTTTTGATGGCAGATTGCAGGAACGACTTGGTATTATCAAGCCAGCCCGACTTGGCACTGGTGCCACCTTGGGTCTGGGAACCATGCTGCGTATCGTGGATTCTAAGGAGCCAGCCGGCCACTCCCTGCCACAGGCCCCCAAACACAAACAACGGCGCTTTTCCCTGGAAATCAACACTCGCTTGCCGACTTTTTGATGGCAGACTGCAGGAGCCACTTGGTACTATCAAACCAGCCCAACTTGGCACTGGTGCCACCATGGGTCTGGTCACCATCATGCCTCTCGTAGCTTTTCAGGACCTAGCCGGTCACTCACAGCCATAGGCCCCCAGACACAAACCTTGGCCCGTTTCCCTGGCAAACAAAAGTAAGCTGCCCCGTTTCTGGATGGCAGATTTCAGTAGCAACTTTGCACCATCAAACTGGCCCGACTTGTCACTGGTGCCATTTTAGGTCTGGGAAACATCCTGCGTATCGTGGATTCTAATTAGCCATCCGGCCACTCCCACCCACAGGCCCCCAAACACAAACAACGGCGCTTTTCCCTGGAAAACAAAACTCGCCTGCCAACTTTTTGATGGCAGATTGCAGGAGCCACTTGGTACTATCAAATCAGCCGAACTTGGCACTGGTGCCACCATGGGTCTGGTAACCATCCTGCCTATCGTACCTTTTCAGGAGCCAGCTGGTCACTCCCAGCCATAGGCCCCCAGACAAAAACCTCGGCTCCTTTCCCTGGCAAACAAAAGTAAGCAGCCCTGCTTCTGGATGGCAGATTGCAGGAGCCACTTTGCACCATCAAACTGGCCCGACTTGTCACTGTTGCCACCTCTGGTCTGGGAACCATCCTGCGTATCGTGGATTCTAATTAGCCAGCCGGCCACTCCCAGCCACAGGCCCCCAAACACAAACAACGGCGCTTTTCCCTGGAAAACAAAACTCGCCTGACAACTTTTTGATGGCAGATTGCAGGAGCCACTTGGTACTATCAAACCAGCCCAACTTGGCACTGGTGCCACCATGGGTCTGGTCACCATCCTGCCTATCGTAGCTTTTCAGGAGCCAGCCGGTCACTCCCAGCCATAGGCCCCCAGACAAATACCTCGGCCCGTTTCCCTGGCAAACAAAAGTAAGCTGCCCCGCTTCTGGATGGCAGATTGCAGGACGCACTTGGTACTATCAAACCAGCCCGACTTGGCACTGGTGCCACCACTGGTCTGGGAACCATCCTGCGTATCGTGGATTCTAAGGAGCCAGCCGGCCACTCCCTGCCACAGGCCCCCAAACACAAACAACGGCGCTTTTCCCTGGAAAACAAAACTCGCCTGCCAACTTTTTGATGGCAGATTGCAGGAGCCACTTGGTACTATCAAACCAGCCCAACTTGGCACTGGTGCCACCATGGGTCTGGTCACCATCCTGCCTATCGTAACTTTTCAGAAGCCAGCCGGTCACTCCCAGCCATAGGCCCCCAGACAAAAACCTCGGCCCGTTTCCCTGGCAAACAAAAGTAAGCTGCCCCGCTTCTGGATGGCAGATTCCCGGACGCACTTGGTACTATCAAACCAGCCCAACTTGGCACTGGTGCCACCTCTGATCTTCGAACCATGCTGAGTATCGTGGATTCTAAGGAGCCAGCCGGCCACTCCCAGCCACAGGCCCCCAAACACAAACAACGGCGCTTTTCCCTGGAAAACAAAACTCGCCTGCCAAGTTTTTGATGGCAGATTGCAGGAGCCACTTGGTACTATCAAATCATCCCAACTTGGCACTGGTGCCGTCATGGGTCTGGTCACCATCCTGCCTATCGTAGCTTTTCAGGAGCCAGCCGGTCACTCCCAGCCATAGGCCCCCAGACAAAAACCTCGGACCGTTTCCCTGGCAAACAAAAGTAAGCTGCCCCGCTTCTGGATGGCAGATTGCAGGAACCACTTGGTACTATCAAACCAGCCCAAGTTGGCACTGGTGCCACCATGGGTCTGGGAACCATCCTGTGTATCGTGGATTCTAATTAGCCATCCGTCCACTCCAGGCCATAGGGCCCCAGGCACAAACAACGGCGCTTTTACCTGGAAAACAAAACTCGCCTGCCAACATTTTGATGGCCGATTGCAGGAACCACTTGGTATTATCTAGCCAGCCCAACTTGGCACTGGTGCCACCATGGGTCTGGTCACCATCCTGCCTATCGTAGCTTTTCAGGAGCCAGCCGGTCACTCCCTGCCATAGGCCCCCAGACACAAACCTCGGACCGTTTCCCTGGCAAACAAAAGTAAGCTGCCCCGCTTCTGGATGGCAGATTGCAGGAACCACTTGTTACTATCAAACCAGCCCAACTTGGCACTGGTGCCACCATGGGTCTGGGAACCATCCTGTGTATCGTGGATTCTAATTAGCCATCCGTCCACTCCAGGCCATAGGGCCCCAGGCACAAACAACGGCGCTTTTCCCTGGAAAACAAAACTCGCCTGCCAACTTTTTGATGGCCGATTGCAGGAACCACTTGGTATTATCAAGCCAGCCCGACTTGGCACTGGTGCCACCTTGGGTCTGGGAACCATGCTGCGTATCGTGGATTCTAAGGAGCCAGCCGGCCACTCCCTGCCACAGGCCCCCAAACACAAACAACGGCGCTTTTCCCTGGAAAACAAAACTCGCCTGCCAAGTTTTTGATGGCAGATTGCAGGAGCCACTTGGTACTATCAAACCAGCCCAACTTGGCACTGGTGCCACCATGGGTCTGGTCACCATCCTGCCTATCGTAGCTTTTCAGGAGCCAGCCAGCCACCCCCAGCCAGAGGCCCCCAGACAAATATTTCGGCCCGTTTCCATGGCAAACAAAAGTAAGCTGCCCCGCTTCTGCATGGCAGATTGCAGGAGCCACTTTGCACCGTCAAACCAGCCCGACTTGGCACTGGTGCCACCTCAGGTCTGGGAACCATCCTGCGTATCGTGGGTTCTAATTAGCCATCCGTCCACTCCAGGCCATAGGGCCCCAGGCACAAACAACGGCACTTTTCCCTGGAAAACAAAACTCGCCTGCCAACTTTTTGATGGCCGATCGCAGGAACCACTTGGTATTATCAAGCCAGCCCAACTTGGCACTGGTGCCACCATGGGTCTGGTCACCATCCTGCCTATCGTAGCTTTTCAGGAGCCAGCCGGTCACTCCCAGCCATAGGCCCCCAGACACAAAGCTCGGCCCGTTTCCCTGGCAAACAAAAGTAAGCTGCCCCGCTTCTGGATGGCAGATAGTAGGACGCACTTGTTACTATCAAACCAGCCCGACTTGGCACTGGTGCCACCACTGGTCTGGGAACCATCCTGCGTATCGTGGATTCTAAGGAGCCAGCCGGCCACTCCCACCCACAGGCCCCCAAACACAAACAACGGCGCTTTTCCCTGGAAAACAAAACTCGCCTGCCAACTTTTTGATGGCAGATTGCAGGAGCCACTTGGTACTATCAAACCAGCCCAACTTGGCACTGGTGCCACCATGGGTCTGGTCACCATCCTGACTATCGTAGCTTTTCAGGAGCCAGCCGGTCACTCCCAGCCATAGGCCCCCAGACAAATACCTCGGCCCGTTTCCCTGGCAAACAAAAGTAAGCTGCCCCGCTTCTGGATGGCAGATTGCAGGACGCACTTGGTACTATCAAACCAGCCCGACTTGGCACTGGTGCCACCACTGGTCTGGGAACCATCCTGCGTATCGTGGATTCTAAGGAGCCAGCCGGCCACTCCCTGCCACAGGCCCCCAAACACAAACAACGGCGCTTTTCCCTGGAAAACAAAACTCGCCTGCCAACTTTTTGATGGCAGATTGCAGGAGCCACTTGGTACTATCAAACCAGCCCAACTTGGCACTGGTGCCACCATGGGTCTGGTCACCATCCTGCCTATCGTAACTTTTCAGGAGCCAGCCGGTCACTCCCAGCCATAGGCCCCCAGACAAAAACCTCGGCCCGTTCCCCTGGCAAACAAAAGTAAGCTGCCCCGCTTCTGGATGGCAGATTCCCGGACGCACTTGGTACTATCAAACCAGCCCAACTTGGCACTGGTGCCACCTCTGATCTTCGAACCATGCCGAGTATCGTGGATTCTAAGGAGCCAGCCGGCCACTCCCAGCCACAGGCCCCCAAACACAAACAACGGCGCTTTTCCCTGGAAAACAAAACTCGCCTGCCAAGTTTTTGATGGCAGATTGCAGGAGCCACTTGGTACTATCAAACCAGCCCAACTTGGCACTGGTGCCGTCATGGGTCTGGTCACCATCCTGCCTATCGTAGCTTTTCAGGAGCCAGCCGGTCACTCCCAGCCATAGGCCCCCAGACAAAAACCTCGGACCGTTTCCCTGGCAAACAAAAGTAAGCTGCCCCGCTTCTGGATGGCAGATTGCAGGAACCACTTGGTACTATCAAACCAGCCCAACTTGGCACTGGTGCCACCATGGGTCTGGGAACCATCCTGTGTATCGTGGATTCTAATTAGCCATCCGTCCACTCCAGGCCATAGGGCCCCAGGCACAAACAACGGCGCTTTTACCTGGAAAACAAAACTCGCCTGCCAAATTTTTGATGGCCGATTGCAGGAACCACTTGGTATTATCTAGCCAGCCCAACTTGGCACTGGTGCCACCATGGGTCTGGTCACCATCCTGCCTATCGTAGCTTTTCAGGAGCCAGCCGGTCACTCCCTGCCATAGGCCCCCAGACACAAACCTCGGACCGTTTCCCTGGCAAACAAAAGTAAGCTGCCCCGCTTCTGCATGGCAGATTGCAGGAACCACTTGTTACTATCAAACCAGCCCAACTTGGCACTGGTGCCACCATGGGTCTGGGAACCATCCTGTGTATCGTGGATTCTAATTAGCCATCCGTCCACTCCAGGCCATAGGGCCCCAGGCACAAACAACGGCGCTTTTCCCTGGAAAACAAAACTCGCCTGCCAACTTTTTGATGGCCGATTGCAGGAACCACTTGGTATTATCAAGCCAGCCCGACTTGGCACTGGTGCCACCTTGGGTCTGGGAACCATGCTGCGTATCGTGGATTCTAAGGAGCCAGCCGGCCACTCCCTGCCACAGGCCCCCAAACACAAACAACGGCGCTTTTCCCTGGAAAACAAAACTCGCCTGCCAAGTTTTTGATGGCAGATTGCAGGAGCCACTTGGTACTATCAAACCAGCCCAACTTGGCACTGGTGCCACCATGGGTCTGGTCACCATCCTGCATATCGTAGCTTTTCAGGAGCCAGCCAGCCACCCCCAGCCAGAGGCCCCCAGACAAATATTTCGGCCCGTTTCCCTGGCAAACAAAAGTAAGCTGCCCCGCTTCTGCATGGCAGATTGCAGGAGCCACTTTGCACCGTCAAACCAGCCCAACTTGGCACTGGTGCCACCTCAGGTCTGGGAACCATCCTGCGTATCGTGGGTTCTAATTAGCCATCCGTCCACTCCAGGCCATAGGGCCCCAGGCACAAACAACGGCACTTTTCCCTGGAAAACAAAACTCGCCTGCCAACTTTTTGATGGCCGATCGCAGGAACCACTTGGTATTATCAAGCCAGCCCAACTTGGCACTGGTGCCACCATGGGTCTGGTCACCATCCTGCCTATCGTAGCTTTTCAGGAGCCAGCCGGTCACTCCCAGCCATAGGCCCCCAGACACAAACCTCGGACCGTTTCCCTGGCAAACAAAAGTAAGCTGCCCCGCTTCTGGATGGCAGATTCCCGGATGCACTTGTTACTATCAAACCAGCCCAACTTGGCACTGGTGCCACCATGGGTCTGGGAACCATCCTGTGTATCGTGGATTCTAATTAGCCATCCGTCCACTCCAGGCCATAGGGCCCCAGGCACAAACAACGGCGCTTTTCCCTGGAAAACAAAACTCGCCTGCGAACATTTTGATGGCCGATTGCAGGAACCACTTGGTATTATCAAGCCAGCCCGACTTGGCACTGGTGCCACCTTGGGTCTGGGAACCATGCTGCGTATCGTGGATTCTAAGGAGCCAGCTGGCCACTCCCAGCCACAGGCCCCCAAACACAAACAACGACGCTTTTCCCTGGAAATCAACACTCGCTTGCCGACTTTTTGTTGGCAGATTGCAGGAGCCACTTGGTACTATCAAACCAGCCCAACTTGGCACTGGTGCCACCATGGGTCTGGTCACCATCCTGCCTATCGTAGCTTTTCATGAGCCAGCCGGCCACTCCCAGCCATAGGCCCCCAGACACAAACCTCGGCCCGTTTCCCTGGCAAAAAAAAGTAAGCTGCCCCGCTTCTGGATGGCAGATTGCAGGACGCACTTGTTACAATCAAACCAGCCCAACTTGGCACTGGTGCTACCTCTGGTCTGGGAACCATGCTGAGTATCGTGGATTCTAAGGAGCCAGCTGGCCACTCCCAGCCACAGGCCCCCAAACACAAACAACGGCGCTTTTCCCTGGAAAACAAAACTCGCCTGCCAAGTTTTTGATGGCAGATTGCAGGAGCCACTTGGTACTATCAAACCAGCCCAACTTGGCACTGGTGCCGTCATGGGTCTGGTCACCATCATGCCTATCGTAGCTTTTCAGGAGCCAGCCGGTCACTTCCAGGCTTAGGCCCCCAGACACAATCCTCGGACCGTTTCCCTGGCAAACAAAAGTAAGCTGCCCCGCTTCTGGATGGCAGATTGCAGGAACCACTTGTTACTATCAAACCAGCCCAAGTTGGCACTGGTGCCACCATGGGTCTGGGAACCATCCTGTGTATCGTGGATTCTAATTAGCCATCCGTCCACTCCAGGCCATAGGGCCCCAGGCGCAAACAACGGCGCTTTTCCCTGGAAAACAAACTCGCCTGCCAAATTTTTGATGGCAGATTGCAGGAGCCACTTGGTACTATCAAACCAGCCCAACTTGGCACTGGTGCCACCATGGGTCTGGTCACCATCCTGCCTATCGTAGCTTTTCAGGAGCCAGCCGGTCACTCCCAGCCATAGGCCCCGAGACACAAACCTCGGCCCGTTTCCCTGGCAAACAAAAGTAAGCTACCCCGCTTCTGGATGGCAGATTGCAGGACGCACTTGGTACTATCAAACCAGCCCAACTTGGCACTGGTGCCACCTCAGGTCTGGGAACCATCCTGCGTCTCGTGGATTCTAAGGAGCCAGCCGGCCACTCCCACCCATAGGCCCCCAAACAAAAACAACGGCGCTTTTCCCTGGAAAACAAAACTCGCCTGCCAACTTTTTGATGGCCGATTGCAGGAACCACTTGGTATTATCAAGCCAGCCCGACTTGGCACTGGTGCTACCTTGGGTCTGGGAACCATGCTGCGTATCGTGGATTCTAAGGAGCCAGCCGGCCACTCCCTGCCACAGGCCCCCAAACACAAACAATGGCGCTTTTCCCTGGAAATCAACACTCGCTTGCCGACTTTTTGATGGCAGATTGCAGGAGCCACTTGGTACTATCAAACCAGCCCAACTTGGCACTGGTGCCACCATGGGTCTGGTCACCATCATGCCTCTCGTAGCTTTTCAGGACCTAGCCGGTCACTCACAGCCATAGGCCCCCAGACACAAACCTTGGCCCGTTTCCCTGGCAAACAAAAGTAAGCTGCCCCGTTTCTGGATGGCAGATTTCAGTAGCAACTTTGCACCATCAAACTGGCCCGACTTGTCACTGGTGCCACTTTAGGTCTGGGAACCACCCTGCGTATCGTGGATTGTAATTAGCCATCCGGCCACTCCCACCCACAGGCCCCCAAACACAAACAACGGCGCTTTTCCCTGGAAAACAAAACTCGCCTACCAACATTTTGATGGCAGATTGCAGGAGCCACTTGGTACTATCAAATCAGCCGAACTTGGCACTGGTGCCACCATGGGTCTGGTAACCATACTGCCTATCGTACCTTTTCAGGAGCCAGCTGGTCACTCCCAGCCATAGGCCCCCAGACAAAAACCTCGGCTCCTTTCCCTGGCAAACAAAAGTAAGCAGCCCTGCTTCTGGATGGCAGATTGCAGGAGCCACTTTGCACCATCAAACTGGCCCGACTTGTCATTGTTGCCACCTCTGGTCTGGGAACCATCCTGCGTATCGTGGATTCTAATTAGCCAGCCGGCCACTCCCAGCCACAGGCCCCCAAACACAAACAACGGCGCTTTTCCCTGGAAAACAAAACTCGCCTGACAACTTTTTGATGGCAGATTGCAGGAGCCACTTGGTACTATCAAACCAGCCCAACTTGGCACTGGTGCCACCATGGGTCTGGTCACCATCCTGCCTGTCGTAGCTTTTCAGGAGCCAGCCGGTCACTCCCAGCCATAGGCCCCCAGACACAAAGCTCGGCCCGTTTCCCTGGCAAACAAAAGTAAGCTGCCCCGCTTCTGGATGGCAGATAGTAGGACGCACTTGTTAATATCAAACCAGCCCGACTTGGCACTGGTGCCACCACTGGTCTGGGAACCATCCTGCGTATCGTGGATTCTAAGGAGCCAGCCGGCCACTCCCAGCCACAGGCACCCAAACACAAACAACGGCGCTTTTCCCTGGAAAACAAAACTCGCCTGACAACTTTTTGATGGCAGATTGCAGGAGCCACTTGGTACTATCAAACCAGCCCAACTTGGCACTGGTGCCACCATGGGTCTGGTCACCATCCTGCCTATCGTAGCTTTTCAGGAGCCAGCCGGTCACTCCCAGCCATAGGCCCCCAGACAAATACCTCGGCCCGTTTCCCTGGAAAACAAAAGTAAGCTGCCCCGCTTCTGGATGGCAGATTGCAGGACGCACTTGGTACTATCAAACCAGCCCGACTTGGCACTGGTGCCACGTCAAGTCTGGGAACCATCCTGCGTATCGTGGATTCTAATTAGCCAGCTGGCCACTCCCTGCCACAGGCCCCCAAACACAAACAACGGCGCTTTTCCCTGGAAAACAAAACTCGCCTGCCAACTTTTTGATGGCAGATTGCAGGAGCCACTTGGTACTATCAAACCAGCCCAACTTGGCACTGGTGCCACCATGGGTCTGGGAACCATCCTGCCTATCGTAACTTTTCAGGAGCCAGCCAGTCACTCCCAGCCATAGGCCCCCAGACAAAAACCTCGGCCCGTTTCCCTGGCAAACAAAAGTAAGCTGCCCCGCTTCTGGATGGCAGATTCCCGGACGCACTTGGTACTATCAAACCAGCCCAACTTGGCACTGGTGCCACCTCTGATCTGGGAACCATGCTGAGTATCGTGGATTCTAAGGAGCCAGCCGGCCACTCCCAGCCACAGGCACCCAAACACAAACAACGGCGCTTTTCCCTGGAAAACAAAACTCGCCTGCCAAGTTTTTGATGGCAGATTGCAGGAGCCACTTGGTACTATCAAACCAGCCCAACTTGGCACTGGTGCCGTCATGGGTCTGGTCACCATCCTGCCTATCGTAGCTTTTCAGGAGCCAGCCGGTCACTCCCAGCCATAGGCCCCCAGACAAAAACCTCGGCCCGTTTCCCTGGAAAACAAAAGTAAGCTGCCCCGCTTCTGGATGGCAGATTGCAGGAACCACTTGGTACTATCAAACCAGCCCAACTTGGCACTGGTTCCACCATGGGTCTGGGAACCATCCTGTGTATCGTGGATTCTAATTAGCCATCCGTCCACTCCAGGCCATAGGGCCCCAGGCACAAACAACGGCGCTTTTCCCTGGAAAACAAAACTCGCCTGACAACTTTTTGATGGCCGATTGCAGGAACCACTTGGTATTATCTAGCCAGCCCAACTTGGCACTGGTGCCACCATGGGTCTGGTCACCATCCTGCCTATCGTAGCTTTTCAGGAGCCAGCCGGTCACTCCCAGCCATAGGCCCCCAGACACAAACCTCGGACCGTTTCCCTGGCAAACAAAAGTAAGCTGCCCCGCTTCTGGATGGCAGATTGCAGGAACCACTTGTTACTATCAAACCAGCCCAACTTGGCACTGGTGCCACCATGGGTCTGGGAACCATCCTGTGTATCGTGGATTCTAATTAGCCATCCGTCCACTCCAGGCCATAGGGCCCCAGGCACAAACAACGGCGCTTTTCCCTGGAAAACAAAACTTGCCTGCCAACTTTTTGATGGCCGATTGCAGGAACCACTTGGTATTATCAAGCCAGCCCGACTTGGCACTGGTGCCACCTTGGGTCTGGGAACCATGCTGCGTATCGTGGATTCTAAGTAGCCAGCCGGCCACTCCCTGCCACAGGCCCCCAAACACAAACAACGGCGCTTTTCCCTGGAAAACAAAACTCGCCTGCCAAGTTTTTGATGGCAGATTGCAGGAGCCACTTGGTACTATCAAACCAGCCCAACTTGGCACTGGTGCCACCATGGGTCTGGTCACCATCCTGCATATCGTAGCTTTTCAGGAGCCAGCCAGCCACCCCCAGCCAGAGGCCCCCAGACAAATATTTCGGCCCGTTTCCCTGGCAAACAAAAGTAAGCTGCCCCGCTTCTGCATGGCAGATTGCAGGAGCCACTTTGCACCGTCAAACCAGCCCAACTTGGCACTGGTGCCACCTCAGGTCTGGGAACCATCCTGCGTATCGTGGGTTCTAATTAGCCATCCGTCCACTCCAGGCCATAGGGCCCCAGGCACAAAAAACGGCGCTTTTCCCTGGAAAACAAAACTCGCCTGCCAACTTTTTGATGGCCGATTGCAGGAACCACTTGGTATTATCAAGCCAGCCCAACTTGGCACTGGTGCCACCATGGGTCTGGTCACCATCCTGCCTATCGTAGCTTTTCAGGAGCCAGCCGGTCACTCCCAGCCATAGGCCCCCAGACACAAACCTCGGACCGTTTCCCTGGCAAACAAAAGTAAGCTGCCCCGCTTCTGGATGGCAGATTGCAGGAACCACTTGGTACTATCAAACCAGCCCAACTTGGCACTGGTGCCACCATGGGTCTGGGAACCATCCTGTGTATCGTGGATTCTAATTAGCCATCCGTCCACTCCAGGCCATAGGGCCCCAGGCACAAACAACGGCGCTTTTCCCTGGAAAACAAAACTCGCCTGCCAACTTTTTGATGGCCGATTGCAGGAACCACTTGGTATTATCAAGCCAGCCCGACTTGGCACTGGTGCCACCTTGGGTCTGGGAACCATGCTGCGTATTGTGGATTCTAAGGAGCCAGCCGGCCACTCCCAGCCACAGGCCCCCAAACACAAACAACGACGCTTTTCCCTGGAAATCAACACTCGCTTGCTGACTTTTTGATGGCAGATTGCAGGAGCCACTTGGTACTATCAAACCAGCCCAACTTGGCACTGGTGCCACCATGGGTCTGGTCACCATCCTGCCTATCGTAGCTTTTCAGGAGCCAGCCGGCCACTCCCAGCCATAGGCCCCCAGACACAAACCTCGGCCCGTTTCCCTGGCAAACAAAAGTAAGCTGCCCCGCTTCTGGATGGCAGATTCCCGGACGCACTTGTTACAATCAAACCAGCCCAACTTGGCACTGGTGCCACCTCTGGTCTGGGAACCATGCTGAGTATCGTGGATTCTAAGGAGCCAGCCGGCCACTCCCAGCCACAGGCCCCCAAACACAAACAACGGCGCTTTTCCCTGGAAAACAAAACTCGCCTGCCAAGTTTTTGATGGCAGATTGCAGGAGCCACTTGGTACTATCAAACCAGCCCAACTTGGCACTGGTGCCGTCATGGGTCTGGTCCACATCCTGCCTATCGTAGCTTTTCACGAGCCAGCCGGTCACTTCCAGGCTTAGGCCCCCAGACACAATCCTCGGACCGTTTCCCTGGCAAACAAAAGTAAGCTGCCCCGCTTCTGGATGGCAGATTGCAGGAACCACTTGTTACTATCAAACCAGCCCAAGTTGGCACTGGTGCCACCATGGGTCTGGGAACCATCCTGTGTATCGTGGATTCTAATTAGCCATCCGTCCACTCCAGGCCATAGGGCCCCAGGCGCAAACAACGGCGCTTTTCCCTGGAAAACAAACTCGCCTGCCAAATTTTTGATGGCAGATTGCAGTAGCCACTTGGTACTATCAAACCAGCCCAACTTGGCACTGGTGCCACCATGGGTCTGGTCACCATCCTGCCTATCGTAGCTTTTCAGGAGCCAGCCGGTCACTCCCAGCCATAGGCCCCGAGACACAAACCTCGGCCCCTTTCCCTGGCAAACAAAAGTAAGCTACCCCGCTTCTGGATGGCAGATTGCAGGACGCACTTGGTACTATCAAACCAGCCCAACTTGGCACTGGTGCCACCTCAGGTCTGGGAACCATCCTGCGTCTCGTGGATTCTAAGGAGCCAGCCTGCCACTCCCACCCATAGGCCCCCAAACATAAACAACGGCGCTTTTCCCTGGAAAACAAAACTCGCCTGCCAACTTTTTGATGGCCGATTGCCGGAACCACTTGGTATTATCAAGCCAGCCCGACTTGGCACTGGTGCCACCTTGGGTCTGGGAACCATGCTGCGTATCGTGGATTCTAAGGAGCCAGCCGGCCACTCCCTGCCACAGGCCCCCAAACACAAACAACGGCGCTTTTCCCTGGAAATCAACACTCGCTTGCCGACTTTTTGATGGCAGATTGCAGGAGCCACTTGGTACTATCAAACCAGCCCAACTTGGCACTGGTGCCACCATGGGTCTGGTCACCATCATGCCTCTCGTAGCTTTTCAGGACCTAGCCGGTCACTCACAGCCATAGGCCCCCAGACACAAACCTTGGCCCGTTTCCCTGGCAAACAAAAGTAAGCTGCCCCGTTTCTGGATGGCAGATTTCAGTAGCAACTTTGCACCATCAAACTGGCCCGACTTGTCACTGGTGCCACTTTAGGTCTGGGAACCATCCTGCGTATCGTGGATTCTAATTAGCCATCCGGCCACTCCCACCCACAGGCCCCCAAACACAAACAATGGCGCTTTTCCCTGGAAAACAAAAGTAAGCTGCCCCGCTTCTGGATGGCAGATTGCAGGACGCACTTGTTACTATCAAACCAGCCCGACTTGGCACTGGTGCCACCACTGGTCTGGGAACCATCCTGCGTATCGTGGATTCTAAGGAGCCAGCCGGCCACTCCCAGCCTCAGGCACCCAAACACAAACAACGGCGCTTTTCCCTGGAAAACAAAACTCGCCTGACAACTTTTTGATGGCAGATTGCAGGAGCCACTTGGTACTATCAAACCAGCCCAACTTGGCACTGGTGCCACCATGGGTCTGGTCACCATCCTGCCTATCGTAGCTTTTCAGGAGCCAGCCGGCCACTCTCAGCCATATGCCCCCAAAAACAAACCACGGACCTTTTCTCTGGCAAACAAAAATCAGCTGCCCCACTTCTGGATGGCAGATTGCAGGAGCCACTTGGGACTATCACACCAGCACAACATGGCACTGCTGCCACCTTGGATCTGGGAACAATCCTGCGTATCGTACATATTCAGGAACCAGCCGAACACTCCCAGCCACAGGCCCCCAAACACAAACAACGGCCCTTTTCTCTGGCAAACAAAACTCAACTGCCCCTCTTCTGGATGGCAAATTGCAGGACGCACTTGGTACTACAAAAAGAGCCCGACTTGGCAGTGGTGCCACCTTGGCTCTGGGAACCATCCTGCATATCGAGCATTTTAAGGAGCCAGCCGGCAATTCCCAGCCGTATGCCCCAAAAAGAAACCATGGACCTTTTCTCTGGCAAAAAAAACTCAGCTGTCCCGCTTCTGGATGGCAGATTGCAGGAGTTACTTTGAACCATACAACCAGCCTTACTTGGCACTGGTGCCACCTTGGATCTGGGAACCATCCTGCCTATCGTTGATTTTCAGGGGCCAGCTGGCCACTCTCAGCCATAGGCCCCCAAACACAAACCACAGCCCTTTTCTCTAGCAAACAAAATTCAACTGCCCCGCTTCTGGATGGCAAATTGCAGGAGCCACTGGGTACTACAAAAACAGCCTGACTTGGCACTGGTGCCACCTTGCGTCTGGTTACCATGCGGCGTATCGTGCATTTTAAGGAGCCAGGTGGCCACTCCCAGCCATATGCCCCCAAACACAACCCACGGCCCTTTTCTCTGGCAAACAAAACTCAGCTGCCCCGCTTCTGGATGGCAGATTGCAGGAGACACTTGGTACTATCAAACCAGCCCGACTTGGCACTGGTGCCACCTTGGGTCTGGGAACCATCCTGCGTATTGTGGATTGTCAGGAGACAGCCGACCACTCTCGGCCACAGAGCCCAATCAAAAACAAAGGTCCGTTTCCCTGGCAAAAAAAACTCAGCTGCCCCGCTTCTGGATGGGAGATTGCAGGAGGCACTTGACACTGTCAAACGAGCCCCACTTGGCACTGGTGCCACCTTGGGTCTGGGAACCATGCTGCGTATCGTGGATTTTCAGGAGCCAGCCGGCCACTCCCAGCCACAGGCCCCCAAACACAAACCACAGCCTTTTTCTCTGGCAAACAAAACTCAGCTGCCCCGCTTCTGGATGGCAGATTGCAGGAGCCACTTGGTACTATCAAACCAGCCCGACTTGGCACTGGTGCCACCTTGGGTCTGGGAACCATCCTGCCTATCGTGGATTTTAAGGAGCCAGCCGGCTACTCCCAGCCACAGGCCCCCAACAAAAACCACGGCCCTTTTTTCTCGCAAACAAAACTTAGCTGCCTCACTTCTGGATGGCAGATTGCAGGAGCCACTTGGTGTAATCAAACCAGCCCGACTTGGCACTGGTGCCACCTTGGGTCTGGGAACCATCCTGCGTATCGTGGATTCTAAGGAGCCAGCCGGCCACTCCCAGCCACAGGCCCCCAAACAAAATCAACGGCGCTGTTCCCTGGAAAACAAAACACGCCTGCCAACTTTTTGATGGAGTTTGCAGGAGCCACTTGGTACTATCAAACCAGCCCGACTTGGCACTGGTGCCACCTTGGGTCTGGGAAACATCCTGCGTATCGTGGATTCTTAGGAGCCAGCCGGCCACTCCTAGCCACAGGCCCCCAAACAAAAACCTAGGCCTATTTCTCTGGCAAACAAAAGTAAGCTGCCCTGCTTCTGGATGGCAGATTGCAGGAGACACTTGGTACTATCAAACCAGCCCGACTTGGCACTGGTGCCACCTTGGATCTGGGAACCATGCTCTGTATCGTGGATATTCAGGGGCCAGCCGGCCACTCTCAGCCATATGTCCCCAAACAGAAACCTCAGCCCGTTTCTCTGGCAAACAAAACTCAACTGCCCCTCTTCTGGATGGCAAATTGCAGGATGAACTTGATACTAAAACCGCAGGCCGACTTGGTAGTGGTGACACCTTGGGCCTGGGAACCATCATGCGTATCGAGCATTTTAAGGAGCCAGCCGGCCACTCCCAGCAATATGCCCCCAAAAACAATCCACGGAATTTTCCTCTGGCAAACAAAAATCAGCTGCCCCGCTTCTGGATGGCAGATTGCAGGAGCCACTTTGCACCATCAAACCAGCCCGACTTGGCACTGGTGCCACATTGCATCTGGGAACCATGCTGCCTAGCGTGGATTTTCAGGAGCCAGCCGGCCACTCTCAGCTATATGCCCCCAAACAAAACCCACGGCCCGTTTCCCTGGCAAACAAAATTAAGCTGCCCCGCTTCTGGATGGCAGATTGCAGGACGCACTTGGTAGTATCAAACCAGCCCGACTTGGCACTGGTGCCACCTTGGGTCTGGGAACCATCCTGCATATCGTGGGTTCAAAGGAGCCAGCCGGCCACTCCCAGCCACAGGCCCCCAAATACAAACAATGTCGCTTTTCCCTGGAAAACAAAACTCGCCTGCCAACTTTTTGATGGCAGATTGCCGGAGCCACTTGGTACTATCAAACCAGCCCAACTTGGCACTGGTGCCACCATGGGTCTGGTCACCATCCTGCCTATTGTAGCTTTCCAGGAGCCAGCCGGTCTCTCCCAGCCATAGGTCCCCAGTCACAAACCTCGGCCCGTTTCCCTGGCAAACAAAAGTAAGCTACCCCGCTTCTGGATGGCAGATTGCAGGAGCCACTTGGTACTATCAAACCAGCAAAACTTGGCACTGGTGCCACCTTGGGTCTGGGAACCATGCTGCGTAACACAGATTCTAAGGCGCCAGTCGGCCACTACGAGCCACAAGCCCCCAAACACAAACAACGGCGCTATTCTCTGGCAAACAAAACTCAACTGCCCCTCTTCTGGATGGCAAATTGCAGGACGCACTTGGTACTATAAAAACAGCCCGACTTGGCACTGGTGCCCCCTTGGGTCTGGGAACCATCCTGCGTATCGATCTTTTTAATGAGACAGCCGGCCACTCCCAGCCATATGCCCCCAAACACAACCCACGGCCCTTTTCTCTGGCAAACAAAACTCAACTGCACCGCTTCTGGATGGCAGATTGCAGGAGCCACTTGGTACTATCAAACCAGCCCGACTTGGCACTGGTGCCACCTTGGGTCTGGGAACCATCCTGCGTATTGTGGGTTGTCAGGAGCCAGCCGAACACTCTCGGCCACAGACCCCAATTAAAAACAACGGCCCGTTTCACAGGAAAACAAAACTCAGCTGCCCCGCTTCTGGATGGGAGATTGCAGGAGGCACTTGACACTGTGAAACCAGCCCCACTTGGCACTGGTGCCACCTTGGGTCTGGGAACCATACTGCGTATCATGGATTTTCAGGAGCCACCCGGCCACTCCCAGCCACAGGCCCCCAAACACAAACCACAGCCTTTTTGTCTGGCAAACAAAATTCAGCTGCCCCGCTTCTGGATGGCAGATTGCAGGAGCCACTTGGGACTATCACACCAGCACAACATGGCACTGCTGCCACCTTGGATCTGGGAACCATCCTTCCTATCGTGGATTTTCAGGGGCCAGCCGGTCACTCTCAGCCATAGGCCCCAAACACAAACCACGGCCCTTTTCTCTGGAAAACAAAACTCAACTGCCCCTCTTCTGGATGGCAGATTGCAGGAGCCACTGGGTACTATGAAACCAGCCCTACTTGGCACTGATGCCACCTTGGGTCTGGGAACCATGCTGCGTATCATGGATTTTCAGGAGCCAGCCGGCCACTGCCAGCCACAGGCACCGAAACACAAACACAGCCTTTTTCTCTGGCAAACAAAATTCAGCTGCCCCGCTTCTGGATGGCAGATTGCAGGAACCACTTGGTACTAACAAACCAGCCCGACTTGGCACTGATGCCACCTTGGGTCTGGGAACCATCCTGCGTATCGTGGATTCTAAGGAGCCAGCTGGCCACTCCCAGCCACAGGCCCCAAAACACACACAACGGTGCTTTTCCCTGGAAAACAAAACTCGCCTGCCAAACATTTGATGGCAGATTGCAGGAGCCACTTGGTATTATCAAACCAGCCCAACTTGGCACTGGTGCCACCATGGGTCTGGTCACCATCCTGCCTATCGTAGCTTTTCAGGAGCCAGCCAGCCACCCCCAGCCAGAGGCCCCCAGACAAATATTTCGGCCCGTTTCCCTGGCAAACAAAAGTAAGCTGCCCCGCTTCTGGATGGCAGATTGCAGGAGCCACTTTGCACCATCAAACCAGCCCAACTTGGCACTGGTGCCAACTCAGGTCTGGGAACCATCCTGCGTATCGTGGGTTCTAAGGAGCCAGCTGGCCACTCCCAGCCACAGGCCCCCAAACACAAACAACGGCGCTTTTCCCTGGAAAACAAAACTCGCCTGCCAACTTTTTGATGGCAGATTGCAGGAGCCACTTGGTACTATCAAACCAGCCCAACTTGGCACTGGTGCCACCATGGGTCTGGTCACCATCCTGCCTATCGTAGCTTTTCAGGAGCCAGCCGGTCACTCCCAGCCATAGGCCCCCAGACACAAACCTCGGCCCGTTTCCCTGGCAAACAAAAGTAAGCTGCCCCGCGTCTGTATGGCAGATTGCAGGAGCTACTTAGTACTATCAAACCAGCCCGACTTGGCACTGGTGACACCTCTGGTCTGGGAACCATCCTGCCTATCGTGGATTTTCAGGGGCCAGCCGGCCACTCTCAGCCTTATGCCCCAAAAACAAACCACGGCCCTTTTCTCTGGCAAACAAAACTCAACTGCCCCTCTTCTGGATGGCAAATTTTAGGACGCACTTTGTACTACGAAAACCGCCCGACGTGGCACTGGTGCCACCTTGTGTCAGGGAACCATCCTGCATATCGAGCTTTTTAAGGAGCCAGCCGGCCACGCCCAGCCATATACCCCCAAAAACAAACCACGGATCATTTCTCTTGGAAACAAAAATCCGCTGCCCCGCGTCTGGATGGCAGATTGCAGGAGCCACTTTGCACCATCAAACCAGCCCGACTTGGCACTGGTGCCACCTTGGGTCTGGGAACAATCCTGCATATCGTGGATTCTAAGGAGCCAGCCGGCCACTCCCTGCCACAGGCCCCCAAACACAAACAACGGCGCTTTTCCCTGGAAAATAAAATTCGCCTGCCAGCTTTTTGATGGCAGATTGCAGGAGCCACTTGGTACTATCAAATCATCCCAACTTGGCACTGGTGCCACTATGGGTCTGGGAACCATCCTGCCTATTGTAGCATTTCAGGAGCCAGCCGGTCACTCCCAGCCATAGGCCCCCAGACACAAACCTCGGACCGTTTCCCTGGCAAACAAAATTAAGCTGCCCCGATTCTGGATGGCAGATTGCAGGAGCCACTTGGTTGTGTCAAACCAGCCCGACTTGGCACTGGTGCCACCTTGGGTCTGGGAACCATCCTGCGTAACGTGGATTCTAAGCAGCCACCCGGCCACTCTGAGCCACAGGCCCCCAAACAAAAACAACGGCGCTTTTCCCTGGAAAACAAAACTCGCCTGCCAACTTTTTGATGGTAGATTGCAGGAGCCACTTGGTACTATCAAACCAGCCCAACTTGGCACTGGTGCCACCTCTGGTCTGGGAACCATCCTGCCTATCGTAGCTTTTCAGGAGCCAGCCGGTCACTCCCAGCCATAGACCCCCAGACACAAACCTCGGCCCGTTTCCCTGGAAAACAAAAGTATGTTACCCCGATTCTGGATGGCAGATTGCAGGAGCCACTTGGTACTATCAAATCAGCCCAACTTGGCACTGGTGCCACCATGGGTCTGGTAAACATCCTGCCTATCGTAGCTTTTCAGGAGCCAGCCGGTCACTCCCTGCCATAGGCCCCCGGACACAAACCTCGGCCCGTTTCCCTGGCAAACAAAAGTAAGCTGCCCCGCTTTTGGTGGCAGATTGCAGGATGCACTTGGTACTTACAAACCAGCCCGACTTGGCCCTGGTGCCACCTTGGCTCTGGGAACCATGCTGCGTAACGTAGATTCTACGAGGACAGGCGGCCACTCCCAGCCACAGGCCTCTAAACAAAAACAACGGCGCTTTTCCCTGGAAAACAAAACTCGCCTGCCAACTTCTTGATGGCAGATTGCAGGAGCCACTTGCTACTATCAAACCAGCCCAACTTGGCACTGCTGCCACCATGGGTCTGGTCACCATCCTGCCTATCGTAGATTTTCAGGAGCCAGCCGCTCACTCCCAGCCATAGGCCCCCAGACAAACACCTCGGCACGTTTCCCTGGCAAACAAAAGTAGGCTGCCCCGCTTCTGGATGGCAAATTGCAGGACGCACTTGGTACTACGAAAACAGCCCGACTTGGCACTGATGCCACCTTGGGTCAGGGAACAATCCTGCGTATAGAGCTTTTTAAGGAGCCAGCCGGCCACGTCCAGTCATATACCCCCAAAAAAAAAACCACGGAACTTTTCTCCAGCAAACAAAAATCCGCTGCCCCGCGTCTGGATGGCAGATTGCAGGAGCTATTTAGTATTATCAAACCAGCCCGACTTGGCACTGGTGGCACCATGAGTCTGGTAACCATCCTGCCTATCGTAGCTTTTCAGTAGTCAGCCGGTCACTCCCAGCCATAGGCCCCCAGACAAATACCTCGGCCCGTTTCCCTGGGAAACAAAAGTAAGCTGTCCCGCTTCTGGATGGCAGATAGCAGGAGGCACTTGGTACTATCAAACCAGCCCAACTTGTTCCCAGACCCAAGGTGGCACCAGTGCCAAGTGGGGCTGGTTTGATGGTGCAACGTGGCTCCTGCAATCTGCCATCCAAAAGCGGGGCAGCTTACTTTTGTTTGCCAGGGAAACGGGCCGAGGTTTGTGTCTGGGGGTCTATGGCTGGGAGTGACCGGCTGGCTCCTGAAAAGCTACGATAGGCAGGATGGTTCCCAGACCAGAGGTGGCACCAGTGCCAAGTTGGGCTGGTTTGATAGTACCAAGTGGCTCCTGCAATCTGCCATCAAAAAGTTGTCAGGCGAGTTTTGTTTTCCAGGGAAAAGCGCCGTAGATTTTGTTTGGGGGCCTGTGGCTCAGAGTGGCCGGGTGGCTGCTTAGAATCCACGATACGCAGGATGGTTCCCAGACCCAAGGTGGCACCAGTGCCAAGTCGGGCTGGTTTGACACAACCAAGTGGCTCCTGCAATCTGCCATCCAGAATCGGGGCAGCTTACTTTTGTTTGCCAGGGAAACGGTCCGAGGTTTGTGTCTGGGGGCCTATGGCTGGGAGTGACCGGCTGGCTCCTGAAAAGCTACGATAGGCAGGATGGTTCCCAGACCCATAGTGGCACCAGTGCCAAGTTGGGATGATTTGATAGTACCAAGTGGCTCCTGCAATCTGCCATCAAAAAGTTGGCAGGCGAGTTTTGTTTTCCAGGGAAAAGCGCCGTTGTTTGTGTTTGGGGGCCTGTGGCTGGGAGTGGCCGGCTGGCTCCTTAGAATCCACGATATGCAGGATTGTTCCCACACCCAAGGTGGCACCAGTGCCAAGTCGGGCTGGTTTGATGGTGCAAAGTGGCTCCTGCAATCTGCCATACAGACGCGGGGCAGCGGATTTTTGTTTCCAAGAGAAATGGTCCGTGGTTTTTTTTCGGGGGTTTATGGCTGGGCGTGGCCGGCTGGCTCCTTAAAAAGCTCGATATGCAGGATGGTTCCCTGACACAAGGTGGCACCAGTGCCACGTCGGGCGGTTTTCGTAGTACAAAGTGCGTCCTAAAATTTGCCATCCAGAAGAGGGGCAGTTGAGTTTTGTTTGCCAGAGAAAAGGGCCGTGGTTTGTTTTTGGGGGCATATGGCTGAGAGTGGCCGGCTGGCTCCTGAAAAGCTACGATAGGCAGGATATTTACCAGACCCATTGTGGCACCAGTGCCAAGTTGGGCTGATTTGATAGTACCAAGTGCCTCCTGCAATCTGCCATCCAGAATCGGGGTAGCTTACTTTTGTTTTCCAGGGAAACGGGCCGAGGTTTGTGTCTGGGGGTCTATGGTTGGGAGTGGCCGGCTGGCTCCTTAGAAACCACGATACGCAGCATGGTTCCCAGACAAGAGGTGCCACCAGTGCCAAGTTGGGCTGGTTTGATACTACCAAGTGGTTCCTGCAATCTGCCATCCAGAAGCGGGGCAGCTTACTTTTGTTTGCCAGGGAAAAGCGCCGTTGTTTGTGTTTGGGGGCCTGTGGCTGGGAGTGGCCGGCTGGCTGCTTAGAATCCACGATACGCAGGATGGTTCCCAGACGTGAGGTGGCGCCAGTACCAAGTCGGGCTGGTTTGATAGTACCAAGTGCGTCCTGCAATCTGCCATCCAGAAGCGGGGCAGCTTACTTTTGTTTGCCAGGGAAACGGGCCGAGGTTTGTGTCTCGGGGCCTATGGCAGGGAGTGACCGGCGGGCTCCTGAAAGCTACGATAGGCAGGATGGTGACCAGACCCATGGTGGCACCAGTGCCAAGTTGGGCTGGTTTGATAGTACCAAGTGGCTCCTGCAATCTGACATCAAAAAGTTGGCAGGCGAGTTTTGTTTTCCAGGGAAAAGCGCCGTTGTTTGTGTTTGGGGGCCTGTGGTTGGGAGTGGCCGGCTGGCTCCTTAGACACCACGATACGCAGGATGGTTCCCAGACCAGAGGTGGCACCAGTGCCAAGTCGGGCTGGTTTGATAGTACCAAGTGGCTCCTGCAATCTGCCATCCAGAAGCGGGGCAGCTTACTTTTGTTTGCCACGGAAACGGGCCGTTGTTTGTGTTTGGGGGCCTGTGGCTGGGAGTGGCCGACTGGCTCCTTAGAATCCACGATACGCAGGATGGTTCCCAGACCAGAGGTGGCACCAGTGCCAAGTCGGGCTGGTTTGATAGTACCAAGTGGTTCCTGCAATCTGCCATCCAGAAGCAGGGCAGCTTACTTTTGTTTGCCAGGGAAACGGGCCGAGGTTTTTGTCTGGGGGCCTATGGCTGCGAGTGACCGGCTGGCTCCTGAAAAGCTACGATAGGCAGGATGGTGACCAGACCCATGGTGGCACCAGTCCCAAGTTGGGCTGGTTTGATAGTACCAAGTGGCTCCTGCAATCTGCCATCAAAATTTGGCAGGCGAGTTTTTTTTTCCAGGGAAAAGCGCCGTTGTTGTGTTTAGGGGCCTGTGGCTGGGAGTGGCCGGCTGGCTCCTTAGAATCCACCATACGAAGGATGGTTCCCAGACCCAAGGTGGCACCAGTGCCTAGTCGGGATAGTTTGATGGTGCAAAGTGGCTCCTGCAATCTGCCATCCAGAAGCGGGGCAGCTTACTTTTGTTTGCCAGGGAAAAGGGCCGAGGTTTGTGTCTCGGGGCCTATGGCTGGGAGTGACCGGCTGGCTCCTGAAAAGCTACGATAGGCAGGATGGTGACCAGACCCAAGGTGGCACCAGTGCCAAGTTGGGCTGGTTTGATAGTACCAAGTGGCTCCTGCAATCTGCCATCAAAAAGTTGGCAGGCGAGTTTTGTTTTCCAGGGAAAAGCGCCGTTGTTTGTCTTTGGGGGCCTGTGGCTGGGAGTGGCCGGCTGGCTCATTAGAATCCACGATACGCAGGATAGTTCCCAGACTTGTCGTGGCACCAGTGCCAAGTCGGGCTGGTTTGATAGTACCAAGTGGATCCTGCAATCTGCCATCCAGAAGCGGGGCAGCTTACTTTTGTTTGCCAGGGAAACGGGCCGAGGATTTGTCTGGGGGCCTATGGCTGGGAGTGACCGGCAGGCTCGTGAAAACCTACGATAGGCAGGATGGTTCCCAGACCCATGGTGGCACCAGTGCCAAGTTGGGCTGGTTTGATAGTACCAAGTGGCTCCTGCAATCTGCCATCAAAAAGTTGGCAGGCGAGTTTTGTTTTCCAGGGAAAAGCGCCGTTGTTTGTGTTTGGGAGCCTGTGGCTGGGAGTGGCCGGCTGGCTCTTTAGAATCCACGATACGCAGGATGGTTCCCAGACCAGTGGTGGCACCAGTGCCAAGTCGGGCTGGTTTGATAGTAACAAGTGCGTCCTCCAATCTGCCATCCAGAAGCGGGGCAGCTTACTTTTGTTTTCCAGGGAAACGGGCCGAGGTTTTTGTCTGGGGGCCTATGGCTGGGAGTGCCTGGCTGGCTCGTGAAAAGCTACGATAGGCAGGATGGTGACCAGACCCATGGCGGCACCAGTGCCAAGTTGGGCTGGTTTGATAGTACCAAGTGGCTCCTGCAATCTGCCATCAAAAAGTTGGCAGGCGAGTTTTGTTTTCCAGGGAAAAGCGCCGTTGTTTGTGTTTGGGGGCCTGTGGCTGGGAGTGGCCGGCTGGCTCCTTAGAATCCACGATACGCAGGATGGTTCCCAGACCAGAGGTGGCACCAGTGCCAAGTCGGGCTGGTTTGATAGTACCAAGTGGCTCCTGCAATCTGCCATCCAGAAGCGGGGCAGCTTACTTTTGTTTGCCAGGGAAACGGGCCGAGATTTGTGTCTGGGGGCCTATGGCTGGGAGTGACCGGCTGGCTCCTGAAAAGCTACGATAGGCAGGATGGTGACCAGACCCATGGTGGCACCAGTGCCAAGTTGGGCTGGTTTGATAGTACCAAGTGGCTCCTGCAATCTGCCATCAAAAAGTTGGCAGGCAAGTTTTCTTTACCAGGGAAAAGCGCCGTTGTTTTTGTTTGGGGGCCTATGGCTGGGAGTGGCCGGCTGGCTCCTTAGAATCCACGATACGCAGGATGGTTCCTAGACTTGACGTGGCACCAGTGCCAAGTTGGGTTGGTTTGATAGTACCAAGTGCGTCCTGCAATCTGCCATCCAGAAGTGGGGTAGCTTACTTTTGTTTGCCAGGGAAACGGGCCGAGGTTTGTGTCTCGGGCATATGGCTGGGAGTGACCGGCTGGCTCCTGAAAAGCTACGATAGGCAGGATGGTGACCAGACCCATGGTGGCACCAGTGCCAAGTTGGGCTGGTTTGATAGTACCAAGTGGCTCCTGCAATCTGCCATCAAAAAGTTGGCAGGCGAGTTTGTTATCCAGGGAAAAGCGCCGTTGTTTGTGCCTGGGGCCCTATGGCCTGGAGTGGACGGATGGCTAATTAGAACCCACGATACACAGGATGGTTCCCAGACCCATGGTGACACCAGTGCCAAGTTGGGCTGGTTTGATAGTACCAAGTGGATCCTGCAATCTGCCATCCAGAAGCGGGGCAGCTTACTTTTGTTTGCCAGGGAAACGGTCCGAGGATTGTGTCTGGGGGCCTAAGCCTGGAAGTGACCGGCTGGCTCGTGAAAAGCTACGATAGGCAGGATGGTGACCAGACCCATGACGGCACCAGTGCCAAGTTGGGCTGGTTTGATAGTACCAAGTGGCTCCTGCAATCTGCCATCAAAAAGTTGGCAGGCGAGTTTTGTTTTCCAGGGAAAAGCGCCGTTGTTTGTGTTTGGGGGCCTGTGGCTGGGAGTGGCCGGCTGGCTCCTTAGAATCCATGATACTCAGCATGGTTCCCAGACCAGAGGTGGCACCAGTGCCAAGTTGGGCTGGTTTGATAGTACCAAGTGGTTGCTGCAATCTGCCATCCAGAAGCGGGGCTGCTTACTTTTGTTTGCCAGGGAAACGGGCCGAGGTTTGTGTCTGGGGGCCTATGGCTGGGAGTGACCGGCTGGCTCCTGAAAAGCTACGATAGGCAGGATGGTGACCAGACCCATGGTGGCACCAGTGCCAAGTTGGGCTGATTTGATAGTACCAAGTGGCTCCTGCAATCTGCCATCAAAATGTTGGCAGGCGAATTTTGTTTTCCAGGGAAAAGCGCCGTTGTTTGTGTTTGGGGGCCTGTGGCAGGGAGTGGCCGGCTGGCTCCTGAAAAGCTACGATAGGCAGGATGGTGACCAGACCCATGGTGGCACCAGTGCCAAGTTGGGCTGGTTTGATAGTAGCAAGTGGCTCCGGCAATCTGCCATCAAAAAGTTGGCAGACGAGTTTTGTTTTCCAGGGAAAAGCGCCGTTGTTTGTGTTTGGGGGCCTGTGGCTGGGAGTGGACGGATGGCTAATTAGAATCTACCATACGCAGGATAGTTCCCAGACCAGAGGTGGCACCAGTGCCAAGTCGGGCTGGTTTGATAGTACCAAGTGCGTCCTGCAATCTGCCATCCAGAAGCGGGACAGCTTACTTTTGTTTGTCAGGGAAACGGGCCGAGCTTTGTGTCTCTGGGCCTATGGCTGGGAGTGACTGGCTGGCTCCTGAAAAGCTACGATAGGCAGGATGGTGACCAGACCCATGGTGGCACCAGTGCCAAGTTGGGCTGGTTTGATAGTACCAAGTGGCTCCTGCAATCTGCCATCAAAAAGTTGGCAGGCACGTTTTGTTTTCCAGGGAAAAGCGCCGTTGTTTTTGTTTGGGGGCCTATGGCTGGGAGTGGCCGGCTGGCTCCTTAGAATCCACGATACGCAGGATGGTTCCCAGACCTGAGGTGGCACCAGTGCCAAGTTGGGCTGGTTTGATAGTACCAAGTGCATCCTGCAATCTGCCATCCAGAAGCGGGGTAGCTTACTTTTGTTTGCCAGGGAAACGGGCCGAGGTTTGTGTCTCGGGGCCTATGGCTGGGAGTGACCGGCTGGCTCCTGAAAAGCTACGATAGGCAGGATGGTGACCAGACCCATGACGGCACCAGTGCCAAGTTGGGCTGGTTTGATAGTACCAAGTGGCTCCTGCAATCTGCCATCAAAAACTTGGCAGGCGAGTTTGTTATCCAGGGAAAAGCGCCGTTGTTTGTGTTTGGGGGCCTGTGGCTGGGAGTGGCCGGCTGGCTCCTTAGAATCCATGATACGCAGGATGGTTCCCAGACCAGAGGTGGCACCAGTGCCAAGTCGGGCTGGTTTGATGGTGAAAAGTGGCTCCTGCAATCTGCCATCCAGAAGCGGGATAACTTACTTTTGTTTGCCAGGGAAACGGGCCGAGCTTTGTGTCTGGGGGCCTATGGCTGGGAGTGACCGGCTGGCTCCTGAAAAGCTACGATAGGCAGGATGGTGACCAGACCCATGGTGGCACCAGTGTCAAGGTGGGCTGGTTTGATAGTACCAAGTGGCTCCGGCAATCTGCCATCAAAATTTGGCAGGCGAGTTTTGTTTTCCAGGGAAAAGCGCCGTTGTTTGTGTTTGGGGGCCTGTGGGTGGGAGTGGCCGGATGGCTAATTAGAATCCACGATACGCAGCATGGTTCCCAGACCTGAGGTGGCACCTGTGCCAAGTCGGGCTAGTTTGATGGTGCAAAGTGGCTCCTGCAATCTGCCATCCAGAAGCGGGGCAGCTTGCTTTTGTTTGCCAGGGAAACGGGCCGAGGTTTGTGTCTGGGGGCCTATGGCTGGGAGTGACCGGCTGGCTCCTGAAAAGCTACGATAGGCAGGATGTTGACCAGACCCATGGTGGCACCAGTGCCAAGTTGGGCTGGTTTGATAGTACCAAGTGGCTCCTGCAATCTGCCATCAAAAAGTTGGCAGGCGAGTTTTGTTTTCCAGGGAAAAGCACCGTTGTTTGTGTTTGGGGGCCTGTGGCTGGGAGTGGCCGGCTGGCTGCTTAGAATCCACGATACGCAGGATGGTTCCCAGACGTGAGGTGGCGCCAGTGCCAAGTCGGGCTGGTTTGATACTACCAAGTGCGTCCTGCAATCTGCCATCCAGAAGCGGGACAGCTTACTTTTGCTTGCCAGGGAAACGGGCCGAGCTTTGTGTCTGGGGGCCTATGGCTGGGAGTGACCGGCTGGCTCCTGAAAAGCTACGATAGGCAGGATGGTGACCAGACCCATGGTGGCACCAGTGCCAAGTTGGGCTGGTTTGATAGTACCAAGTGGCTCCTGCAATCTGCCATCAAAAATTGGCAGGCGAGTTTTGTTTTCCAGGGAAAAGCGCCGTTGTTGTGTTTAGGGGCCTGTGGCTGGGAGTGACCGGCTGGATCCTTAGAATCCACCATACGCAGGATGGTTCCCAGACCCAAGGTGGCACCAGTGCCTAGTCGGGATAGTTTGATGGTGCAAAGTGGCTCCTGCAATCTGCCATCCAGAAGCGGGGCAGCTTACTTTTGTTTGCCAGGGAAAAGGGCCGAGATTTGTGTCTCGGGGCCTATGGCAGGGAGTGACCGGCTGGCTCCTGAAAAGCTACGATAGGCAGGATGGTGACCAGACCCAAGGTGGCACCAGTGCCAAGTTGGGCTGGTTTGATAGTACCAAGTGGCTCCTGCAATCTGCCATCAAAAAGTTGGCAGGCGAGTTTTGTTTTCCAGGGAAAAGCTCCGTTGTTTGTGTTTGGGGGCCTGTGGCTGGGAGTGGCCGGCTGGCTCATTAGAATCCACGATACGCAGGATGGTTCCCAGACTTGTCGTGGCACCAGTGCCAAGTCGGGCTGGTTTGATAGTACCAAGTGGCTCCTGCAATCTGCCATCCAAAAGTTGGCAGGCAAGTTTTCTTTACCAGGGAAAAGCGCCGTTGTTTTTGTTTGGGGGCCTATGGCTGGGAGTGGCCGGCTGGCTCCTTAGAATCCACGATACGCAGGATGGTTCCTAGACTTGACGTGGCACCAGTGCCAAGTTGGGCTGGTTTGATAGTACCAAGTGCGTCCTGCAATCTGCCATCCAGAAGTGGGGTAGCTTACTTTTGTTTGCCAGGGAAACGGGCCGAGGTTTGTGTCTCGGGGCATATGGCTGGGAGTGACCGGCTGGCTCCTGAAAAGCTACGATAGGCAGGATGGTGACCAGACCCATGGTGGCAGCAGTGCCAAGTTGGGCTGGTTTGATAGTACCAAGTGGCTCCTGCAATCTGCCATCAAAAAGTTGGCAGGCGAGTTTGCTATCCAGGGAAAAGCGCCGTTGTTTGTGCCTGGGGCCCTATGGCCTGGAGTGGACGGATGGCTAATTAGAATCCACGATACACAGGATGGTTCCCAGACCCATGGTGACACCAGTGCCAAGTTGGGCTGGTTTGATAGTACCAAGTGGTTCCTGCAATCTGCCATCCAGAAGCGGGGCAGCTTACTTTTGTTTGCCAGGGAAACGGTCCGAGGATTGTGTCTGGGGGCCTAAGCCTGGAAGTGACCGGCTGGCTCGTGAAAAGCTACGATAGGCAGGATGGTGACCAGACCCATGACGGCACCAGTGCCAAGTTGGGCTGGTTTGATAGTACCAAGTGGCTCCTGCAATCTGCCATCAAAAACTTGGCAGGCGAGTTTTGTTTTCCAGGGAAAAGCGCCGTTGTTTGTGTTTGGGGGCCTGTGGCTGGGAGTGGCCGGCTGGCTCCTTAGAATCCACGATACTCAGCATGGTTCCCAGACCAGAGGTGGCACCAGTGCCAAGTTGGGCTGGTTTGATAGTACCAAGTGGTTGCTGCAATCTGCCATCCAGAAGCGGGGCAGCTTACTTTTGTTTGCCAGGGAAACGGGCCGAGGTTTATGTCTGGGGGCCTATGGCTGGGAGTGACCGGCTGGCTCCTGAAAAGCTACGATAGGCAGGATGGTGACCAGACCCATGGTGGCACCAGTGCCAAGTTGGGCTGATTTGATAGTACCAAGTGGCTCCTGCAATCTGCCATCAAAAAGTTGGCAGGCGAATTTTTTTTTCCAGGGAAAAGCGCCGTTGTTTGTGTTTGGGGGCCTGTGGCAGGGAGTGGCCGGCTGGCTCCTGAAAAGCTACGATAGGCAGGATGGTGACCAGACCCATGGTGGCACCAGTGCCAAGTTGGGCTGGTTTGATAGTACCAAGTGGCTCCGGCAATCTGCCATCAAAAAGTTGGCAGACGAGGTTTGTTTTCCAGGGAAAAGCGCCGTTGTTTGTGTTTGGGGGCCTGTGGCTGGGAGTGGCCGGCTGGCTGCTTAGAATCTACCATACGCAGGATGGTTCCCAGACCAGAGGTGGCACCAGTGCCAAGTCGGGCTAGTTTGATGGTGCAAAGTGGCTCCTGCAATCTGCCATCCAGAAGCGGGGCAGCTTGCTTTTGTTTGCCAGGGAAACGGGCCGAGGTTTGTGTCTGGGGGCCTATGGCTGGGAGTGACCGGCTGGCTCCTGAAAAGCTACGATAGGCAGGATGGTGACCAGACCCATGGTGGCACCAGTGCCAAGTTGGGCTGGTTTGATAGTACCAAGTGGCTCCTGCAATCTGCCATCAAAAACTTGGCAGGCGAGTTTTGTTTTCCAGGGAAAAGCGCCGTTGTTTGTGTTTGGGGGCCTGTGGCTGGGAGTGGCCGGCTGGCTGCTTAGAATCCACGATATGCAGGATGGTTCCCAGACGTGAGGTGGCACCAGTGCCAAGTCGCCTGGTTTGATACTACCAAGTGCGTCCTGCAATCTGCCATCCAGAAGCGGGACAGCTTACTTTTGCTTGCCAGGGAAACGGGCCGAGCTTTGTGTCTGGGGGCCTATGGCTGGGAGTGACCGGCTGGCTCCTGAAAAGCTACGATAGGCAGGATGGTGACCAGACCCATGGTGGCACCAGTGCCAAGTTGGGCTGGTTTGATAGTACCAAGTGGCTCCTGCAATCTGCCATCAAAAATTGGCAGGCGAGTTTTGTTTTCCAGGGAAAAGCGCCGTTGTTTGTGTTTGGGGGCCTGTGGGTGGGAGTGGCCGGACGGATAATTAGAATCCACGATACGCAGGATGGTTCCCAGACCTGAGGTGGCACCAGTGCCAAGTCGGGCTAGTTGGATGGTGCAAAGTGGCTCCTGCAATCTGCCATCCAGAAGCGGGGCAGCTTACTTTTGTTTTCCAGGGAAACGGGCCGAGCTTTGTGTCTGGGGGCCTATGGCTGGGAGTGACCGGCTGGCTCCTGAAAAGCTACGATAGGCAGGATGGTGACCAGACCCATGGTGGCACCAGTGCCAAGTTGGGCTGATTTGATAGTAGCAAGTGGCTCCTGCAATCTGCCATCAAAAAGTTGTCAGGCGAGTTTTGTTTTCCAGGGAAAAGCGCCGTTGTTTGTGTCTGGGGGCCTGTGGCAGGGAGTGACCGGCTGGCTCCTTAGAATCCACGATACGCAGGATGGTTCCCAGACCCAAGGTGGCACCAGTGCCAAGTTGGGCTGGTTTGATAGTACCAAGTGCGTCCTGCAATCTGCCATCCAGAAGCGGGGCAGCTTACTTTTGTTTGCCAGGGAAACGGGTCGAGCTTTGTGTCTGGGGGCCTATGGCTGGGAGTGACCGGCTGGCTCCTGAAAAGCTACGATAGGCAGGATGGTGACCAGACCCATGGTGGCACCAGTGCCAAGTAGGGCTGGTTTGATAGTACCAAGTGGCTCCGGCAATCTGCCATCAAAAAGTTGGCAGGCAAGTTTTGTTTTCCAGGGAAAAGCGCCGTTGTTTTTTTTGGGGGGCCAATGGCTGGGAGTGGCCGGCTGGCTCCTTAGAATCTACGATACGCAGGATGGTTCCCAGACCAGAGGTGGCACCAGTGCCAAGTCGGGCTGGTTTGATAGTACCAAGTGCGTCCTGCAATCTGCCATCCAGAAGCGGGGTAGCTTACTTTTGTTTGCCCGGGAAACGGGCCGAAGTTTTTGTCTCGGGGCCTATGGCTGGGAGTGACCGGCTGGCTCCTGAAAAGCTACGATAGGCAGGATGTTGACCAGACCCATGGTGGCACAAGTGCCAAGTTCGGCTTGTTTGATAGTACCAAGTGGCTCCTGCAATCTGCCATCAAAATGTTGGCAGGCGAATTTTGCTTTCCAGGGAAAAGCGCCGTTGTTTGTGTTTGGGGGCCTGTGGCAGGGAGTGGCCGGCTGGCTCCTGAAAAGCTACGATAGGCAGGATGGTGACCAGATCCAAGGTGGCACCTGTGCCAAGTCGGGCTGATTTGATAGTACTAAGTAGCTCCTGCAATCTGCCATGCAGAAGCGGGGCAGCTTACTTTTGTTTGCCAGGGAAACGGGACGAGGTTTGTGTTTGGGGGCCTATGGCTGAGAGTGACCGGCTGGCTCCTGAAAATCCATGATACGCAGCATGGTTCCCAGACCCAAGGTGGCACCAGTGCCAAGTGGGGCTGGTTTAACAGTGTCAAGTGCCTCCTGCAATCTCCCATCCAGAAGCGGGGCAGCTGAGTTTTGTTTGCCTGTGAAACGGGCCGTTGTTTTTAATTGGGGTCTGTGGCCGAGAGTGTTCGGCTGGCTCCTGACAACCCACAATACGCAGGATGGTTCCCAGACCCAAGGTGGCACCAGTGCCAAGTCGGGCTGTTTTTATAGTACCAAGTGCGTCCTGCAATTTGCCATCCAGAAGAGGGGCAGTTGAGTTTTGTTTGCCAGAGAATAGCGCCGTTGTTTGTGTTTGGGGGCTTGTGGCTGGGAGTGGCCGACTGCCTCCTTAGAATCTGTGTTACGCAGCATGGTTCCCAGACCCAAGGTGGCACCAGTGCCAAGTTGGGCTGGTTTGATAGTACCAAGTGGCTCCTGCAATCTGCCATCCAGAAGCGGGGCAGCTTACTTTAGTTTGCCAGGGAAACGGGCCGAGGTTTGTGACTGGGGACCTATGGCTGGGAGTGACCGGCTGGCTCCTGAAAAGCTACAATAGGCAGGATGGTTACCAGACCCATGGTGGCACCAGTGCCAAGTTGGGCTGGTTTGATAGTACCAAGTGGCTCCTGTAATCTGCCATCAAAATGTTGGCAGGCGAGTTTTGTTTTCCAGGGAAAAGCGCCATTGTTTGTATTTGGGGGCCTGTGGCTGGGAGTGGCCGGCTGGCTCCTTTGAACCCACGATACGCAGGATGGTTCCCAGACCCAAGGTGGCACCAGTGCCAAGTCGGGCTGGTTTGATACTACCAAGTGCGTCCTGCAATCTGCCATCCAGAAGCGGGGCAGCTTAATTTTGTTTTCCAGGGAAACGGGCCGTGGGTTTTGTTTGGGGGCATATAGCTGAGAGTGGCCGGCTGGCTCCTGAAAATCCACGCTAGGCAGCATGGTTCCCAGATGCAAGGTGGCACCAGTGCCAAGTCGGGCTGGTTTGATGGTGCAAAGTGGCTCCTGCAATCTGCCATCCAGAAGCGGGGCAGCTGATTTTTGTTTGCCAGAGAAAAATTCCGTGGATTGTTTTTGGGGGCATATTGCTGGGAGTGGCCGGCTGGCTCCTTAAAATGCTCGATACGCATGATGGTTCCCAGGCCCAAGGTGTCACCACTACCAAGTCGGCCTGCGGTTTTAGTATCAAGTTCATCCTGCAATTTGCCATCCAGAAGAGGGGCAGTTGAGTTTTGTTTGCCAGAGAAACGGGCCGAGGTTTCTGTTTGGGGACATATGGCTGAGAGTGGCCAGCTGGCCCCTGAATATCCACGATACACAGCATGGTTCCCAGATCCAAGGTGGCACCAGTGCCAGGTTGGGCTGGTTTGATAGTACCAAGTGGCTCCTGCAATCTGCCATCAAAAATTGGCAGGCGAGTTTTGTTTTCCAGGGAAAAGCGCCGTTGTTTGTGTTTGGGAGCCTGTGGGTGGGAGTGGCCGGATGGCTAATTAGAATCCACGATACGCAGGATGGTTCCCAGACCTGAGGTGGCACCAGTGCCAAGTCGGGCTAGTTGGATGGTGCAAAGTGGCTCCTGCAATCTGCCATCCAGAAGCGGGGCAGCTTACTTTTGTTTTCCAGGGAAACGGGCCGAGGTTTGTGTCTGGGGGCCTATGGCTGGGAGTGACCGGCTGGCTCCTGAAAAGCTACGATAGGCAGGATGGTGACCAGACCCATGGTGGCACCAGTGCCAAGTTGGGCTGATTTGATAGTAGCAAGTGGCTCCTGCAATCTGCCATCAAAAAGTCGGCAGGCGAGTTTTGTTTTCCAGGGAAAAGCGCCGTTGTTTGTGTCTGGGGGCCTGTGGCAGGGAGTGACCGGCTGGCTCCTTAGAATCCACGATACGCAGGATGGTTCCCAGACCCAAGGTGGCACCAGTGCCAAGTTGGGCTGGTTTGATAGTACCAAGTGCGTCCTGCAATCTGCCATCCAGAAGCGGGGCAGCTTACTTTTGTTTGCCAGGGAAACGGGTCGAGCTTTGTGTCTGAGGGCCTATGGCTGGGAGTGACCGGCTGGCTCCTGAAAAGCTACGATAGGCAGGATGGTGACCAGACCCATGGTGGCACCAGTGCCAAGTAGGGCTGGTTTGATAGTACCAAGTGGCTCCGGCAATCTGCCATCAAAAAGTTGGCAGGCAAGTTTTGTTTTCCAGGGAAAAGCGCCGTTGTTTTTTTTGGGGGGCCAATGGCTGGGAGTGGCCGGCTGGCTCCTTAGAATCTACGATACGCAGGATGGTTCCCAGACCAGAGGTGGCACCAGTGCCAAGTCGGGCTGGTTTGATAGTACCAAGTGCGTCCTGCCATCTGCCATCCAGAAGCGGGGTAGCTTACTTTTGTTTGCCCGGGAAACGGGCCGAGGTTTTTGTCTCGGGGCCTATGGCTGGGAGTGACCGGCTGGCTCCTGAAAAGCTACGATAGGCAGGATGTTGACCAGACCCATGGTGGCACAAGTGCCAAGTTCGGCTTGTTTGATAGTACCAAGTGGCTCCTGCAATCTGCCATCAAAATGTTGGCAGGCGAATTTTGCTTTCCAGGGAAAAGCGCCGTTGTTTGTGTTTGGGGGCCTGTGGCAGGGAGTGGCCGGCTGGCTCCTGAAAAGCTACGATAGGCAGGATGGTGACCAGATCCAAGGTGGCACCTGTGCCAAGTCGGGCTGATTTGATAGTACTAAGTAGCTCCTGCAATCTGCCATGCAGAAGCGGGGCAGCTTACTTTTGTTTGCCAGGGAAACGGGACGAGGTTTGTGTTTGGGGGCCTATGGCTGAGAGTGACCGGCTGGCTCCTGAAAATCCATGATACGCAGCATGGTTCCCAGACCCAAGGTGGCACCAGTGCCAAGTGGGGCTGGTTTAACAGTGTCAAGTGCCTCCTGCAATCTCCCATCCAGAAGCGGGGCAGCTGAGTTTTGTTTGCCTGTGAAACGGGCCGTTGTTTTTAATTGGGGTCTGTGGCCGAGAGTGTTCGGCTGGCTCCTGACAACCCACAATACGCAGGATGGTTCCCAGACCCAAGGTGGCACCAGTGCCAAGTCGGGCTGTTTTTATAGTACCAAGTGCGTCCTGCAATTTGCCATCCAGAAGAGGGGCAGTTGAGTTTTGTTTGCCAGAGAATAGCGCCGTTGTTTGTGTTTGGGGGCTTGTGGCTGGGAGTGGCCGACTGCCTCCTTAGAATCTGTGTTACGCAGCATGGTTCCCAGACCCAAGGTGGCACCAGTGCCAAGTTGGGCTGGTTTGATAGTACCAAGTGGCTCCTGCAATCTGCCATCCAGAAGCGGGGCAGCTTACTTTAGTTTGCCAGGGAAACGGGCCGAGGTTTGTGACTGGGGACCTATGGCTGGGAGTGACCGGCTGGCTCCTGAAAAGCTACAATAGGCAGGATGGTTACCAGACCCATGGTGGCACCAGTGCCAAGTTGGGCTGGTTTGATAGTACCAAGTGGCTCCTGTAATCTGCCATCAAAAAGTTGGCAGGCGAGTTTTGTTTTCCAGGGAAAAGCGCCATTGTTTGTATTTGGGGGCCTGTGGCTGGGAGTGGCCGGCTGGCTCCTTTGAACCCACGATACGCAGGATGGTTCCCAGACCCAAGGTGGCACCAGTGCCAAGTCGGGCTGGTTTGATACTACCAAGTGCGTCCTGCAATCTGCCATCCAGAAGCGGGGCAGCTTAATTTTGTTTGCCAGGGAAACGGGCCGTGGGTTTTGTTTGGGG